>NC_080397.1:19671071-20004285 GCF_030265065.1 Corythoichthys intestinalis | reverse complement strand
ACATTGGGGACGGAGAGTAGCAGCAGTGGTGTATCACAATATCAAGGTAACTGAAGATGGAAAAGATGTTAATCAAGAGCACAATTCTTCGGAACTGTCCCATTGCTAATTAAGTCAATTGTCCACTGCTTAGAACATGTTCTTAACATCATTATTAAATAATTGTCTGTCACTGACGGTGCCAAATGTCCAATCAATTTGAATTGGAAGGGTGTGCAATGAATAGCAATGCTTCAGTGCAACAGATAGCAATAGAAATCCGATCCATTTTGACTAGGAGGGGCTAGCAGTGAACGATCCCCGTTTATCGCCATCACTGGCAGCCAATGAGTTAAATAAAGTTCAACAGGTTTAAACTTCAAAGTACAATAGATTATCATTTAATCTTCAGAAATGTTTCTTTTCAAGCATTTATTTAGGCGCAATTTAACTTTTAGTGATAAGATTTCAATCAAACCTTTAGCACAACTTGAGAACTTTTTTTTTAGGATAACATCTACAAAACTAACTTTAATGTAGGTCTGGGTCATGATGGTGATATTTGGAGGGTCAAGTATTTTTTGAGGATATAAGATAAGATACAAGTGATTGGAATGTTGTCCGTTCCTTGAGAAAAGAAACACAGAAGCATTAAGAACATGAAAAGTAGGTAAAAAGAAAAGTTGTTGCGGTTCCCTCCCTGTCAGAGTTCACAAAACATTCATTCCACTTAAATTAAAAAAAGGTAAGGTAACAATTCTAGCTTATAGACAAGTTTCTGTGGTACTTCCGCTTAGCTTCCGCATTTCTGCTCGCGACGTCTGTTATACACTTTCTCTAACCAAATCAACATTGGAGGTGGTATGGAATTAATTATCAAAATCCCTCAAAAAAGACCATTTTTTTGCATCCATCTGCCTTCATCGCGACATGGGAGGACAGCATAAAGAAATGGCTAAGAGTTGCTTCAACCAAAATAGTTTTGTATTTCATTGATTTAATGGCAGTGGATGGAAACGCAATCAGGGACCTGAAAAACTCCGAATGTGTCCTAATACATGAATATGGCAATTTTGTGTTCATGAAGGCAGATGTGGAACCAAGACAGTGCCACAACAAAGCAATAACAGGTACAAATGTGTTCAATTTGACTACAATTCTGTTTTGCGTCACAGCTGAGACATCATTAGTTTTGCATTCGTTTCAACGATAAAACAATGGAAAACATTCATGTTCTTCAAGTTGTTCAAAGGTTTTTAACTTTAAATGCATAAATTCTAGCGCTGTCCCGACTTCTAGACGTAGTCGACTTCATCGATGACGTTAATGCGTCGACAAGCACAACATCCCGTTGACGGTTAATGAAGGGTTAAAAAAACATATGTGTGAAAAGTTGAGAATGTCGGACTTTCGGTATGCAAGCGGGGAAAGCTGCACAAGGCCAAAAAAGCGCACCAGAATGGCTAAAACATTGACTTATTTCAACGAAACAAAGGAGAGTACACTGTTGTGTCCTGTCTCTTCAACAGTGTTGGGCACGTTACTTTAAAAAAGTAATTAGTTACATTACTCACTACTTCTTCCAAAAAGTAACTGAGTTAGTAACTGAATTACTCTATAGTAAAAGTAACTAGTTACCAGGGAAAGTAACTATTTCCGTTACTTTAAAAAGAACTTGTTGTATGTCAAAGAATTTGAAATTTTCTGAGCAGTATTCGAGTCAGTGGAATAGAGAAGAACAGACAGGTAGTTAACTTCTTAGGTGCTTCAGCAGATTTGAATTGCTTACCACAGATGTCGACAAAAGCTTTGGCCCGGGACATAAATTACACATTACATGCAGGTTCTTTCCTTTAATTTCGACAAACTTGAAATAGTGTCTATATCTCCACCTCTTAAAGGACAATTTTTCTTCTGAATGCTCTGCCATCCCGACCCTGTGCATGTTTTGCATGTGTGTGCGCTGTTCCTGTTTGCTTGTGAAATCACCAGCTCTGATTGGCTTACCACGACATATGACTCTAACCCTCAGCCAATCACAATCACTTCCATCGCATCTCTCGAGGGGCTGCATTCAGGTAGGCTCGTTTCCCGACAATTCACGTCACCTTCAAAGCGTCAGCCGTCCTCAAGATGGAAGCAGAATTATTGCTGGCTGAGAGTGGAAGATGGGAACGTGGCTAGCATCAGGTGTAGCAAACACAGAAACGTTACCAAACTTTGGAAAGCATTGTCTAATTGAATGAGCAGGGACAAACAGCTTGGAGTCAGAAGTACGTGCGCTATTCTCGAACCTGAACGCACCCCAAGTCTTAGATGACAAGTCAACAGAGCAGAGAGTCGACTCGACACGGCTTGTAGTTTCTTCAATTTATTCAGAGTAAGTAACGCACCGCTTTTGACCGTCAGCAACGGTAACGGCGTTGTAACGGCGGAAAAAGTAATTAGTTAGATTACCCCGTTACTGAAAAAATAACGCAGTTACTCCCAACGCTGCTCTTCAATGACAAGCTTAGCTGCACCTCGGCCATGAATGAACACCGAAAGCGCCGTCACTCAATTGTAATTTTGGAAGACGACAAGAGACAACAAGCTGGCAGATCGTAAGCCCATCTAACTAACTAACGTCATGTTTTTTGAAGTTGTTAAGCCTGTCACGATATGCAATGAGTCCATTTGTCGCACTGTACATAAAAATGAGGGCGGTAATTTTCCCGGCTGCATTTTATCACCGCGTGCGTGCATACATTTGTGCGTGCGTGTTGATGGCATATGAGACTCCAGTTCCTTTCACAGATGTTTATTGGTCATCAACATGCTGTAGAATTAAAGTTCAGACATATAAAATAAGGAAACACACCTACATTAAACACTGTAAACATTAGCATTGCTATACATTGAAGCTAATGAGGAAAAAAAGACAACCTACTACAGACCGCTATAAAACATTGGCAGTCTCCAAAACACAACTTGAGGTTAAAAGGTGACACTTCAAACATGAAAAATCGCCGGTTAACAGCATTTGCAAAAAAAAAAAAACAACAACAACAACAACAAAAATCTAAACTGACAACACATGCAATGACAAAAAGTGTTTTTCTTTTTTTTTTTTTTTTTTGCGGAGTGTAAAGCTTACGGTTAATGGTTTAGCGAACGTACTTCCAGTGAACATTTCATAATAAAAAACGTCATGTTCGTCATATTAATAATGAGTTCTGCAGTTAATCCCACATACTTCAGAATTCAGATTGTACACTAATAATACTTTATGAAAAATCTGATTGGCAATGAATAATTATTATAATTATTCAAATACTATTATATATAGTAGTATACTGTACCATGATATTAATGCTAGATTTTTTTTTTATTTTATTTAAGAATTGTTTTGAATCATGTTGGAAAGGCGTAGTCAGTGTTCTGAATCTGTTTACATTCCATTCTTTTGCACTAGTAAATGCTATCAGCATTTAACGTTATTGATTATTTGTGATTTATTATTGTTATTTACATATTTGTACTTTAATAAAGAATTTAATTGTTCCAATGTGTTTTTGTGAATAAATAAGCATCAACAAAAATGTCATTGCTAAATTAGTAAAAAAAAAAATGTATATATATACAGTATATACTGTATATATACAGTATATATACTAGTATTGACCCCAATGACGTGACGTCAGAACTCCGCCCCCTTGACTGGTGCCGCCATATTGTCCATCAGCTTATTGTGTTTACATATTACCGCTACGTACATTCCTCCTATTACTGCGCTTTTTTCTGCTTGTCTAAGGATTCACCGCCTAGTAAACGAACCCAAAAACCTTCCTGACAATCGTTAACGTTGATTAATCAAAATGGTGAAGGCATGTGTGGCGGTTGGTTGCCGTAGCAAAGAAGATAAACGGTCATTTTAGTAGTTGCTGTGTGCCCATTGTTAAAAGGGCAAATCTCTGAAGCAGCACGGTTTGTTTAACTTGGTCCATGATGCGTTTGTGTCGACAGCCGTCAGACAGTGGCGAAAACATCAATATGATCGCAGACATCATCACACGGAGACTACAAAGCTCGTCGCCACTTTCGCACAGCAAGAAGGTGAGCGTAACAACAGGTGTTGTGCCGAAAAATAGCCGCCCTGCGTGAAATGTCCCCCCTGACGGGAGCGCCCACACGGAAACGACTTTCTTGTACCGTGAATATGTATTATTTTACTCTGCTTGAACTAATAAATGTCATACCTGTGTGATTGTCATTGGAATATGGTCGTGAAAACCTGTAGACTAATACATATCTGTTCAAAGATGGTTATGTGGCCCAGTCCATGATTTGTTACTAAAATACAGTACTAATATTTTGTGTAATGTAATTATTTAAAACTGATCTTACAATCGTAAATCCATTACTGTAATCCGGCCATGAAAACATTTAATGTTTTCACATCAATAAAGCGTTATAAATAAGCGCTCCCGTCAGGGGGGTCATTTCACGCAGGGCAGCTATTTTTCGGCACACACCAGCCCGTTGTCGATCAAGTTTCATTTTACAATCGTGACAACAGTGATGCTCAGCTGACCAAATGTCGGTTTATATTCAGCCGGTGCCGATTTAAGGTACCCGACTCCTCACCGTGACATAAACTAGAGTATGATTGGAAATTTTGTGGTCTCAGGACGGGCTCTGACGCACGGGACGGGACCGGACGGGAGGAAACATCGGTTTGGGGAGCAAATATGGATCTGGCGACTGGATCGACCGAAGCTTTTCCAAATAACGACTTTTATGCAACTCATCCAATGAGTTTACAGCGTCTGAAAGTACTGGGGCTTCCATAATTTGCAAGTGAATCCCCCCTTTAGAAACTACGAGCATTGACAACACGGACACACAATGACGGACAATATGTATTAGATCAGTCGACTAATCGTAAAAATAGTCGGCTGACAAATCGGGAGAAAATTAGTCATTTGGGACAGCCCTAATTCAAGTGTTACACGTTTTGTTCGTTTGTTTACAGGTGGAAAACGCTGTTAGGCAACGGAAGACAACTTGATGTGCCTCACAAGAACACTTACGTTGATGGACATACAGTATATTGAGACTACGTGCATTCTGCCTTGATGATGGAGGGCTCGATTTATGCTCCACTTTTGTTAATATTTTTCTAATAAATTGATCAATTGTGATTTATTCACCTGTTTTGCACATGTACCAATTGTTTTAAATAAAACAAGAAATGGAAACATGTTGTCCAAAAGTTTTATTGCGATCAATATCTGCTATAAAAAAGAATGACATACTATTTGTGTTTGTATATACATGTGCGATGAGCTCATAATATAGTACCATAACTATAACCCACAGTAACTAGATGAAAATTACCTGATAGTATTTCCTCGTAACAACAAAATCCATGTCAGCCCTTCTGCATTGGGCAACTGTAACATTGTTTTTAATTTCGCCTCATTTTGGTAACTCAAGTGGCCGGCGTATCAGTCTACACCCCATGTTAACACATGCTGCATAGATTATTAGAATTTTGTCCATGAACAATCAACGAAATGATAAGAACAAACATGCAATATTTTAGGTGGATCCTTTAACTTTAAACCACATCCTTTACTTACTGTAAGTTCTGCTCGATTCAAGGCGTTTGGCAAGATAGATCCACACTAGCGATTTGAAGCTGGACGCTGTTCAAAATATTCCAATCCCAAGTATATATACAGCCACTTCCAGGAGTTCACACAACCAAGCACAGCACAGAAGGTCCCCGAGTCTCATCTACGTCGTGCTGCATTCATTTTTGGAGATTCTGTGGGTTCCTCTGGTTTAATTTGGCAGTTTAAAACTTTGTCTACTTCAACCGCAAATCATGTTGTTCTTTCTAAACTGGAAGTCCGGATCAGAAAATGCCAAATATGGCGCCGCCTAATTTTCGCTCAGGAAACTTATTCATAGATTTCCTGTAGCTGCTGACTATTTAGTCACATCACCAAGCCTAGAGACCTCAAGGCTGAAATTGTATGATTCTCTGCATCCATACAACTTGACGGAGTTTGATTTCTTATCATCAGCTAGTGTCAAATACGAATGAAAGATGAGGTTATGTGGTTGTATGGTTTATTGCAGTGTTTTTCAGCCTTTTCTGAGTCACGGCACATTTTTACACTGGAAAATATCTTGCGGCACACCACAAACAAAAAATGTTCCATAATGACTTTCTGTACAGTAGATTTAATTATAAAATAATGTCTCCATATTTATACTAACTCTTTTTTGGCAATAACAGGGGCCAAACGTTTTATGTAACTCTTCACAAGCTTTTCACACACTGTTGCTGGAATTTTGGCCCATTCCTCCATGTAGATCTCCTCTAGAGCAGTGATGTTTTGGGGCTGTCGTTGGGCAACACGGACTTTCAATTCCCTCCACAGATTTTCTATGGCGTTGAGATCTGGAGACTGGCTAGGCCACACCAGGACCTTGAAGTGCTTCTAACGAAGCCACTCCTTTGTTGCCCTGGCTGTATGTTTGGGATCATTGTCATGCTTAAAGACCCAGCCATGTCTCATCTTCAATGCCCTTGCTGATAGGAGATTTTCACTCAAAATCTCTCGATACATGGCCCCATTCATTCTTTCCTTTACACAGATCAGTGGTCCTGGTCCCTTTGCAGAAAAACAGCCCCAAAGCATGATGTTTCCACCCCCATCCATCACAGTGGGTATGGTGTTCTTCGAATGCAATTCAGTATTCTTTCTCCTCCAAACACGAGAACCTGTGTTTCTACCAAAAAGTTCTATTTTGGTTTCATCTGAGCTTAACACATTCTCCCAGTCCTCTTCTGGATCATCCAAATGGTCTCTAGCAGACGGGCCTGGACCTGTACTTTCTTCAGCAGGGGGACACGTCTGGCAGTGCAGGATTTGAGTCCCTGGCGGCGCATTGTGTTACTGATAGTAGCCTTTGTTACTGTGGTCCCAGCTCTCTGTAGGCCATTCACTAGGTCCCACCGTGTGGTTCTGGGATTTTTGCTCACCGTTCTTGTTATCATTTTGACGCCACTGGGTGAGATCTTGCATGGAGCCCCAGATCGAGGGAGATTATCAGTGGTCTTGTATGTCTTCCATTTTCTAATAATTGCTCCCACAGTTGATCTTTTTTACACCAAGTGTTTTACCTATTGCAGATTCAGTCTTACCAGCCTGGTGCCGGTCTACAATTTTGTCTCTTGTGTCCTTCGACAGCTCTTTGGTGGAGTTTGGAGTGTGACTGACTGAGATTGTGGACAGGTGTCTTTTATACCGATAATGAGTTAAACACAGGTGCCATTAATACAGGTAACGAGTGGAGCTTCGTTAGACCTCGTTAGAAGAAGTTAGACCTCTTTGACAGCCAAAAATCTTGCTTGTTTGTAGGTGACCAAATAATTATTTTCCAATTTAATTTGGAAATAAATTCTTTAAAAATCAAACAATGTGATTTTCTGTTTTTTTTCCCCCACATTCTGTCTGTCATGGTTGATGTTTACCCATGTTGACAATTACAGGCCTCTCTAATATTTTCAAGTGGGAGAACTTGCACAATTAATGGTTGACTAAATACTTATTGGCCCCACTGTACCTACTCCTTCCTTCCTACTGGAACTCCACCCAACGACGTAAAAAACAAAAATGGACAATTTCTCGTGGCACACCTGATGATCCCTCATGGCACACAAGTGTGCTGCGCACACCAGTTGAAAAACACTGGTTTCCAATTAATACTGTAGTTTGATAACAACAGTGAGGGAAGAAGTCCTAATACAAACGAGCAAGTATTGAAGATGATGGTGACAAGGCACAACATGAATCTCCTCAAACCACTTCAACATAGTTTCTTGCCATCTACAGTATATCCCATGAGATGGCAGCAAGTTATTAATGCCCTTTTATATCAGGCTGATATCCCATCCTATAGACCCTACTCACGTGACGTCACAGCCACGCCCCCGCGCCATGTTGTCCGTATACTCGTCATGTTAATGCATTAGCACTTCGTAAATTCCTCCTATTATGGCGTGTTTTTCTGCTCGTTAACCTTAATAATCAAAATGGTGAAGTCGTGTGTGGCGGTCGGTTGCAAAAACAGAGAAGATAGACGGAGAGACTTGAAGTTTTACCGTATTCCGAGAGACCCGGAGAGGAGACCGAGATTGACTGCTGCAATTCGACGAGAAAACTGGGCTCCAAACGACTACCACAGATTATGTAGTAGTCATTTTATATCTGGTAAGATGCATTTAATATATATTTAGAGGGTTTTGGGCTGACAACCACAATTAAGATCATTGCTAGGCTAATCGCCGACAACATACACTCAGACGTTGTGAATGAACTACCTGAAAATATATAATTATAAGGGGATAATCAGACAGTTGTCATACAATTAATTTACAATTTCACTATTGAGGTCAAAAGCCAAAAAATACATTCAACTAGGGACAATCTGGAGTAGTGCTATCGCACTTCATATTTATTACATATTATATATGTATGTAGTGAGAGTGCTATCGCTAAACCATATAAACATTAAAAGCCCTAGCTCCATTGACAAATGACATGAAATACATTAGACTTGACAGTGGATGTTAGCAAGAACAAAAGATTTTGAATTGAAAATTTCGTAACTCACCTTCCCGAGCACACGATAGATTCCTGCCGAATTTTCGTGGACGAGGACCTGTTTCACCCAACCAGCAACGAAGTATTTATAAGCCTCCAAGCTCTTAAAGTTTTTCAAACTTTCGTGAGAATAGACTGATTTTGTGTGGACAAGATAGTTGTAAATATCAGGGTAGCTAGCAGATGTCAGGCAAAGACGGCGAAGACAGCGGGTCGAAAAACATCGATTTAGGCATCAAATATGGATCTGGCGAATGGATAAACTGAAGCTTTTCCACATAACGCCTTTTATGCAACGCATCCAATGAGTTTACAGCGTCAGATAACACCGGCGCTTCCATGAATTGCTCTATAACTTGCACGACTAATTGAAAACAATGAGAATAAGTCTAAAAAAATACGGACAATATGGCGGCCGGATACAGCAACAGGTCATTTTGTGACGTAGGTGAGTAGGGTCTATAGTATGAGGTGTCTCTACCATGCAGTTCAGTTAACATTTGGAATGTGGGCCAGGCTCGCCCCCCTGGTTGCACTCTGAAAATTGGTTCCCCCAGCACCAATAAATGTGATGAAAATGTTAAATCACTGCAAATGTCATAGTTCAGTGGGTAATGCCAATCTTTGTGGAATATTTCATGTGAAAGCGTGTTGAGAAGGTAAATATACTAATGCATTCCCAGACACTACTCATTTTTTCCCTCCACATAACATGTAGGATGAAGCGGCTAACATAAAACCAGAACACCTCTGGAGGGGACATTATGCCAGCAACCCCAGTAATCCCTTGTTATGCATGAAACACATGGATAATGAGTTGTATCGTGTGAAAGTGTGATGCCAACCACGGCGCATGGCATGTATGAAAAGTTGCCGCATAGCCGAGGGGGCCGTTGTTTGACGAGCGCTCATCAAATCCTTTCCTCGACGTGAAAATCCTCACTCTAAATTGAAGGGGAACATAATCAGGTATTTCAGCAAGGTGTCTGCACCTGCAGGGCAAACATTAATTTCACCTTAAAAGAATAAAATTATCTGGGTGAGTAGGAGTTGAGAGTCTTCTGACATTTTTGCTCTTAGAGGGTTGCTTAGTGGTTGATCATCACTGTCTGTGATATTAAAAAGTTGTGAGTGGAATTTCACATCTGAGCAGCAGTGATTGAGATGGAGCAGAATAGTGGGACTAGTGGTTATAGCGGAACCGGTTCCATTGGCAGGCATAAATACCCACCTGGCCATGGAACAGCTGAGCAGCCCATTATCCAATTAATTTTGTTCCCTGAAGATGGAAATATGCAGTTGGAGAACATTCTGTTTCTTTTTAAATCTCATTGTAGAGGTGTTTAGTGCCAAATGGATTATAATTGTGTCCATGTCCAAATATTTCCGAACCTGTGAATGTGAGTATGAATTACTGCTCGTCACGATGAGCCCTGAGATTGAATGGGGATCATTCCTGGGTAAATCACTTTCCTCATACCCAGAAGTGGGTAGTAACACGTTACATGTACTCCGTTACATTTACATGACTAACTTTTTGAGAATGTTCTTCTAAGAGTACTTTTACTAAGCGATACTTTTTACTTTTACTTGAGTAGATTTGTGAAGAAAAAAATACTTCTCTTACTACGCTACACAAGAGTCACTCTTTTTTCTACATATTAGATTGATTACTTTTTTTGCTAGCGATGCCAAGAGTGAATCTACAAATGAGACGTTGCACCAATGATCACATGACTCCATTACACCAATATAACGCAACCTTGCCCTTCTATGATGACAGCAGGCTTTGCTCCCAAAAATGTATAAATACGTTCTATTTTTAATTGTTTCAGTGTCCCAACGACGTATTTATAAGTCTCTTACATTTTTTTTTTTTTTTTTTTTTTTTTTTTTTACAAGAGACATCTTTGGGTTCTGATTCAATTTAGCTCCAAAGCACAAAGCTGAAAATCAATTTTAAAGCAATAAAACTGGCCACTGGATGGCAGTAGCGCATTTGGTAAGACCCGCAATCAACGGCAACGAACGGCCGGGCCACACCGCCCGGTCGAAGACGAGCGAATGGAGAACAACCTAGAGGACGCCCGGGATGACAGGTGCTGGACGACCGAGCAGAACGACCGGGACCACCAGTGCAGCGGACGATGCCGTTGGGTTCGTGCTGCTCGCCGAGCAGACCCCACAGAGACTAAAAAAAAACATCTTTATGAGACAGGCGGCGATGAGGGAAAAGTTTACCCGGCTGTCGTGGCGACAACAGCGTCATCTCTCAGTTAGTTATGTTTAAATAAATTGTTACATTGCTATCAAAAGCTTTATTTGTCTTGTTGTTTATGTTATTTTGTAAAAGGAAACCATTATTCAGATGTTTGGGATGTAATTAAAGCAAAAAATAGCTGTGTTAAAGTCAAAGTAATGTTTGAAATGTATGCTTTCACAAAAAACTCAATTTCTCTGTTTTTTCATCAGAAATTGGAAAATTGCTCAAACTTAGCTATTTTCTAATGCTGATATGATAAGATAAGAACTTACTTTTTTCCTGCTGAAAGAAGAGAGTCTAATCTTTCTTTTGGTGGGTTCCATGTTTATATAGCAATAGAACAGAATTTTCTGTGGGCCTTGCAAAATCAGTCAAAATCCAGTAAAACGGCAGAAGCGAAGATCCTTGCTCCGGTCAAAATGGCTGGGAGTGAATGAGTTAAGCATTAAGTTAGTATATTTATTCTTAAAAAAATCTTTGTAGTGCCGAAATGTTCTGATTTCAAGAAGAGATATTGCTCAAAGCATTATTTGAAAGCAAACTTTTCCTGATTTAGGTGAAAAATTACCAATTTTTAGATGTATGGGCTTAATAAGTGTAAATTAGGAGTGGGAACCTCTTGGTACCTTACGATACGATACGGTTTGCGATACAAAGCTCACAATAACGATGATCTGACGGTATGGTGATACAATGATTATCGATACACTGGTCAGGAAATCATTCTAGGATATTCTAAAAACAACTAATAAACAGAAAAACAAGCTTCTTCTGTGAATTGGAATGAGTTTATCACTATTAGACATCCAATCCATTTGAACTGGGAAGGTGGCAGCGACCAATGCCAGGCAATGAGGTAATTTTGGGCCATTTAAGGTCATTTACCTGTTGATTTTCAGTTACTTCCTGTTGATTTTGGGGTATTTTATGGGTCACTTCCTGTTCATTTTGTGTTACAGACCTGGGAATCACCCAAATGAATAGGCAGTTACTCAACAGGAAATGACATGGAAATGCCCTAAAATGAACAGCAAGTGACCTTTTAATGCCCTGAAAATCTGACAGAATGACTGTGAATGCCCTGGTTTCGAATGAACGAACGTTCCCAGTCTAAATGGATTGGGTGTCGAGCATCGTCAAGGCAGCCTTAGAGTTAACTGAGACACTATAATGGTGGAAGATTTTGGTAGCAACTTGTTGGTTCCTTTTTTTTTTTTTTAAAGACATTGACACCTTTTTAAAATGATATCTCGATTCTTGCTGGAGCATATCGATAGCCTTTTGGGATACAAAGTATCACGATATATCACCATTTCGACATTTTGTAACACCCCTAGTGTAAATAGTAGGGCTGTCAAACGATTAAAATTTTTAATCAAGTTAATCTCAGTTTTAAAATTAATTAATCGCAATTAATTGCAATTCAAACCATCTCTAAAATATGCCATATTTTTCTGTAAATTATTGTTGGAAGGGAAAGATAAGACAAGACGGATATATATATTCAACCTACTGTACATAGGTACTGTATTTGTTTATTATAACAATAAATCCACAAGATGGCATTAACATTATTAACATTCTTTCTGTGAAAGGGATCCACGGATAGAAATACTTGTAATTCTTAAAAGATAAATGTGAGTATATGAATGTATATTGTATAATGTATAATGAATGTATATTGTGACTAAATATTTCCATCTGGTGTATTTGTTGAGCTAAACGAAATGTTTGAACAGAGTTTGACCAAAGTCTGAGTATTCTTTTGCATAGCTATTTTGATTGGGAATGCCAGTTCTCTTTGCATTGAGCGCTTTTCTTTTTGTGAACATTATATATATATATATATATATATATATATATATATATATATATATATCAGGGGTCGTGTTAACCGAATGTTTTCCGTCGTTGACCGGTTTTTTAAAACGGTGACGGAAAAAACTGAAGTCCATCTGTCATTTTGACAGGTTGCAATTCACACCCCAGACCACAGGGTGGCGAGTGAGCATATTAATTAGCTATTGTCTCTCTTAATGCATGACGTCGTTGACCTTACTCGGAAAAAAGTCGTCTGTCCGAGGCAAAAGTCCAAAACCTCATGGCAATAGCCTCTGAAGGAATCCCACTTGAGACATCTGATTATGCACAAGCGGGCACGCAATTCAAGTCCATGCGCACCAGGAGGAAGACTGCGTTCAGGCCACAGCAGGTGAACTGTTAATTTCATTGTTCCATATGTAGCCTACCTACTTGGGCCACAGTCAGCTGTTTTTGTCACTGCGGAGAAAAAGTTACATATTCATATGCTTGATGGCACGGTGTGGATTCTGTTAAGCTTGTTCGGACAGAATATTGTAGCGTCACCGGGGTCTGGCGGCGGCACCGTGATTGACACATCAACGCGAGGTTCTTATTGGTGCACCCGGTGCGCCAGCGCGTCATCCAATTGGTGGACTAGATTGCCGCCTGTGTATAAAGTTGCCTCTTTTTCTTTGGGGGCGGAATTGTGGTTTTGTTGGTGTTGTTGGCGGTAAGCAGTGTAAAAAGAGGGAGAAAAATACCACAACTTCCGTGTCTAATTTTTCGCCGCCAAGCAAGCATTACAATATTAATTAAAAATGAATGAAAACTAAATACTATTGAATATGTCATTATTATCATTTTAAAAATTTAAATGACATGTAAAAATAGATAATGACCGGATTTTTATGACCCTGTCAGTTAAAATGAGAGACAACGAAATAGTCTAGCGCAACCTCTGATATATATATATTTTTTGAGAGGTAAGAATATTATTTTTGTTGTGCTTTCAGTAAATGATACTGTAGCGACTTAACTGTTCTGCTCCCAAATGCATGATGGGAAGTTGGGCAACCATGACTGTCAGTGGTGGCTGCAAATCTTATATCTTCTCTGCCTTGTGTTTCAATACAGGGTGTTAAGAAAAAAATAATCTCCTGTCATTCTTCCCGACGTTGCTCGCCATATAAGTTATTATTGTTGTGGAAGAGATGCCAAAGCTTTTGCCAATAGATAGCGCTGCCCCAGTGAATGCCTGTGTCCACTCCACTCGCTTGTCACTGCCTCTTAGCTCTCAATATACATAAAATGGCGCTATTGTAGTCTGTTTGCGGCAATGCGTAAGTGGGTCGTTCCGCGCATGCGTTAAATGCTTTAAATATTTTAACGTGATTAATTAAAACATTAATTACCGCCCGTTAAAGCGATAAATTTGACAACCCTAGTAATCAGTAATATAAAGTAAAATAAAGTAAATTGAATCATCTGACGCATTAATCTGTTAACTAGTCTTTAACACTCAAAACAAGATGGAGAAAATTATTTCAGTTGATTGTAAATTTGCAGTGCAAAAATTGTGAATCAATGGCATTAAACATAGGGCCGCCAGCCCCTTTCAGCAATCGTGTTTGTAAACCATTTATAAAGCCAGTTTGTAAGGGAATCTTAGTTCCACAATCAGTTTGATATATGTCCTTTTAATCAGCGCTTCATACTGCTTGAAAAAAAATGTCAGTCACTTTTTCCCCAGAGCTAATCAAGAGATCAATTGACGAGAACGACGTGCTGTCATCTGCAATATTTCGTTCAAATGCTGGTGGGAAAATTCTCGCCTGTCCGACACCAATCAGTCTCCAGGGGAGAGAGGCGACTATCTGCACAGTCTAGAACATAACTAACGTTTTCAGTGGAGATTTGATACTTGTGTGACTCCGCCAGCAACACCTCAGGAGGTGGACGGTGTAATTATCACGACATCCTTAGCAAACAAGCCTTTTAACATGCTCATTAAATGGTTGGCATTCAGCCAGGTACAAACTAATGAAGTGGATTTTTGATATAGCCACTGTGTTGGAGCTTATTGTTCCTCCCTCAACACACAAACACCCACACACCCACACACAGAATTGTGAATTATATCTTCCAAAAAGTTTTTATTTGTATTTCCAGTGTTGATTCAACGGTCCCTGGCTCCTGTGTCTAAGGCCAGAAGATAAGATGAAGCTCAAGGGAAATTCATCGGTAGCTACAAATACAGGAAATATTGTCTTTTACTGATAAAAGTTATCAAAGAGGATCTCATGATTCTTCTTTGTGTCAGCACAAAAAGTGTCCAGAATGAGAAAATCATCCTGTGACATTTTTTTGTCCCCCAAAAGAAACAATAATTAAAAGAAGCTTAATACATAATGGAACAATAGACACAGTTTAACAAAAAAAAAAAAAAAAAAAAAGCAAGCTAAACTAGTAAACCAACCAGTGTTAAGCATGTATACCTCATACTTTAAGTTTCAGGACTCATTGTTCGCCGGGTTTTCCTGCTTCCTCCATCATTCAGAGACATGCATGTTAGGTTCTTTCAGGAAGTGGTCCCCAACCTTTTTAGCACCTTGGACCAGTGTGAAAAGTTTCATGGCTTCTAAAATACATTTTGTCACGAGTCATGATGCTCTCATTGTATTTGCTTTTGTTGCCTCGTTTACTAGCTTTTAGCCACATATTATGCAGAATGGACATCTGGCTCAGCAAGTGGCTTTTTCCCCGTAAAAAGAGAAAAACTCTCCAAAGATGTCACCACCCCCAGCACACAGCCAGCAGCACCTAACGTTAATGTTTACGTTATCTGACGTTGGGCTGCTATAGGTGTGCAAACACTTCAGTAATGGCGGCCAACCACTAGTGGCTGACGTACACAAATCTCTACTCGGGTTGATCAATAGAGTAGACAGGCATATTGATGTGTCAAGAGCAGGGCCGGAGTGGGACTTATTTCCACAGACTGGCCGACTTTATATCATGACCTACCGTATTGAAATACTGTAATACTAATCATGCTTTCAAGCTGGCAAATTGACATATGCAATTTTGTTGGTTTAATCTTTTATGTTAAATTGCCAAAATGAAACAACTTTCACTTGTATTTGAATTTTTCGGGGAGTACAGTATATACTTTAATGTAATATATCATTGGTTATCATTAGTTTCATATTATTTACGACACAAAATTAATTGTGAAAGATAAAATGATTGCACTCACCAAAACGGCTGTCTCCCAAAGCACTTATAGAGTTCGAACATCTATGCCAGGGGTCGGCAACCTATGACACGCGTGTCAGCACTTGCACGCGAAGTGTTAACCAGTGACACGATAGCGCATGGCAAAATAAAAAATAAAAAAGTGCCTTTTTACCTGTAATTAAGACATTTTCAGTTGCGCACCCTGTTACTTAGGGGCTTTACGGGAGCGCCCCTCCCACCCACTCTGCCTATGGCGTTATATACGAGCAATAATTTTTTTTTTTCTCTGCGCGCTCAATTCAGCGCAGGCTACTAACGTGTCACGAAGCCAACCAATCAGAGCACTGGCAGAAATACACTGTGCTACCAATCTGCACTTTTGGTAATTGCGGTGCTTTCATAGTGGACTGACGATTAACGTGGCTCGTTGTCGTCGGTTTGTCCGGTGCTTATTTCGGAGAGGTGGCGATGTGTATAAAAACACAGTGATGCGTTGGATGGCTTTTTGCTGGAGACTTTTATTAACAAAATAAAAATTAGCGGGGGACACAGCCACTTTTCACGGCGCTCTCCGTGCAACTCTCTCTCAACACCTTGCTTCGCTGCCTCTGTTTTCCTCACCCAGACGCCCACTTCTTCTTCTATGCTTAGCTAGAAAGCCGGTCATATTTTAGGGGACAGCGGCCCCTTGGGGATGCCTGTAAAAACTGGTTGGCTGGTTACCTCCGCTAGCTCTGTTTGTGCGTTGTGTGTCGCACAACTGTCAAACGCCACTACGAGACAAAACATGAAAATTCATGGAAAACAGTGCCAGAGATCATATTAACTCATTTGCTCCCAAAAACGTATGAATACATTCTATTTTTAATTGTTTCAGTGTCCCGAAGACGTATTTAAGACCCGCAACCCGATTCAACGGAACGAACGGCCGGGGCGCCAGCGGAAAACAACCGAATGGATGTCCAGGATGCCAGGCGGCGGAAAACAGAGCAGAACAGCCGGGAAGACGCCAGGGATCCCAGGTGCTGGACGACTGAGCAGAATGACCGGGACCACCAGTGCAGCGGACGATGCCGTGGAGTCCGTGCTGCTCGCCGAGTAGAGCCCGCGCCACCGTGCTCGGCAACTCGCATCCCCCGCACAGTCCAGTGTCCCGCACGGAAACACGCATGGCCAAACGAGTTCCTCCCCAGGAACACAAGATCCTCAGGCGAGTGGTCACCACAAAAGAAAGACTTTTAAAAAATCCATCTTTATGAGACCGGCGGCGATGAGGGAAAAGTTTACCCCGGCTGTCACAGCCACAGCAGCGTCATCTCTCAGTTAGTTATGTGTAAATAAATGATCACTTTGCTATCAAAAGCTCTATTTGTCTTGTTGTTTCTGTTATTTTGTAAAAAAAAAAAAAAAAACATCATTCAGATGTTTGGGATGTAACTAAAGCAAAAAATAGGTTTGTTAAAGTCAAAGTTATGTTATAAATGTATGCTTTCACAAAAAGCTCAATTTTTTAATCAGAAATTGGAAAATTGCTCAAACTAAGCTTTTTTCTAATGCTGATTTCTAAAGAATGGAAAAAAGATATGAACTAACTTTTTTTCCTGCTGAAAGAAGAGAGTCTAATTTTTCTTTTGGTGGGTTCCATGTTTATATAGCAAAAGAACAGAATTTTCTGTGGGCCTTTCAAAATCAGTCAAAATCCAGTAAAACGGCCAATGCGAAGAGGGTTGTACCGGTGAAAATGGCTGGGAGTGAATGAGTGAAGGTAGGCATCTTTTATATTTGTAATATAAATCTAAAATTATGCATATAATTCACTGTTTTAAGTTGCTAGTGAACAAGACAAATGTAAGAGTCGACTGTTCTGACTTTGAAGGTTAAAACAGCCCGCTCTGTACTGTGTAACCTGCACTGAGAATCACACCTGTTCCCTTTTTCTTGCTGGGGTGTAATGTGATTACATAAGATGATGATGCTGTACAGCTGTTATTACTGTTGCACTTATTTTCAAGTTTTGACATTTTTCCACATTATGCATTTATTTTTTTAGTTACTTGATAAGGAAGAATGGTTGTTATACTATTTCAATGTATGTCCATGTTGTTTTGTTTGGAGTAAAATTACAGCTCAGATATAAAAATTCGGATGTGCGTCAGTAACCTTGGTGTGGCACACTGATTGACAAGAAAATTTTAAAGTGGCACTCCACATCAAAAAGGTTGCTGACCCCTGATCTATGCATTTCAGGGTAGTTCGCGTCCATCAGTCAACCTCAGAGTGCCAAAAGTTTGGGTTAAAATACCAAAGTTATGTTTTGCCTGAGAACGTGGATTTCACCCCAACCCTTCGTGTCTTCGGGCCCAAAATTAGTGAGCTTCGGGCGGCCGCGACAGAAGCAGGAAGTGCCTGGAGCCTCCATGCTGGAGGTTTTAGTGGTGCTCTAAAACATTCAAATTCTTTCATTCTACATTTTCATTCACACATCACTGTATCGGTGCATTGCAGTAATAAATGACAAGAGTGCCACATTTTGGTCTAAAAATGACAGTTATGTTTCATCTGCAGAGGGGATTTCACCCCGAGCCTCGATGTGCTTATGCCCACATATAGAGCGTCTCTGGCGGCCACAACTGCTGTCCAACACACTGGTAGGTTCATCGCTGTACTTTCATCCAAAAATGCTTGAAAACAATAATAATGGGTCACGTGAAGCAGCCACACGGGTTCACGCTCCTCATACTGCCTCAACATGCCACATTTTGGCCATTTGAAGCCAAAATTAAAGTGCATGCAATACGAAAAAGCATGTTTACTTCATAATACACGCGGTATTTTATGCTCCTGAATGATATGGACCACTTGGATGTGTGTGGAAGCGATCGCTATATTTATTTAGCTTTTTTAATCCTGCGCCATGAAAATGAGTGACTTCCGGCTTCGGTCTTGCATTGAGGAGGAGGGCACTGTGACGTGTACGGTTGAAGGCGTCCTCTTCACTTTACAGCCGTACTGTTGTGTATGAGGACTAAGGATTCAGCTGACTTTGCGGATTAATACATTTATTTTTCGCATCACACCAGCCAAACGGCTGCAGAAAAATCTTGCTTTATGAGGGAGAGGCGTATGCGCCTTTTTGGAGTTTCAAAAGGTTCCCATTCACCGTGGATATTGGCCAAAACAAGCCCTACTACTGTGGGACCATTGGACTTACGAGGAAGTGAAAAAACATCTTGTTTTGTATTACGATATGTCAAATACTATAAAAAATAGTATTACAAAGTAAACACTACAAACTTTCTTTAAATAAAGGACTACTTACGTTTGATCATTGATGGGCATGTAAAAAGCTCTCCTCATGCACATTAGCTGCACGTTAGTTGCACAACAACTGCAGCCGCCCTCCTCTGGGGAACGAGCTATAAATTGCTCTCCGCCGGGCGGTTTGCCGGTCCACAAAGACAATCGATAACCAAGTCGTCATGTCAAATAATCTGGGCTAGTTTTGTGTGATTTTCCGCTTTGAAGACTTTGAAACATCACACGGTTCGGGTTAGCATGTCGGCTAGCTGTCACGCCTCTTGGTTTGTTTACATTCTCCGAAGCCAGGGAAGGGAAATGACATATGTCCGATTTAGGTGTCATAAAATATCGTTCGGGAGGTGCGACAGTAAAGGTGAAGTCGACAGTTTTGACCATTATGGAGTAATTTTGCCATGTCGTCCTGAATAAGTGCATTTTTATTATTTCATATTCCATTTAGCACAACACTGTTATTTGTCATGACCATGCCATTTATTTAGCAATTGGGGAAAATACTTGGATAAAAAGAATATCCTGTAAAATTATTGAAGTAAAGAGACAGAAACAATGACATTTCGCAGCTCTCTTCGTCGCGTTTTCCTCGTTGTGAATACTTCCCACTCAAAGGGCTGACTGGTCCTTCTCAAGCCATTTATTTAGCTATTGTGGAAAAATACTTGGATGAAAAGAATATCCTGTAAAAATATTGGAATAGAGAGACTGAAACAATAACATTTTGCGGCTCTCTTCGTCACGTTTTCCTCGTTCTGAATAATTCCCCCTCAATGGGCTGAATCAGTGGTCGCGTTAACCGAATATTTTCCGTCGTTGACCGTTTTTTTAAAACGGTGACAGAAAAAACTGAAGTCCGTCCGTCATTTTGACAGGTTGCAATTCACACCCCAGACCACAGGGTGGCGAGTGAGCATATTAATTAGCTATTGTCTCTCTTAATGCACGACGTTGTTGGCTATTCAGTCAGAATATTGTAGCGTCACCGGGGTCTGGCGGCGGCACCGTGATTGACACATCAACGCGAGGTTCTTATTGGTGCACCAGGTGTGCCAGCGCGTCATCCAATTGGTGGACTAGATTGCCACCTGTGTATAGACCCTACTCACGTGACGTCACAGCCACGCCCCCGCGCCATGTTGTCCGTCTACTCGCATTAGCGCTTCGTAAATTCCTCCTATTATGGCGTGTTTTTCTGCTCGTTAACATTGATAAAATGGTGAAGGCGTGTGTGGCGGTTGGTTGCAGTAACAGAGAAGATAGACGGAGAGACTTGAAGTTCTACCGTATTCTGAGAGACCCGAAGAGGAGAGCGAGATGGACTGCTGTAATTCGACAAGAAATCTGGGCACCAAACGATCACCACAGACTATGTAGTAGTCATTTTATATCTGGTAAGATGCATTTAATATATATTTAGAAGATTTTGGGCTGACAACCACAATTAAGATCATTGTGTGACGTTGGTGATTGGTGTCTATATAGTTGCCTCTTTTTCTTTCGGGGTGGAGTTGTTGTTTTGTTGGTGTTTTGGCAGTAAGCAGAGTAAAAAGAGGGAGAAAAATACGACTTCCGTGTCTAATTTTTGGCAGCCAAGCAAGCGTTACAATATTAATTAAAAATGAATGAAAACTAAATACTATTGAATATGTCATCATTATCATTTTAAAAATTTAAGTGACGGGTAAAAATAGATTATGAGCGGATTTTTATGACCCTGTCAGTCAAAATGACAGACGACGAAAATGTCTAGCGCAACCTCTGGGCTGAATAGTAAAACCGATGAGCCCAGTCTCCCGCTGACGTCATCCACCTGTTGGGGACGCTAGAGCCCTATAATGGTAGGCGTGGCTAACCGGCAGATTAAGAGACTAATTTCTCGTCATCTGCGCTTTGCTAAATTGTTCTATATAGTCGAATCGTCTCAAAATATGATTCTAATTCACATAATAATGCTATTTAAGACTTTTTTTCTCCTGTCATATGCTCTTTAAATTTTACAGGGATAAAATCAACAACATGTTACTCTCTCCCAGAGCTGGGGGCATTGGGAGGACGTCGCGGGGTCTTGAATTCCATACAACGGGATGCTGGAAGGGCCATAATTTATCGCACAAAGGGGGTTGTGTTAATGCCGTTATTGATGAGCTTAACTGAGATCTCTTCATTAAAAATGTATATTACGACCCGCCCACCGGGATTTGTCCCGGTCCTCCCGATCACCCACTCCGTGCCTGGTCCAGAGGCACAGGCCAGATTGCAGTTGTTAACAAATTATTAATCATTTCTCTGCAGCCCAGTAGCAAATGCGCCACAGACCGGTACCGGTACCGGTCCCGGCCCGGTGGTTGGGGATCACTGCTTTAAGGAAAATCTGATAGAATATGGATGTATGACATTGATATTTCAACTTTATTTATATATAAATATATTTTTTAACATAGGACAATATTTGCCTCATTCCTTAGAGCTGCAAAAAGTCTTTTTTCTGTAATATTATTTGTTCTAAAAAAATCTTTAATCAAGGAGGGATTCCAGATTTATGTAATGTCATTTCACAATCCTGCAAAAGTTTTTAAATGACCCAAGGCTAAAATAATGTCATGGTCATGGGAGGGTGGAGTGGGGGGGCTGGAGTCCAGTTGAAAAACTGCAGCCTAAATACTAAAACCTTGTAGAGGAAGAAAGAGGCATCAATTTAGGGCTAATTAAGGTCCGCCGTCTATTTGAGAGCGGGCCACCCGGTCACTATGTATCTAAATGAAGTATTTATCTGCTATAATAGCTTTAATTGCTTTTTAAACAACAGAGTGCACCCTGAAAACACAGACTCAGAACTTCTCTGTCCTTCAAATTCTTTGTCCCAGGCCTGATGGGCCATTGTTCCTCTTTATTTGCATTGGCCTGAGTGCCTTTAGATAACTGATAAGAGGACATTTTAGATTTGGAATGCTGCCGATAAGAGGATGTTTCGGCCTTTTTATTTTTTTAAATGCAAGTCTTATCCGTTTTCTTTTGTACATTGTCCGCTTATCAATGATTCTTTTTCAATTTCGGTGGGGATTAGGCCAGATTTACGGAATTCCGCCCGTTAATACGATCATGTCAGGGTACCGGGTGATAACGCTGACACATGTTCTTCTGTTTGTGATACAAACAACTGAAGAAAAGAGGTACTACTTTGTCAGTAATGTATCTCCTGATAGCTAAAAGTGAGTTAATCGTGATTTAGGTGACTTTGAAGGAAGTTTTGTTTGTTGGTGCCAGACAGACTGGCCTGTTTTCACAGCCTACAGGGATTTTCTTCCAAGACACACACACACAACCTTGAATCTGTAACCTTGACAGGGGGAAAAAAAGCAACAGGAGCAGCAGACCTTTTCCAAGCGCAAGAAATTGAGGTCATAATTCGCACAGGAAAAGATGATTGTAAAAAACACTTAGGAATAAGGACACGAAAAAAACCTATTTCTGCTGTGATATTAGGATGTTTGCGTTCCAAAGTGAAAGAACGAATGCAAGCTACCTTCCATTAACGGTTGTGATTGCATATGATGTCATCTAATGGTTGCTTCTCCACAGGGCATCCAAATAGGCAGTTATTTAGTTAACTGCACTGAAGTGGTCATCATATTCAAACGTTTTAATGCTGTGAAGGGCATCCTGAAGAGGAAGGAAAAATATGACAATACTACACCCATACAGTGGCATTTCAGGAGAAAAAAAAGTCACTTTTAAAATGTGTTTTTCATACCATATTGTATTGTCACAATACCCAAATTCTGATTGAGCTACTATAACTGTATAATGTACCACAGAAATTATTCAATATCAGGCATTAATTTCAGTCAGTTAAACACTGTATGCACAGTTATTTGGCAAGTGGCAAATTCTGACCCAATCCTCATTTTATCGAAAATTTCCAATTCTTAGTTTGTATAAACTTGAAGAATTGGATTAAATGCATATCAGATGACATGTACACTGCAAATTTATAACATCTTAATCAGACTATATTTCTGAAATCTAGTCAAAAAAAAATTCTCCATCATATTTTGAGTGTTAAAGACTAGTGAACAGATGAATGTGTCGGATTATTCCACTTACTTTAAGTAAATTTGACTATTTCTTTTTATTAAGCCCATACATCTAAAAGTTGGTTATTTTTCACCTAAATCCAGAAAAATTTGCTTTTAAATAATGTTTTGCAAAAACATCTATTCCTGATTTAATAGCAAACTTTTTTAAAGTCCTTAAACTTATTTTCAGCTAGCTATTTTTTCTATTTCAAGAAATCTGACTGAAATGTACTTTAAGCACTGGCAGATAATTTCACGTATTTCTAGTAGATTTACACAGAAAACAAGGGAATTTAGCTTGTTTTGAGGGGATGTGTTTTTGCAGTGTAGCTGCTCAGACACAGAGAACAGGAATCTTGAGTGTCCCTATTGTCTGGAACAGTTTGAATGTGGGAGTTTGACATACTGTACTCCCAATGTGGCTGTTCATTATGTTAACTCAACCATACTATAACTCAGTACTTCTCAAATGGTGGGGCGCGCCCCCCCAGGGGGGCGCAGAGCGATGCCAGGGGGGGCGCGAGTGACCTCGGGGAACATGCTTTTTTTTTTTTTTTTGCCGTACTAGAATAAAGTGTACTTGCACATCCACTCCGTGGGTGGCAGTGGCGCTCTCATTTTCAAAGTGCGTGCAGTATTTTTGAAGTAAGCAAGAGCACACGGAAGAGACTCATGCAGAGCTGGACTCACGCAGCGACCCACTGTCTTTCTCACGTGTCCGGCCGAGAAGTGCCGTTTTCGGCTTGGGATCGTCACGACCACCGCCCTCACCTACGGTTCTCCCTCGGCCGCCGAGAATGCGCTTTTTTCGGGCCGTTTGCCTTTGACTTTTAATATAGTGGGAAATGAGGAAAGACCACTGTTTACTGAGTCTAAAAATGATTATAGCGGAGAAGCCAAATCAGTTAAGACGCCACTTAAAGACATTAGACCTCAATCTCATTGATAAACCGCTTGATTGTTTTTCAGCGAAAATGTGCCGAATATTGCCAATTGTCACAATCGTCCCGCTTTGTCAGTGTTATATCAGTAAACCAGTGAGCACTGTGGTGAATCAGCGAAAATAAAAACTTTCCTTCTGTCCAGAGACCTTTCCCCCCCCTTCTATTCAGTTTTGTTTTTTTTCGGTCAAATTTTTTGGCATGTTGTCCTGAAGAGTAAATGTTTCTAATCAATTTGAATTTGTTATTATTTACTGATTTTATTACATTTTATTTTTCAGTATCAAATGGTCAAAAATGTACCTTGAGTGTATTTTTACAGTTTGGATGTGACTTTTTTTTTTTTTTTTTTTTTTTTAACTTCAGGCAAATTGATGCGCATTAAGTCTTTTCTGTTACAAGCAACACAATGTTAAAAAAGTTATACTTTATTATAAGTTGATTTTTTTTTTTTTTTTTTCAGGCAAATTGATGCGCATTAAGTCTTTTCTGTTACAAGCAACACAATGTTAAAAAAGTTATACTTTATTATAAGTTGATCTATGTTACTTTTTTTCTTTAACAGAAAAAAAAGGACACAATGTTAGGCTGAGGCGTACTTATAATAGTAATATAGACGAATGATACTATTTACAGTGGCGGCAGAGAGTTGGGGGGGGGGGGCGCGAAACATTTACGTCTTCCTTGGGGGGGCGTAACAGAAAATAATTGAGAAGCACTGCTATAACTGAACCTTACCCAGGCCAAAGTAGGACTCTTCCTGTGGTTAAAGCAGGACTCTCACATATGGTACACATCTCATGACCAACAAGATTTTTGTCTTTTTCATTTTAAATTGGCCAAATCAGTTATATTGAAAGTAAACTAATGAAAATTGTTGCTGTAATTTCATTCTTTGGATAAGCCATGTAACTTGCTATGAACCAAGGTTTTGAACAGGCTGGTGTGTGGCCACAGTGTACACATCTGATGTTGCTGACTGTGGTCCGCAGTTTGCTCAGGGAGCTTGTGTGTCTGCTCAGACACATGAAAAGTTAAAGGGGAACATTGAAGAGCTGTGTACTTGTGTTTAGATTAAGCGCCAAACATAACCTATTATTTTTACCTTTAGTACCTACCGTATTTTTCGGACTATAAGTCGCAGTTTTTTTCCATAGTTTGGCTGGGGGTGCGACTTATACTCAGGTGTGACTTATGTGTGAAATTTCTAACACATTATCATATCATTTCACATGTTATTTTGGTGTTTTGGAGTGACACTGATGGTTTGGTAAACTTGTTAGCATGTTCTTTATGCTATAGACCCTACTCACGTGACGTCACAGCCACGCCCCCGCGCCATGTTGTCCGGATACTAGTCATGTTAATGCATTAGCACTTCGTAAATTCCTCCTATTATGGCGTGTTTTTCTGCTCGTTAACATTAATAATCAAAATGGTGAAGTCGTGTGTGGCGGTCGGTTGCAAAAACAGAGAAGATAGACGGAGAGATTTGAATTTTTACCGTATTCCGAGAGACCCGAAGAGGAGACCGAGATTGACTGCTGCAATTCGACGAGAAAACTGGGCTCCAAACGACTACCACAGATTATGTAGTAGTCATTTTATATCTGGTAAGATGCATTTAATATATATTTAGAGGGTTTTGGGCTGACAACCACAACTAAGATCATTGCTAGGCTAATCGCCGACAACATACACTCAGACGTTGTGAATGAACTACCTGAAAATATATAATTATAAGGGGATAATCAGACAGTTGTCATACAATTAATTTACAATTTCACTATTGAGGTCAAAAGCCAAAAAATAAATTCAACTAGGGACAATCTGGAGTAGTGCTATCGCACTTCATATTTATTACGTATTATATATGTATATAGTGAGAGTGCTATCGCTAAACCGTATAAACATTAAAAGCCCTAGCTCCATTGACAAATGATATGAAATACATTAGACTTGACAGTGGATGTTAGCAAGAACAAAAGATTTTGAATTGAAAATTTCGTAACTCACCTTCCGAGCACAAGATTCCTGCCAAATTTTCGTGTACGAGGACCTGTTTCACCCAACCAGCAACGTAGCATTTATAAGCCTCCAAGCTCTTAAAGTTTTTCAAACTTTCGTGAGAATAGGCTGATTTTGTGTGGACAAGATAGTTGTAAATATCAGGATATCAGATGTCAGGCGAAGCCAGCGGGTCGAAAAACATCGATTTAGGCATCAAATACGGATCTGGCGAATGGATAAACTGAAGCTTTTCCACGTAACGCCTTTTATGCAACGGATCCAATGAGTTTACAGCGTCAGATAACACCGGGGCTTCCATGAATTGCTCTATAACTTGCTCGACTAATTGAAAACAATGAGAATAGGTCTGAAAAAGAGGTACAATTTGGCGGCCGGAAACAGCGACACGCCCATTTTGTGACGTAGGTGAGTAGGGTCTATAGTTCCCTGAATAACTCTTAATAGCTATGTTTGTGTTCTGGCTTTGGCAATGTGTGTTTGATTTTATTATTGACTTTTTTTATATTGAAATGCATGTTTTCAGTTTGTTGCCAAATGCAAACAAATGCGAGTGCGCCATAACGTCATAATTATGAAATGACACTATCATGGGCATTAATGAATGCTTATGACAGATGTCATTAAGTATCATCCGGTAAATGTTGTCTGTAACTCAATGTATGTCCAGCTCGGATCTTTTACATCCATTCAAAAGTAAGATAATTTGCTGGATGACATAAAATGATTGCCTGGCACGGCCAGACTGTTCTCCCTGTGTTTTTCAAACACTGAGAGTATAGTCTGGGACCCAGCCCATTAACGGCCTCTCGAGCAAGTACAAAATCAATCGACAAATCAGATTTGTTTAATTGCGTGACGTGTTCTTAACAAGCAACGTCACTCTTCCGCGTCGGAAGTCGTCTCTACAACACAGATGGCGAACGGGAGAGCCGAGAATATGTTCCAATCCACAGTAAAATCAGTTTTAAATGACCAAAAACACATCGACACAAGTCATTGACAACAGTCTGTCTCGCGCTAGCCATGTTGAATAAACTCCGCTCTCCTCGTATGTTTACTTCCGCGCGCAAGTCCCTCGTCCCGCCCGTCGCTGATTGGTCCACTCTGCTGTCTGTTTGCTGTGGCTTGCTCTGCCCTGGAAATTTTATCCGCTTAATGGTGGCCAGACTCAATACCTGGAACAGCGGTGAGTCTGGGGTACCAGGCTAATAAAATGACATCTGTCATAAGCATTCATTAATACTCATGCCAGTGTCATGTCATAATTATAATGATCTTATGCCAGTTTTATGGCTCCACTGTCAAATTAAGTGTTACCAAGTATCATAACTAGCAATTAATGAAATAACTGTAACAGTAACTGAAGAAATAATTAGCACATAACTAGCAATTAATGAAATCAGTGGAGCAGTAACTGAAGAAATAATTAGCACAGAACACGACAGAGTAATTATGATTGTTATTTACATCTGTAGCACTGCAATGTATGCTAGGAGGCATGTTGGATGTCAACAGTGTTGACAGCAGGTGGCAGCAAAGATTGATTGTCGCCTCCAAGGAAGCAGTGATAGCCATATACAGCTTCTTGAAGCAATGAACCATGGTGGATCATTTTGTCTTAGTCTTAGGATGTCACTGTCAAATAAATTTTTATCGGTTAATATATTTTGGTTTAAAAATCCCATAATACAATGAGGACCGCTGCGGCTTATAGTCCAGTGCACCTTATCTATCAACAAATGCCATTTTCGTGTCAAATTTGGTGGGTGTTGGCTTATAATCAGGTGCGCCTTATAGTCCGAAAACATAGGTAGTAATAACCAGCAGTGTGACATATCATTTGTAATCAGTGATCCATACCACTTAAACCATTGTAAAAGTGTCTAGTATTGCTAACCCCTTTTGGATATTGTAGTCACAAATGCATTTGACAATTTACTAATCTTGATAAGACTGCTTCACTTAAAAATGAAAATATCAATTGAACACACATCCTACAGGGTGAAACCCAGTCAGAACCTCAGCAGCCATAAATGGTTTGAATGAAATGGAATGAAGACCTGTCAAATTTAATGAGGGCTGACGATTCGGTCAATATCTAATTTTCCCGTTCCAATGAAAGCCCTGTAACAGTGCTCGGCTTAGAAATTGGGAGTTTGGGACAAACAAAAATCAAAGTGACATCAAGTGACATTTTTCTTGGTGACTGAAGCAAAAACTCAATTTGAGAGGAAGAGGAAGAATGTTTTAAAAGCATAATGCCAGTTATCAGGGGTTGGCAACCTTTTCCACTAAAGAGCCATTTGGATGGTTTCCCAC
The DNA here is from genome assembly GCF_030265065.1 of Corythoichthys intestinalis. Lineage (NCBI taxonomy): Eukaryota > Metazoa > Chordata > Actinopteri > Syngnathiformes > Syngnathidae > Corythoichthys > Corythoichthys intestinalis. Next base: position 19,975,658 of record NC_080397.1, on the reverse strand, counting down.
AGGGGAAAGTAAATACTGGACGCTTACCAAACACTATACATTTAAAATGAAAAAATACTGCTTGGAACTTTTTCTTTTGCTTTCATGGCTGATTTAAAGCTGTAATGTGAAGTAAGATTGGCCAACCATGTTTTTGAATAATATCAATGGCTAAACAGTTATAAGCATATTTTCTTTTTTTTTTTTAACGCAACCCTTCCAGATTCTTTGTTTAACCCGTAGCAACGCCCTTGACAACGAAAATGCTTTTCTTCGGCAATCTTCGGAAATTACGTCACACCGGGAAGAGCGAGGGAAGTCCGCCATAGAACAGTATTGTTTGTTGCACCGCTTCTCGGTAAGATGCCACGGCGGTGTGTGGCGATGTTTTGTTCTCACTCAAACAAAAAGTTGTATGAGTGGCCAAAGGATAGCAGGGCACGTAAATGGACATCTTTCGTTCGCACGAAGCGAATGAATTTCATGCCATCATCGAGTAGTGTTCTCTGCTGCAAACACTTCGAAGATGCCTGCTTCCTTAACCGGTCTGTTTATGATCAAGGATTTGCCAAAAGGTAAGTGTGATTTTTGGATAGATGACTGATGACTTTGTCAAAGCAGAGCTGCCAACTGTTGTGGAATGAACAGTATAAGCTAGCGACGTTAGCCGAAAGTTAACTCGTGGCAATCCCCGATCATAGTTGTTGTTGCGTTCGCTAGGTTAAGAGTGTTTAAATTGTGCGTCATCTACGATCTTTTCCGAAAGGGTTAATCCACTGTCAATTGGGAAAGGGGTGTGGATGTGCACATAAGCGGGTTGGCGTCGCGGTAATTCACGGTCACGTTGCAGTATGAGACACACACAGCCGGTGAGTTTGTGCACATTTATTTGTATTTGTATTATGTATTTCCACCTTCATGCTTCTAGCATTGCATTGCATTTGTACGGTTCGGCGTTTCTTTCACGGTGATCGCTTGATAGCCTTCTAGTTTGTTTCGCGAGAGCCGCTGACAGGTGACAATTTAGCGTGTTGGCATTGAGTCAATCTCGCAGCGAATCAGCGAGCGCGCAGGTCACACAGTGAATCATGGGAAATGTAGTCTCGGGACAACACTGAAGTGGTGCTTTGTAATCTGTTCGCTTGTGTGAAAAAACTACATTTCCTCACGCCATTAGACGCCACTTTGTTTTCTTATTGTTGCCACAATAAAGTGGAGAAAGCCATCGACGACTGTGATATAGTGGATATTATTTAGTTGTAATACGGGAGTTCACTAGTAGAGGGTACGCATGTCATTTAGATGTGTTATTGTTTGTGCCTTACTCCTTGACTAAAAGAGAGAAAAGTTGTTGTTCAGAGTCACTTGGCAAGACGTTGAGTAAAGTTGTAAAAGCCAATAAAGGTGTCGTGTGGGTCACTCGGTCAAGATATAACAACGACTCATCTCCTTCTTTCCCCCCAACGTTTTTATATTATTATTTTATATGCACGAGAGCTGCCGGATCTGCCAAAATGAACATGAAGTCTGATTATTATTTTTTTAACAATGTCATCGGATAGGCAAAAACATAAAATTATGTGCAAATGCCTGCATCTTCAAATCATGAAAATAATAACAGCCTATATCTTACCAATGTTGTAATCTCGATGGGTCTTGTATCCATTCCATGTCAGGTAGTCTAGGCACATTGTTTGCATCCTGATTAGCGTCTGGCTAATACATGTTAGGTCCAACATAAAATTCCAAGCTCCTCTTCTTGCTCCAACTCTTCAAAAACTTGGATCTCCTCCCTTGCGCTCGATCTATCGCTTATATCGCTGTTTGAATCATTGTTTGAAGGGCTTTGTATGGCGGCCGTATGTATGGAGGTGCCATCGCGTTCCCGGTGTGACGTATCACTTCCGGGTTCGTCCCCTTTCAGGCTCGAACTTCGGAAACGCGATTATTTTGTCAAATATACAACATATAAATTATTTTTTCATGCTTTATTTGTTGGACAATGTTTAATTACTTTACTTGTGACCCTATTTGGCATGTGAAGAAATTACTTCACATTACTGCTTTAAGTCTAATACTGTTTAGCAGGCAATTCTTTTAAATTATGTTTTTCTAAAATTATTTAACTCCTGCAGATGAAACAAACGTCTGTGCAACAAAACATACAACATTCCACATCATAAATACTGTATTAAACTTACTTTTCAATCAACTCCGATGGGAACGTCAATATTGAGTTTCCCAACACGGCCGTCGTGAAGGCACTTTGGTCCGCCGAGCAACTACAGCAGACTGACGTATTGTCCCCATATCAATGGTTAGCCCCTCATCCTGTGGTTTCTGCCTATTTGTCCACATGTGTTTAGGTTCGGACAAGTCGTGCACAAAAAACCTTTCACAGAGTGCCACATCATGAGCCACAGGTTGCTGACCCCTGTAATGTACAGTATTTTCTTTAGACTAAACCACTTAATAGAAGGTTTGCTCAATATATTGCCTGTGGATAATGTTGGAAATAGACTTTGCGCTGATAAATGTAATTACTCTTCACTTGAGAGCATGTACAGTATGTTCTCAGTAGTGACTTCTAATCAAGCAGAAGTGTTCAGTGCATAGTTATTAGGTAGAATATGCACATTTGTCATAAAGAAAAATTAATTGCCCTGTTTTTTTTTCTTCCTCATTGTGGTGCTACTGTATATATTTTGTGGAAAAAAGCTGTATTTCTCAAAGCTAAAGACCACATCAAAAGACAAATCATTCTATGGTAAAATATGAAGGTAGTAGAATAAAGATTTGGAAAGCTGTACAGTAACACCACAGTACTGCACAAGCGTAGTCTCCTGTTCCAATTTTCTGGACGTGGTTTTTGCCAGCAGCTACAGAAAAAAAAAAAGTTGAGGAAAAGTAAACGAGACATCTCTGTGCTTTGTTTCTTTTCCCCTCTTCATGACTTTGACATTTTATTTTCCTCACTTTCACAGCAGCAGTAAGAAGAGGCTTTATGAAATATTTGGCATTCAGTCTCGCATCAAGTCATTCCTTCCTTATTTTATGCCGTTCATATCAATGAGGTTAGCTTACGTAACCCCACTTAATATTTACTCTTTGCAGAACAAGTTTTTTTTGTTTGTTTTGTTTGATGCTTGGATAGATTGCTCTGGACCCTATTCATAATCTATTAAAATATGGATTACTTGGCTAAAAAAGAAACAAAACGTGACCCAATTGACACTCACATGTGACAACAAATATTGGGGGGGGGGGGGGGGGGGGGGGTCTCTGCGTCGGCAAAACATATACAGTGGTATGAAAAAGTAAAACACATACAGTGGTATGAAAAAGTATCTGAACCTTTTGGAATTTCTCACATTTCTGCATAAAATCATCATCAAATGTGATCTGATCTTTGTCAAAATCACACAGATAAAAAAAACAGTCTGCTTTAACTAAAACCACCCAAACATTTATAGGTTTTCATATTTTAATGAGGATAGTATGCAAACAATGACAGAAAGGGGAAAATAAGTAAGTGAACCATCACATTTAATATTTTGTGGCCCCCCCTTTAGCAGCAATAACTTCAACCGGACGCTTCCTGTAGCTGCATATGAGTCCAGCACATCGATCAGGACTAATCTTGGCCCATTATTCTCTACATAACTGCTGCAGTTCAGTCAGATTACTGGGATGTCTGGCGTTAATTGCTGTCTTTAGTTCATGCCACAGCATCTCAAAGGGATTTAAGTCTGGACTTTGATTTGGCCACTCAAAAAACGTTTATTTTGTTCCTCTGAAACCATTCTAAAGTTGATTTACTTCTGTGTTTTGGATCATTGTCTTGTTGCTGCATCCCTCCTCTTTTTAGCTTCAACTGCCTGACAGAAGGCCTCAGGTTTTCCTGCAAAACATCCTGATAAACTTTTGAATTCATTCTTCCATTAATAATTGCAAGTTGTCCAGGCTCTGAGGTAGCAAAACGGCCCCAAATCATGATGCTCCCTCCACCTTGCTTCATGGTGGGGATGAGGTGTTGATATTGGTGAGCTGTTCCATTTGTCCTCCACACATGACGTTGTTGGTTACCCCCAAACAATTCAACTTTGGTTTCATCAGTCCACAAAATATTTTGCCAAAACTTCTGTGGAGTGTCCAAGTGTCTTTTTGCGAACATTAAATGAGCATAAATGATTTTTTTGCTTTTTTTGTTTAGACAGCAATGGCTTTTTCCGTGGAATCTTCCCATAAACACCATTCTTGGCCATAGTTTTACATATAGTTGATGTGTGCATTGGAGATATTGGACTGTGCCAGTGATTTCTGTACGTCTTTAGCAGACACTCTAGGGTTCTTTTTTACCTCTCTGAGTATTATGCGCTGAACTCTTGGCGTCATCTTTGGTGGACGACTACTCCTTGGGAGAGAAGCAACAGTGCCAAACTCTGTCCTTTTGTACACAACTTCTTTGACTGTCGATTGATGAACATCAAGACTTTTAGAGATGGTTTTGCATGCTTTCCCAGTTTTATACAAATCAACAATCCTCGACTGCAGGTCTTCAGACAGCTCTTTTTCACTGAGCCATGATGCACATCAGACAATGCTTCTCATCAAGACAATTTTCACCAGGTGTGTATTTTATAGTGGGCAGGGCAGCTTTAAACCAATCATCAGTGATTGGGCACACACCTGACTTAAATTGTTTGGTAAAAATTGGTTTCAATTGATGTTTACCTTGCCTTAGGCAGAGGGTTCACTTAGTTACCCCCCCCCCCCCCCCCCTTCTGACATTGTTAGCATGTTTCCCTCTCCTCATTAAAATATGAAAACCTATAAATGTTTAGGTGGTTTTAGTTAAAGCGGAGAGTTTTTACATCTGTGTGAATTTGACAAAGATCAGATCACATTTGATGGTGATTTTATGCAGAAATGTGAGAATTACAAAAGGTTCAGATACTTTTTCATACCACTGTAACCATGTTCATAATTTTTTTCTGCTGTGGATTTCTGAGCCTCTTTTTCTGCTATGTTAACAAAGTTCTTCCCGATTAAAAAAAAAAAATCAATAAAAAAACACACATCAATCCACATCATTTGCCTAAACATGCTTGTAAAAAACATAAGTCAAAAGTTATCCAAAATAATTGAAATGCATTCACAAGAATATAATTTAATGGCCTTTTATATTAAGAAAAATAGAAACTTTTTAGGTAATTTTAATCAACTTCTGTTGGGGTTACCAGACCTACTTTTAAACCTTTCTTAACCAAGAATATAAAAATAAACACTAGACTTACTTGCAGTGAAGTGTGGCTAGGTGTTCCCCTGGAACTCAAAACTAAATCCATACTCAAAGAGGAAGAAATGCCGATCGTTTCCACTGAGTATTCATGTAGTGATCTGAAAATGGCTGAGCACTAGAGGCACTCACACAATCTGACAGATTTTAAATTACTCTGCAAAGAGGGTGAAATGTTGAGACATAAAAATATGCCATACCGATAAGACTCGTGACCCCGAAAATCTGGTAGAGTAATATAAAGCCAACACTGACTTTAAAAAAAAGTATTAATATATGAGTGCATATATTCATGCAACCAAGATATCAATCACCTCCCCCAACTTGTACAGATGATATTTTACAGTAATGGTGGAAAAAAGGCTTTATGCATGTTTTTTTTTTTTAAGTCATCAAAAAATCCTGACATCTGAAGACTCAAGTGGAGACTTTTTATATCCACTAAACTGTATTTCATATCAACTCATGAAGAGTGCAGTTCAGCCAGCTCTAATTACCTTCGACATGAGTAATCAATATGAAAAGTACAGCCAAAAAGACAAAGTGGTACTCACCCTGCTTTCATTGACATGGTCCAGCTGCCAAAACAACAAACTCACTCACTGTGACAGGCAATTGTCTCAATGGTCATTTTCAAAAGACAATTTCAGGTTAACAGCACTCACGTGCACATATTACACACTACTGCCTTGTTAGTTGTGCGTGTGCTGTATCCAATACTTACAAATGTCCCTTAGTGTGTCAATGGTTTAAAACATCGAAGGATGAGATTAAAGTTTCCCTGCGGGAACACGAAATGCGCCCTCAAACAAGCTAAAAGGCCGAAGTCGGATGGCGTCAATAGCAACGTGGCCCTTACAGTACAGTGTTAGTGTTGTCAATTGCATCATTCAGCTTGATAGCGCAAAAGCCCAACTCGGCGTAAAAACAGGGCCAGCTGCTACTTGACCTTGTTCTTGCAGATTTGCAGGGAATTATTGCTCATTTATGTGTGGTGTTAAATGTGAAGGCTAGTCATGTGTTACAGTCAAAGAGTTTGCAAACATGTCATTGTTGAACTCAAAGCTATGGGTTACTTAAAGTGGAAGTTCAGGATTTTTGACATTAGGCTTAATCTTCGAGTTAGGAGGGGTTTAATTAGTCTGTGGAGTTGACTTGAGAAAATCCGTATAAGTTTGTTAGTTTTTTTTATTATTTTCAGGGCTCCAGAGTGGCTAAAAAAACTCAAGTCAATAGAGCCCACCTATTATGCCAATAAAAAGCGATATGAACAGATCTAACAAAGTCAAATACATTCAAAATGCAGCTCAATATTAAAAAATCCCATGCAGCCAATGTCGCACCAACCATATTAACACAACAAAAAAAAAGAAATCAGCGCCAAAATATGATATCCCTCCGCCCTGCTCGCCCAGGCAGCCTGTTCTCTGAAAAGCAGATGAATTATTAATGTTGCTGTTCATACTGCAGTTATTGACATGCAATGGTAAGATTTAATAACTTTATCCAGGAAAAAATAGCCAACGCTAATGGGTGCATGAGTCATCGGTGACTCCGCTGCGTGCATATGTCGTTTTATTGGCATGCTAGGGGTGGACAATTGACTTGCGTTAGCTTAGCCACTCCGGAGCACTGAAAATAATAAACTAACAAACTGCAGGGATTTTTTTTTTTTTTAATCATCCCCACTGACTAATTAACCCCCCTAACTCAAAGATTAAGCATGATAAACTTCCCCTTTAAGGTAAAAATCCAGAACAGAAAAAAATGCATGTTGTATGTTAAGCAAATTGAAATAAACTGGATTTGAATTTAAAAGTAATTCAAGCGAGATTGGAATTTGGGTCTCCTCACAAGCTATGCCAACAAGTACACATTTGGCACTTGAGCATGGCGTCGTTTGAGCAGTCAGGTGACAGGCCTACATGAAGACCGGATTTATTATTATTATTTTTCCCCATATTGAAATTAAATATAGTCAGCAATTTTTTATCAATCAAATTTGCGGAGTTGTCAAATTTTTTTTCCACATCTTCATTCAAATAATTCATTAATATTTTGTTACAGTAATACATTTATACATTTATAAATAAAAATTTTTACAGTGTACTTGTGGCTCTTCGAAGGACTAGTGTCTATGGTCTGCAGACTGCAAGAAAAAAAAAAAAAAAGGACTCTGAGGAACTAGAAGTGCTGGCTTGGAAGATGTGAGAGGAATTCCTTAAGTCTCTTCGCACTCCATAAATCACTTAAGAGGCCAGCCACTGGGAGTACATCAGCTATCCTAAGACAAATTGGTGGAGGCTGAGCCAATAGCAGCTGGCCGTGCCTTATCATCCGGGTAGAGAACACAAACAGTTACACTCTTACTGAAAATGACAATACATTTGCTTTGTTTCCAATTTGCCCTTGTGAGAAACCGGCAATACAAACATGATCCATGTTGGAATCTCCTGTTGTTCTCAAACTTTTGGGGTCCAGGAACCCTTTAAAAAAAATCTACACTGAATATTAAAAATGCTGTGGGAATTATTGTTGAAAGCTTTAAAAAACGTGGCTATACAAAAAAAAAAAAAAAAAAACAGTTTTACATGCATATTTTGTTGTAAGTCATATTTTGTTGGGCTAATCAGGTCACAGTCTTGCAAGAATAATACCAGGTATTCATTCATTTATTCACCTTCTGAGCCACTGATCCTCAAGCAGGTTGTGGATATTAGGTATTCCCATGATTAAACCGTATGATAATAAAGTCCAGGTTTAATGAGATAAGAAATTCATATTTTAATGAGTAAAATTCAAAAATACAACTTTAACCTTGTGACGTGACTTATTCTATTTCACAAAAGATGCGCATTAGCTCTAAACTCTCAGTGCCACTGACAATGAGAAATGCCAAAGCATTTGGCTTCATACATCCTTCTGCTGTGAATTGAGGCCATGTCTACACATAGCAGGGTATTTGGCAAAAACAAGAACTTTTTCTACAGTTTGGCCCATCTTCCACTCGCACATTTAGACGAGGGTTCTTAAAAACTGCGCCCAAAGTGAAGATGTGCGAATTCTGCATTTTTGGCGCCATCATGTGGACACTGATAACCAAAGATTTAACTGTGGAAACGTCACTCACTGCAACAAACTTTGTCCCTACGTCACACGAGACCAATGTTAACATTTTAATAAATTAGACAGGTGCTTTTTTTGCTTCCATTTATTTACAAACTCTTGAAGTGCTTCATATTGAAGAACACATGCGAAGGATCGGGGTGTTATGGACAATTATTTTTCGCACATTCTTATGAATGTACTTAAAAATGAATGGATGTGGTTTGGTGTGGAAGCTTTTTTCTCTACAAACCTGTGCTGGCATGGACGTATTTTTTCCCCTATGTATTAGGGCTGGATCCCCGATTTAAAAAATAAATAAATGAACTGCTAGGTGTGGGCATAGCCTTAGTTTGTCACTAGTAGATGTCCAATTTGAATTGACAGGGCAATCCTCCTGGTTCAAATGGACTGTACACCTATTCCCATCAGTAGTGGCAAATGAGTCTTAAGTAAATACCTTCTATGGAAAACTATTTATTATATTCTGTCAAGGTGTATTCCTAGAATACCTTTTTTTTTTTTTTTCTCCAAACACCATGTTAATTTAGGCGCATCACAATCGTGACATCACAATCACAAAATCATATTAGGGCTTGTAATTGCCCAAAGCGAAAGCAGAGATTAATAACTATTGTTAGTTTTATTGGTATGCCAGTTCCCATAAATTATTGCAAATTAATTTGTGCACCTCTTAGCTACAGCTACCCTTGTTTATAAAGCATCTAAAGCAGACGTGTCCAAAGTCCGGCCCGGGGGCCAAATGCGGCCCGTGGTCAAATTTCATCCGGCCCCCAGCTTCTGTCATAAAATTAATAACGTCTGGCCCGAACACAGATTTAATGAATTGGTCAGCAGTACTGCAACCAGCATATGAAGTAGCTTACACACAAAATGCTGCCCTTCATTTACCCACTAAAAAGCAGCAGCACTTTAACCCTTTATTGACAAATGTATCACATTTGATACAACTAAAATTCCATGATTTTGAGACTAATTTAGAATTTTGACATTTCGTTTTGAAAAAAAAAAAAAAAATGGATGCAAGTCAATACATGCATCTGCAGGTTCCATGAGAAAAAAACACGATTTATATACGGGTTATAGATATAGAGCGCTTGTTACACATATTCATTTTGACTTTTCTTTTTACAAATTTGAAAAAAAAGGTTTAATTAGGACCTTATTTTTCAAATTTAGGGATTCTCTGATAATTGCTTCATGTTGGAGGTATTTAAGGGCTAAGCAAAATTACTCCGTGTGACCGATTACTTCCATTTTCTAAAATGGTGACAATTAACAAAAAAAAAAAAAAAAAAAAAAAGAAAGTTGACTGTGACGGCCGACGTTTCAGGGATAGGTGGAAATTAGACTAATTCTTCACTAAAATACGCAACAACTGTGTCTGCCTCATTTGCAAAGTGACGTCGCTGTTTTTAAAGGTTTCAATATGAGGCGATATTACCAAACAAGACACGCTGACATGTACGACAACATTACAGGGAAGATAGGCAGCGAGAAATTGAAGCAACTTGAAGCTAGTTTAATGTCACACCAGCAGTATTTCGCAAGAGCCCGAGAGTCGAAAGAGAAAAAAATAATCAAGCAAATGTGACACACTGAATGGCTTGCTAAAATTTGCTTAAATATATTGTTCTACGTAAAGGACGTCAGCCAAGGTCGGCCCCCCACATTCTTACCACACCAAATCTGGCCCCCTTTGCAAAAAGTTTGGACACCCCTGATCTAAAGCAACGAAGACCATACAACATGAATCCACTGCCAAAACATTCAGTTGCAGTTGTATGAATACACAAATCCTTTTTTGACCAAATGTTGAAAGCTTCCTCTATGAGTGTCACCTTATTGTGATGAAGGGGTTTGTGTGTCCCTCAAGGCAAGGGTCTCCAAACCGGTCCTCAACGCCCACTGTGGGACCTGGTTTTTGTTCCAACTGATCAAACACAGACCGTTGATCCAATGAGGTTCCTGCTAAAACAAGCAGCAGCTGACTGCAGTCAACTGGTTGCACTTGTAAAACACTAGATTGGTGAAAAGGTGTCATCTTGTTTGGCTGGAACAAAATCCTGCACCCACAGCGGGCCTTTATGGAATAGGTTGGGGACCCCTGCCTCAAGGGGTTTGTGGGCCACCCTCTTTAGCCACGCATGGTGGCCTGCATCCTTGAGGCCCAGCTGGGCACAGCCTGAAGCAGTAATGTGGGTTTCCCTTCGCATGGGCTCACCACCTGGGTGGGGGAGGGGGGCGCTAAAGGGGTCAGGTGCCAAGTCAGCTGGGCAGTGGCCCGATCCCAGTCTACAGAAGCTGGGTCTTGGTACGTAGAATGTCACCTCTGGCAGGAAAGGAGCCCAAGTTGGTGCGTAAGGTTTAGAAGTTCTGACTAGATATAGTCAGGCTCACCTCCCCACACGGATTGGGGTCTGGTACCACTTCTCTTGGGAGTAGTTTTACTCTTCAACCCTGGGGTTGCCAAGCAGGTATGGGAATAATTATTGCCCCCCAACCGTGGACAAGGGTAGCCCTCCCTCTCCCTTTGGGCCCTGACTGATACTTATGCTTATGGACCAAACAGTGGTTCAGATTACCCACCCTTTTTGGAGTCCTCGGAGGGGTTGATGGAGAGCCCCTCTTGGGACTCCCTCGTTCTGCTTGGAGACTTCAATGCTCACGTGGGCAATGACAGCGAAACCTGGATGGTCATGATTTGGAGGAACCGCCCCCGATCAGAACCCGAGTGGATCTTCTATTATTAGACTTCTGCACATGTTGCAGATTATCAAAAATGAACACCATGTTTAAGCATAAGGGCGTCCCTATGTGCACTTCACACCAGGACACCTGAGGCCACAGTTCCATGATTGACTTTGTAATCACGTCATCAGAATGTGGCTGCATGTCTTAGACGAAGAGTGAGCAAACCAGTCATTAAAGACGGCAGTGGGTCCTGGTCTTTGTTACAACTGATCCAGCACAGGCAGTTTAACCAATGAGGGGCCCGGGGAATCAAGAAGCACCTGACAGGCAATCAACTCATTGCACTTGTAAGACACCAGATTGGTGAGAAAGTGTCCTCTTGATGAGTTGCAACAAAAACCTCCACCCACTGCAGCCCTTCGTGGAATAGTTTGCCCAGCTGTGTCTTGGACATGGCGTAAAGAGAGGGACGGAGCTATCAACTGATCACCACTTAATGGTGAGTTGGCTGGCTAGTTCAGCCTGGCAGACTCAAACGTTTTGTGAGGGTCTGCTGGGAACGTCTGGCTAAGTCCACTGTCAGAAGGAGCTTCGACTTCTTACCCTGGCAGAACTTGGTCCATGTCCAGGGAGAGAGGTAGGTGACATTGAATATGAGCAGACCGTGCTCCATGCTTCCATTGTCATGGCGGTCGAACGGAGCTGTGGCCGTAAGGTATTCTGTGTCCGTCTTTACGGCATTTCCCAAACCCATTGTTGGACACCGGTGGTAAGGGATACTGTCAAGTTGAAGAGGGACTCGTATCGCAGCTGCCTAGTGGAACGCGGCTATAATGGTCACTGAGGCAAAAACCCGTGGATCAGCCAGGCCATGGAGAACGACTTCCAGACGGCTTCGAAATTCTGGTACAGCCAAGAAACTCTGTATTGCATCTCTGCTTCTTGTTGATGATGTGGTTCTGTTGGCTTCATCAAAACACAATTTTCAACGCTGACTGGAGCTGTTTTCTGCTGAAGCCCCCACAACTCAATCTAAATAAGCAGGAGATGACTGGATGGAAATGTTATAAGCATGTATTTTTCCACGTCACTGTGGTACATAAACTACATATGACATTGAATGGGCTGCTAAAGTTGAACCAGCAATTTTTCTGTATCACATTTATTATGGATGAGCGATAAGAGATTGCGTGTCGCCGCAGTTTCTCTACTGTATATATATTTTATATACCATTCCCTGTATCAGCAATGTGCCACTTTGGCAAGGTTTTGTAAAAAAGCCAAACGCGGCACATACAGTACTGTTCACTGATGAGTCAATTTCACATGATCTCTGAGAAAGAGGCTTCAGAAATGGCAGTTTGAAGCAGTTCAGTTCAGTCCCACCACAATAAACTGTTATATTAATACCTCCCTGACACTGTCAATCAAAAGTGTCGTCATCTTTGCGATGGCAGCTTTTCAGATTCAGCACCTGTATTGGTTTTCATGAGAGGCAGAAGGTGAAAGTACTGTATATAAATCATAATGTGTTGACTGCTACACATGGCTCATCTAACTCAACAAAGCAGCAGGGAAACAAAAACAATATGAATCTCTAAACTTGGCTCCTTGATGATGCAGTTGGATGATGAAATCACAGTAAACAAATCTTGCCCGAGTGTCTTCGTAGTCATGGAGCATTTTATGTTTTGGCTTATTACTTCATTTTATTGAAAGTTTAAAGGAGGAATAAAGATTTTTTTGTTAGCCAAAAGCAAATATCCACTGTGTGGTGCAAAGTTGTCATATCAACAATACAAGCAAGAAATCCTCTAGTGGTAACGGAAATAAAGAAATACAGTTTTAAACAATAACAAGCATCTCGTGTTCCAGCATAAAGGCCAAGAGGCTGACTTCTACCTGGGAGCTGGCTGCATGTTTACCTACTTCTGGTGGAAAACAAAAGCTAGGATGATGAAACGATATAGTCCATCATTATCTCCCTTAATTATGAATCTTAAGAAAAAAGTTTGAAGCTCCCTCATGAACTCCAATTTTGAGATCATCACTTTCAATTTGGGACTCAAAAACAGTTTAAAACTTTAAACTGAATGAAATTAAAAATGTACTGAATAATGGTTCCACCACTAAGTTCAATTTATTCTCATAGTTTTTTTTTTTTTTTTTAAAGTAAAGGCATCCGTCTTTTGTTGAACACATAGCTGTGATGAAAAGAATATTTTTGGTTATTAAAGTGCTCTGACACGTCCACAAATAGCAGCAGTATGTATGTACATATATCCACATTTAAGACAATGGCTTGGAAATAGAAAAATCACCTATTTTATAGCCAAACTAAAGACAAACAAAAAAAAAAACCCTCAGTAGTTAGTTCAACTTGACGTCTGGCTAAGACAAACACTTTAAAATATGGAGGGGAAAGAATTAAAGTAAAAAAAACTAAAATAGTCATGCATAATACAGTCCAATTTTTACATACGTACATACAAAAGTTACACGTGTTTTTGTAATTTTGGGGGTGAGTATTTTTTTTTTTTTTTTTTTTTCAAGAATAGATTTTGTAAACTGTTTAAATTCCTTCTGGTTTCTTTTCATTCCCATTCCAGCTTCAGTCTGTAGATTATTCAGTTCAATAGTCCTTGGCTCGAAAATGGTTTTTGATAAGTACACCTCCACTCTTTCCAAATCAAAACCACAAGAACAGAAGAAACTATAAGCTGAAAAATTAGTGGACGCTCAAAAGAGGTGATGCAAAATAAAGGTAAATACAGACATGAATACGCTATTATAATAAAAAAAATGTTAATGGCGGGACGTGAGGTTTGGTTGAACAAAGCTATTTCTGGATATAGATAAGGCAGAGAACATGGGCAGCGTTTGGGAAGATTCGGATTAGGGTTAGTCTTTTTTCTTTAAAGGAAAGAAGGCATTGAGGATTAAATGGCAAAGGTGAGTTGTATAGGCTAGTGGAGGACATGGATGTGATTCAGAAGCCCTGCAGGAACTCTTGGAGCTGTCTTACAAGCTCTGTGTCCACACTTTCCATGAGACTGCTGAAGCCCTGGTCACCAAGGAGGATCTGCTGAGCCTTCAGTTTCTCGTAGACGAACTGCTGGAGCGAGACAGTGTGCACAGGGTCCTCCAAGGCCAACTGCAATACAACATAAACATTTTTTGAACGTAAAAGTAGGGAAAACCTTTTTTTTTTTTTTCCCGTACTTTGAATTGAATTTTGTGGCATGATGCTGAAAACCTGCTTCCAAGAAAGATAAAGCAATCTAATCATTATTTTACAGGACACAAATAAAGGTGCTATGGATAGCAAAATGATGGCAGACCATCTTTCTGACACAAACCCATCCCTAAAATTGACAGAAATAACGAAAGTAAATACTAGGGCTGAACGATATTGGGGAAAACACTGATATTGCGACTTTTTGAGGGTTTGCGATATATATTGTGATATTAAAACGAAGAATTTTCACCAGATGACTTGAATCTTCTTGGGAAGACTTTGGTTAACTCATTATGACCACATTGTATTCATATAATAGCGTTTAATAGAGGGGTTTCCACTGTGAATGATGACGATTGGTGAATATGAAAGGGATCCAGGAAGAAGAGGTATATATTATGTACACTAAAACGATGTATGGATGTTAAACTAAGTAATACTTAAGCCTGTCACAATATGCAATAATTCCATTTATCACGCGATAAATAAAAATGAAGGCAGTAATTTTTCCGCTGCGATTTATCGCCTCGCGTGCACGTGCGTGCAGCAGACGTGCTGTTAAATGTTCGGATTCCTCGTTACTAACTGCGCAAAATGCATCTTCGTTCCAGGTCCGGCAAAAACTAGTGCCGGAGCCAATCGTTCCCATTATATCCTATTGTTCTACGTATACCGGCAGCGTCAGTGCTCCGGAGTGACTGTGGACCATCTACGGCGCGCCGGTGTTGTTGACGTGTGGGCGCTCCCGTCAAGAGTGACATTTCACGCGGGGCGGCTATTTTTCGGGACAACGCCGGATATTTACAACGAAGTCCGCCAAAAAAATTGTTACCGACTTGGCTGCTACGAACAACCTCGCTTTGACAATGAACAGCTGAATGAAATTAAGAGCGCTGTGCTTCTAACTCGTCCGGTTTATGAAAGTCGATTGTCATATGACATATGCTGGTGTTGTGTAGTAATGAGCAGACGTGACTTCAGCTGCGCTTGCTAACTTTTTTAATGCGCCCACACACTATACAGTATATCATGAAATGGCAAACTAGATGTGCTACGTCCCATGCCATTGGCTACGTGAGCCCAGAGTGATTATGGGACACGTAGTCCATATACTACATCGATGAATTCTAAACTGTCATGACTGAATAGAAGTTAAGAAGGCCAAATCAATCCATACCAGTGACTATAGATAATGTTGCGAATATTGTTAATTCAGTACGTGACACAGATGGATTCGGACCACAAATAGGATGTCTTGCTCATGTAGTAACCTTGCTGCTCAGAGAGCTGTAGCAGTCAACAGTGTACCCTGCCTCACTTTACAAACTGTAACGATTGTTCTCAGCACTTTTATACAAAATTTTTTCAGAGCAGTAAGAAGTAAGCACATAAATGTTATGCACTAAATGTTTATATGATGGCAATTTAATTTTTGCTCGTTAGCAAAAAAAAAAAAAAAAAAAAAAAAAAAAAAAAAAAAAATTTTGTTTTTTTTACAGAGCATTAAATGTATTGAATCGAATCGAAAATCGTGTCCCCCGTATCAAAAATCGTACCGAACCGTGACTTAACTGTATCGTTGCATCCCTATGGAACACCACTGCAGAAGCTATGACGGGAAAAGTTTTCATTTGCCTAAATGCTTAAGTTATTAAGTGCATTTAAAAAAAAAAAAAAATTTAACACATTTATTCTGTGTTTCTGTGCGGTAACAATATTGTTGTTTTTTACTTAAGAGGCATGGTCTATTGTTTTTAGTTGTGATTTCTTAAAAAGTATTTTTGAATTTAAGAGTAAATATTTATCGGGTTTAAATGGGTATACTTGATCTATTAATATATACTATATTCTCACTGTGTTATTGTAAATTGTTTTTTAAAAAAATGGGAGGGGGGGCGCAATAATATCACATATCGCAATAATTTATGAGAATAATTATCGCACACTAAAATTTGTTATCGCGACAGGCCTAGTAATACTTGTTATAAAATAAACAATTTGGATAAAACAGAGAAGATGCTGTATGGCACAGGTGTCAAACCGATTCCAGAAAGGGCCTAATGGGTGCAAGTTTGCTTTCCAACCAATGAAGAGGACACCTTTTCACCAATTAGATCTTTTACATGTGTAATCAGTTAAACTTTGTCAGGTGCTGCTCGTTTCAGCAGGAAGTTCATTGGTTAAACTCTCTGCGCGTTATCGGTTGGAACAAAATCCAGCACCCTCTAGGCCAGGGGTGGGCAAACCGGTCCTCGAGGGCCGCAGTGGGTCCTGGTCTTTGTTCCAACTGACCCAGCACAGATAGTGTAACCTATACGGTTTCAGCAGAAATGAGAAGCACCTGACTGCAATCGACTGATTGCACTTGTAAAACAGCAGATTGGTGAAAAGGTGCCCTCTTAATGGGTTGCAACAAAAACTCGCACCCACTGCGGCCCTTTGTGGAATAGTTTGCCCACCCCTGCTCTAGGCCCTTTCTGGAATCGGTTTCACACCTGTGCTGTATGGTAATTGCAAACAGGAGCCGCAGAGTCAGAGCATACCCTGCGCACATGAACGCCGTGGCCCCGCCCTCTTTTTAATTTCCCGCTCCGTATACCGCTCCGTATGATTGTTGAAGATGCTACAGAAACCTCTGTCAGCTTCGCTGAATGTAATGAATGTGACGCTTTGCTCTCATAAGAGAGCAGAAAGACTGGTACCTCGACACTAAGCAGGCATTTAAAAAACTGTACAGGCAGAAATGATGATCATCAAACATCTGCAATAAGACAGGCTTTAATTTGTTATCACAGGCATGAAAATGGGTCAGGGGTTAAAAAGGTGAGAAGGGTGTGGAGGAAATATGTTCCAGTACACTGTATTGTACACCCCAACAAAATATTGAGCTCTGTCGACCCACACTGTGTTTCAGCAGGGCCATGCAGAGACCGGTGGAGGGGTGGGTGCTCGTAGATCAAAAGGGGCACATGAACAAGTATTTAATACACCTTAAAACAACATAACTTAAATTTTAACCAGCTTTAGATAATAATTGGCTGCGACTGTGACATACTTTAATTGGGAGGGGGCAACAGTGAATAGAAATCAAAACTGTCATCAACACTTTCTGGCTGTGACTCAGTCAGTCTGCCTCTTTTCTTCCTTCAACGTCTGCATCAAAACTTCCTTCCTCAACTTGTTCATCTGAGAACAAACCACATCAGATGGTCACTGAGCCACCAACAGCACAGTTTTCTTAAAACTATTATTTCATTATTATCCATACTTAACAACTCTAGCCCCTAATGATTAATAAAGCAATGACATAAAAATCTTATAGTAAAATAACATTGTAATTGTGTTTATAATTGGATTTAATACCCGACTATCCTTGCAAACTTGTTCTTACCAGGTCTGCTATTCACCCAGCTGATGAGGTATCCACTGCCTTTAGCAGCCTCATCTAACTCCTTTTTTATCCCTCAAACTCCCTTCCCTACGACGCATGTAATTAATTTCTTTCTCACTCAATAACGATGGAGTTAGATTTGGGTTTTTATTATTCAATCAAAAAACAAAGTTACTTCTATCAAAAACAAAGTTGCTTCAATCAAAATACAGTATATACTTTTAATCTCAAAAAGTAGCTTCAATAAAAAAAAATGTTTTTGATTGCAATAATAAATTTGAGACAAAAAAAGCATTTGAAAACTATTTTTCTTGATTGAAACAAATTTTTCCATTTAAGTAATGTTTTGCGTTTGGGCCACATTTTGGCTAGGACATTTGTGCCTTTATTATTCAATCAAATAAGTTGCTTCAAACAAAAAAATATATATAAAAAGAAAAACTTTGCACATGTGCCAATCACCGTTTACCAAAGCCTGAGAGGGTTTGAGTAGACTCACTATGAAGCTTTTAATAAAGGCAAGCATTTTCTAACTACTTTATTCTTGTTTAAAAATAATTCGGTGGGGCAGTAACATGTTTAAAACTTATCATAATTCTTACATTTTGAAGTGCTTGAAAATCATTTATAAATGATACTTTGGTGAAAAAAAGTGAAAAAACATGTCTTATGTATGTATGTATGTATCTTTTTTCCAATGTAAAATCTGAATAAATGCATTGAACACGCACAAAAAAATGGGGGGTGGGGGGGGGGCTACTTCGCGGTTTTCACTTATTGCGGCGGGTTCTGGTCCCCATTAACCGCGAAAAACGAGGGATCCCTGTATTTCTGAAAAGCTTTAAGAAGCAGGACTCATTCCCACCACTCGTCGGGCCGCTGTTGTGCCGACACCGGCCGTCAGCTCAAATCCAAGCCGAAAATAACGCGTCTCCGGCGGACGACGGGAGCGATGTGAGGCGCCCCCTCCATCCGAGAGAATGCCGCTTAATTTGACTCAACAGTGTGTTTCTTCGTTTATATTACCGCTAAATACACAAGCTTGACGCCAATTTAACGGGAGCTATTTTTTTTCATGGGAGATTTGGCTAGCTCTGGCAGTGTTCAACGCAAGCTGCAACGAATGGTAGTTATTTTTTTATATCGCAAAACGTGAAAACGATTGAAACCATTACTCACCAAATTCAATCTGCTGGCAAATACAGGCAAGTGTGTATGCTGCGCTCTGGTCTGCCCCGATGTGGATAAGGCCTGCTTTTTGATTTCGCTGCTTTGCAATGCAACCGAAGGCTCTCCGAGCACTCCATGTACAGTAAGGAGTGCGCGCGTTTGGAATAATGGAACGCAGCTTGGCCCGATGATTGGTTCTCGTCAGCGAAGCATCTAGAAGGATTTGCTGACTGTGTTCTTAAATGCTCAGTTTACGTACTAAGTTAATCACATGATGATAATAATAATAATTAAATAAAACCTTGCGACCCCCCCCCCCCCCCCCAAAAAGAATTTCTCCTTGGATCTACGCAATTCACGTAGGTCGCCCTTTTTGACTTCAAAACGGCGAATTTCGCCGAAAGGTGAGAGATTTTCATGCCTGTATCATTATGCGGAGGCATTGTCACAAATGTGATCACACAAAACGCAACCAGTCCCTTTTCCTATGCAGTGCTCTGTCCAGGTCTGACTGACGCATCCCCTCCCTTTCTTCATTCTCCGGAGTCCTAACAAAAACATAAAATTTTGTGTTTGTTTCGGTCTCGGGTCTGTAAATTAAGTTAATTGATCGGGCTAAGGTCAGGTTGGGCTGGATTTGTTAGGCCCGATCTTACCTCTACCAGGAAGCCATGTCGCCGCACAATTTCTGCTTTTTATGAAGTAAAACAAAAGTTTAGATTTGGAAAAAAAAAACAAAAAAACAATCGCATGTCCTGCGATGGGACTATTATTGCGCATGCACACATTGCGATGGTGATGTTCAAATGATATATTGTGCAGGCCTAGTACATACTAATCAATCTTGCTTTCTTAGAAGCCTTCACCCCAACCACTGAAAAAAATCTTCATGTCAAATCCACAATGAGCTGCAGATTTTTAGTCTGCCAGCTTACTAACCATAGGCTGTCTATTCTGTTGCTGTCATGTGACAGTTCTGTCATGCTGTCAACATAATCATCAATTTTGGTTATGACGATGTCACACCCAGAATTGCTGGGGGAGTGTTCCCTGTTGCATTGGTTTGGATAGAATAACTATAAAATGGTAAAACACAGTGATATTCGACTGCTAAATTCATTTTCTACATATAAAATTACCATTAGCGCAGTCATTTTATAGTGCAGTCATTTTAATTTTTTGATGACCATTTTGTAAGACATTTCATTTGCTAGTGGTGTCGTGCTAGTAGTAAAGAAAGCTGCATTGAGATGCACCGATTAAGGTCAAGTAAGCTTGCTTTTGATAGGTGATTCTTACTGTATACTAGTTTGGTGACATTTTTTTTTATCTTGGGGGATTTTGTCAATAGCAGGTTACAGTCATGTTATGAGGACAGCAGGAAATGTTTAAACTGGGAAAAAAAATACACCCACTCCTTAAAATACACAAGGTGGTCCCATTTTGAACACCTTAAGGTGTTGCTTTAATCAGTAGTTCGCAAATTGCATCAACCATATTTAACAGTGAGAAGCTGTGAAATGGCACATCAGCGTCTCTAAACCAATGTGTTAAGACATAAGAATTTGCTGCCAGTCGACCACAGACAATTTGTCATTTAGCTATGATGAAGCTTTTTTCACCACACTTGGCTCAGGTCCCCTTATTAATCAGTGTCAATTCCAAGACCTGGAGGCACAAAGTATGTAACCAGAAGAAGCACAAACCAGATTTCTGTCCAGTTTTCTAGCAAGCCAGATCCAGTTAATTCCTGACAAGAATGGCAGCATAAAATAACTGTGTTAGTAGATAAAACCACCACTAACTATAACCTTACAGTGTTTCCGACTCCCAAACTGCGAGGAAGAAAGCTACAATGATGAATTGCTATTTTCACTTTTGATACCCAACGCAAAACATGAACTAGAAAATAATGTTTCAGTGAATTCAGATGAAGGAAACATGAATTTTAAGGGGGGAAAAAAAACCCAATACAACAGCTCAAGTTACATTTTTGTGAGTCGAAAGAAACGGAAAACAAAAACAGAAACAATATACTGTATAAAGAGATCCCTCACCAATTTGCACTTCAAAATTTGTCAGTTATTTGAGGTAATGGTGGATTTTATCCATTTTGTTAGTTTTTTGGATGTAACTTCGGCTACGAAGGTTGTAGAGACGCCCATTAACCACGAAAACAAAGGATCACTGTATTACAAGAACTAAAGATGCACGATAATATCGGTTACCGATAATGGCAATTCATGGATCAAAAAAAAAAAAAAATGCAACAGATGATTATATACTTGATTTAGCCTCCAAATGTGCGCAATTGACGCAACTTGTCCAATCCTGTACCGCCGCCTCAACCCTCCTCCCTCTGATGCATGAGTGACATCACACGAAATGCTTGATACCATGGAAGCTCCATCACAACTCAGTCAGTCAGTAATGCATTCAGTACATTGCATATCTATAACCTCTTAATTAGATTTCTCTTAAATGTAGTCAAATAATTTTCTCCATCTTGAATGTTAAAGATCATCTAAAAATTGGTCATTTTTCACCTAAATCAAGAAAAAAATGTGTTCAAATGTTTTGAACCACATCTATTCTTCAGGCATGAAAATGGGTCAGGGGTTAAAAAGGTGAGAAGGATGTGGAGGAAATATGTTCCGGTAGGGCTGTCCCAAACGACAAAATTTCTCCCGGTTGGTCAGCTGACTATTTTCAGGATTAGTTGACTTTTTACAAATTTAGCAATGAAATTTTTGTTGACACTTATTCATTCACAAAAATACTTAAATTCTTTATTAAAGCACAAATAAACATGTAAATAACAACAATTAATCACACATAAACAATGAGGTCAAATGTTGATAGCATTTACTAGTGCAAAAGAATGCAATGTAAACAGATTCATAACACCGACTTTGCTTTTCTAACATTATTCAAAACAATTAAAAAAAAAATCTAGCATTATAATTATTGTATACTACTATATACAATAGTATTATAAGAATTATAATACTCATTGCCAATCATATTTTTCCAAAAAGGGTGTCATTTTAAAGCTATTCTTAGTGTAAAATCTGAATTCTGCAGTATTATAGTATTTACATATTCTAGTATTAATTCGCAAGTATGGGGGATTCTCTCCAGAAATCTTTAATTATATGAACGTGGCATGCTTTTATTTTGATATGTTCACTAAACCGCTAACAGCTTCACACTCCACAAAAAAAGCACTTATCATCATTGCTTGTGTTATCACTCAGATTTTTGTTTTATGTTTTATAGAAGGCTAAAGTAGGTTGTCTTTTTTCCCCATTAGTCTCAATTAACAATGCTAACATTTACAGTGTTTAATATACATGTGTTTCCTTAATTTTTATGTCTGAACTATAATTCTACGGCGTGTTGATTACCAATAAACATCTTTAAAATGAACTGGAGTCTCATATGTTCTCTACACGCATGCACAATTGTATGCATGCACGCAAGCGGTGATAAAACGTAACCATGAAAATTATCGCCCCCACTTTTATTTACCTTCCGACAAATGGACTCATTGCATATCACGACAGGCTTAGCAACTTCAATAAAACATGTCGTTAGTTAGTTGGAATTACGACTCCCCCCACCCCCCCACCCCCTTTAAAATTTTCTCCTCGGATCTACAGAATTCACGTATGTGACCCCTTTTGACTTCAAAATGGCGAATTTCGCCGAAAGGTGAGTGAATTTCATGCCTGATTCTTCAACAGAAAACATTTCTGACAAAGTATTTTTGCGGATCAAATTTAATTATTGCTCAAAATAAGGCTGTTAAGCTTACTTTCAGCAAGCTATTTTTCTTCTTTCAAGAAATCTGACCGAAATTTACTTGAAGCACTGGCAGATAATTTCACTTATTTCCTGTAGATTTACACTGAAAACAAGTGAATTTAACTACTTTTAAGGATGTGTGTCTTTGCAGTGCAGTAATGTTATATGTGTTAAGAATGGCTTACTTTTAAAGGCATTTTTGTTCAATTTAGGTATTTACTCTGTAAGTAATTGTTGCCAAAAGTTTACCATTACACAAATGTCAGACAATCTGTCAGATGTTGGAATTTACTATTTGTTCACATTTGATGTGGAAAAAAGAGCAATGAATTCTATTTTTGCGAAGTAATCTTTGCGCTTCTGTTTACTTTTAAATTTTACATATATCTTTTAATTGAATTACCGGCTTGACATTATCGGTTATTACCGGCTGGATTGAGGAGGAAATCATCGGTTATCGGTTTCGGTTGAGAAATGTATTATCGTGCATCGCTAACAAAAACCAATGCCCCAACAATTGCAAAATGTGCTGGCAGATCATCAAATCTTTGATGACCGTAACATTTTATGTGAGCGCCTTAGAATTACAGATATAAAGATTGAAACCTCCAAAATTGAATTGAAGATTTGTTCCATTAATGGTAGACTAGCTGGTAGACCTCCAAATATGGATGTCCTGATCCTGTTTTTTTTTTTTTTTTTTTTTTTTTGCACCCAAACTGATTCTGAGTCACCTGGTTTAGAGTACCTGCTGATAGAGAGTACAGTTACGATTCCTCGGCAAATGTAGGCCTATATATCCAGAAGATGTTGCTCGAAATCCAAATTGCACCACTGGTGAATTGTTTGGATTCTAAATCCAACTTTAGAGTTTCCACTGTTTGAATAATAATTGTCTCTTGCTTTATGGCTGAGTCTGTTCTTTACCACTGAACACACTAATTATGCTGGTGTTGTTTCTTCGTCAGCCTAGCGTTTGGAACTAGGTCAGTGTACAGACCCATACAAACAGCAAGCAGCTCTCTTTAATGACCTAATCAGCCAAAGTTGGATTTGCCCTCGCTGGAGACGTCCATAAACAGGGGGAAAGGGCATGCAAAGAATAATTTGGAAACACTGGAGAGCAACAGTATTGTAAATGGTAACTCATGGTCCCTTGCCAATCATGACACTTGTACTGCTCATTAGTTTGCTGCTATTACAGGGCAATCAAGCTTCTGAAGAGTGGCTTCTGGTGTGTCGTAATGAGAAAAGTATATGCCAAGCATAACCTACTGACTACTGAGTACTCTGCCTGTGAGTTTTGGGAAGCTTAACGACAAAGACAACTTGAGCAGCGTTTAATGGCTGAAATGTCGGGGGGGGGGGGCATGATACCATGCCATTCTTTAGACTAAAACAATGTAAGTATACTTAACGAATGTACCTTAACTAAACAATTTTGTTGAAAAGTGTCCTGATTGACATGAGTGCCTGGTGATGAATCTCAATTTTACTGACCATGTGATGGTGTATTATTTTGTGCTTCAACTCTACCAACCACATTTATAAATCAAAATGTGTCTGTTTGCTGTTGTTGATTATCCCAACTTGCTAAAATTTGTTGGAGCACACAACGTCTGGCAGGGGAAAAACGATATTTAAAAAAAATGGATACAATTGCATCAATTCATGCAAACGACTGAAACAGGCTTACTGTAAGTGGAAAAGCTAACTATTTAATGTGGTTAAAAAAAAGATTATTCCCCAAAACTATTGGATGCAAAAAAAAACTTGTTTCCCAACAATAAACTTAAATGTAAATTGGACCTTCAGGCAATGTCAAAATCTGAAAAGACAGATGAGTTGAAGGAAACATAATGGTGGAGGACTAACAACGCAGATCTTACACTGTAAAGCAAAGAAAATTGGACACCATGTGTTGAGCCATGGGCCAATCACAGCAATTGAAGCTCCTTATCTGGGTAAAACGAGCACAATTCGCTGCCAAGATATCAAACACGAACAAACAATACAACGTGAGAGAAGATGCAAGTGTGATATTGAGCGAAATAGGGATGGGATGATACACTAAAACAATAACATGCACCTCGATATGCCAGGGTCACGATGATACGTCATGGTACGATATCAAAAAATGTATCCCAAAAAAAAACAAACAACCCTAACTGTAATTATAACATTTTTTTCTGTCACATTTTCTGGATTTCGGGATGTGAAAGAAGGTTATCTAGAGCAGTGATCACCAACCACCGGGCCTTGGCATATTTGCTACTGGGCCACAGAGAAATAATAATTTGTTAACGGCCGCAATCTGGCCTGTGCCTCTTGACACTTCAATATGCCTGCCTGCTCTATAGACCCCAATCACCAACGTCACACAATCACGTGATCGCTGTATTGTGCCGCCATATTGTCAGTCATTGTGTGTCCGTATTGTTATTGATCGTAGTTTCTAAAGGTGGATTCACTTGCAAATTATGGAAGCCCCGGTGCTTTCAGACGCTGTAAACTCATTGGATGAGTTGCATAAAAGCCGTTTTTGGAAAAGCTTTGGTCGATCCATTCGCCAGATCCATATTTGATGCCCAAACCGATGTTTCCTCCCGTCCGGTCCCGTCCTGTGCATCAGCGCTCGTCCTGAGACCACAAAATTTCCAATCATACTCCAGTTTATGTCACGATGAGGAGTCTGGTACCCAAAATCGGCACTGGCCCGAATATAAACCGACATTTGGTCAGCTGAGCCTCAGTTGTCACGATTGTAAAATGAAACTTGATCGACAACGGGCCGGTGTGTGCCGAAAAATAGCTGCCCCGCGTGAAATGTCCCCCCCTGACGGGAGCGCTTATTTATAACGCTTTATTGACGTGAAAACACCAAATGTTTTCATGGACGCATTACAGTAATGGATTTACGACTGTAAGATCAGTTTTAAATAATTAAATTACACAAAATATTAGTACTGTATTTTAGTAACAAATCGTGGACTGGGCCACATAACCATCTTTGAACATAAATGTATTAGTCCACAGGTTTTCACGACTATATCCCAATGACAATCACACAGGTATGCCATTTATTACTTCAAGCAGAGTAAAATAATACATATTCACGGTATAAGAAAGTCGTTTCCGTGTGGGTGCTCCCGTCAGGGGGGACATTTCACGTAGGGCGGCTATTTTTCGGCACCTCACCTTCTTGCTGTGCGCCCGTGGCGACGAGCTTCGTAGTCTCCGTCTGATGATGTCTGAGATCGCGTTGGTATCATATTGACGTTTTCGCCGCTGTCTAACGGCTGTCGACACAAACGCATCATGGACTGAGATAAAACAAACCGTGCTGCTTTCGAGATTTGCCCTTTTAACAATGGGCACACAGCAACTACTAAAATGACCGTTTATCTTCTCTGTTACTGCAACCAACCGCCACACATGCCTTCACCATTTTGATTAATCAATGTTAACGATTGTCAGGAAGGTTTTTGGGTTCGTTTAGTAGGCAGTGATTCCTTCGACAAGCAGAAAAACACACAGTAATAGGAGGAATGTACGTAGCGTTAATATGTAAACACGATAAGCTGACGGACAATATGCAGTATTTATTAAGGTTTTAGTGTTCTTATGGGAAAATCCTGCTCCACATCCGACTATTTCGACTTACAAACAAGCTCCTGGAACGAATTAACTTCGTATGTAGCAGTACCACTGTATTGCCGAGCGAGGCGCCATCTAAAAAGAGGGAGGCAAGCTAGCGAGCGACAGCCGGATGGAATGAGCGAGCGACTCCTTGAAACGTGCAAGATAAATAGAAAACTAAATTTGGGGCAAGCAAATGCATCATTTCATCAACTCGAAGTGAATGGGCCAGATATGTCGTCATTTTCTTCGGCTGAGTCGGCAAGTGAGAATAGTGATAGCAGAACGCAAAGGGCGGAAGAAGAAATGACACCCCTTGGTAGTGTGAGCTGTGTAACGTAGCCCAGTGTCTTGTTCCACAACGAAACGGAGTGGCATGCCTGAAGAAATGGAACTGGGTTATTGTAAATATTTTTTAGAATGCTTTTTTCCAATGTTACATTTTTTTCACAATCAATCTTTTCAATTTGTATATAGATGTGTGTGTTCCAGAAACTTGATTGTACGTATAATGCTTTGATAAGGTGACGGGTGCAATACCTAACCTCACAAAAAGATATCCTCCAAACCCTTTTTGTGTTAG
Source organism: Corythoichthys intestinalis (assembly GCF_030265065.1). Classification (NCBI taxonomy): domain Eukaryota; kingdom Metazoa; phylum Chordata; class Actinopteri; order Syngnathiformes; family Syngnathidae; genus Corythoichthys; species Corythoichthys intestinalis. The sequence continues at coordinate 19,948,732 of NC_080397.1, read as the reverse complement.
ATTAATGTTTTGCACTGTTGGTCTATGTATGTAGAAAGGATAAAAACATTCCTCTAGTGATATTACATTCACAGAAATGAAACACTGAGATTCAGGTGCCTTTGACATTTGGCCATAAATCTAATCAGTAAATGAAATTTGAAGAAATCCTCTGATGGGATTTGAGATGTTACATTTTACAGGTTGAGACAACCATAAAACCACATTCTTCATTAGTACAGAGAGATTAAATTTACTGATAATCACCACACAGATTTACCACATGTGTAGCGAACACAGTGAGAATACTGGGTCACATACACACTCACGTGAGCTAATGAGCTGTGAGGCTGTCTAATGAATTCAAGCGTAAACGAAAAGCGTTGCTGACAGCGTGGGGTTGACTGGATTACACGCAAGCAGATGTTAATTCTATTTGCTAGTTTTTGACATGACATCTGCGACCCCGGCCAGCCGTAAAGCCTCGGCGCGACATGACTGCAGTAGAGCTCTTAAGCTGTCACATTTGATGAAGAGCAACATATCACCCGCTTTATCGATTCTTGACACACATTTTGTCAAATCCTTTATGTAGGTCATCCTAAATATGGCAGTTGTCACTCACAGTGACTGACTCACAAGGGTTCACAAGAGGAGATTGAGCCTGTGCTTTGTAATGATTCTGATCAATTAGTCAATACAGAGAACCCTTTCAAACACGTTGCCAACACTTCAGTCTTTTGGCAAGGAGGAAAGCATTCATGTCCAGGAACACTAGGTAGTGCACTAAATTCAACTATCACAACTTAAATTCATAGAATGTGAATGAAGTTAATTAAAAGAAGATTAAGGCAGTAATAAAGTCAATAAAATGTTGCATAATGATAGACTGCATTTTATATTTAAAATACTGTATAAATGTTTTTTCATATGCAGACACGGTATTATAGACAATGTCATTTGGTGGGACAATAAAATCCATCGGGCAATAAAATATAATCAATCAGTCAATAAAATGATTTAAATCTCAGAATAGGTCAAATGAGAACAATATTGTTCCCATTCTGGAACAATGACAAAAATAACCCTACATTTGCTCATTCTCCATTTGGAAAAAAACTAAATCATAACTACTACTTTATGTGCTTTGCATTTTGGAATTACACGTTGTCATTTACAGTATTTCATTTTTATAACGTGATACAGGCATTTTTGATAGAATGTTTTTTAATTCAGATCTTTTGCTTTATACAGTAAGGAACTCCTCATTAGTTTTATACTGGGATATATCAGCATTTCTGATAGAATGACTTAACTCAGATCTTTTATACAGTAAGGAAATCCTGATAACTACATAACCTAGAGCAGGGGTTTTCAACCCAGTCCTCAAGGCACACTGTGGGTCCTGGTTTTTGTTCCAGCCGATCCAGCAGAGACAGTTGAACCAATGAGGCTTCTGCTAAAACAAGCCACACCTGACTGCAATCAACTGATTGCACTTGTAAAACACCAGATTGGGGAAAAAGTGTTGTCATCTTGTTTGGTAAGAATGAAATCCTGCACCCACAGTGTGCCTTAGTGGAATAGGTTGGGAACCCCTGACCTAGAGCAGGGTGGTAAACCGAAAATTTACTGGCACCGAAATTCTTCACGATGACCGACGTAACTTTGACCATGACTGTAAATTTAATAAAACAAGAAAATATAGTCTTTTCATCCCGCTTTGACCCTGTGTTGTTCGGCAATGTTCATTCCCCTTTAAGAAAGCAGAAAGTGTGCTTACGTATGGAGTCACGTGGTTATCAGGAAGCCAAACAAACAAGAGCCCTGTGGCTAACGCTAGCGGCTAACGCTAACAGCAAACGTGATGGAGTTTGGCTTAAGGGAGGTTCGCCAAACTTTCACCCGACATTAAATAGACTCTTGGCGGCATCCAGACAGGCTTTCACGTGCTGTCCTCCCTTGTTCTCACGATTCCCAAAGAGGATGCTTTCAATGCTTTCTACTAGTAGCCAAGCCACAGGCTAACGCTAGTGGCTAACGCTACAAATAAACGTGATGGAGTCGGATAGCGGCTCTAACCTTGGCGAAACAGCTGAACTTAATGAGTGGATTGGGCACGGACTGCATCTAGCAATTAGTATGTCACGTTATTGTGTATCTCTGTCTATGTGTGATTCCAGATGGCTGTTGTGATAGTAAAGCATTCAGCATAAAGTACAATCCAACAGTGAAAATATTAATATGACTGTTTAATGGCCCCAGCTATTTTTCTGTATGTGCTTAATTATGTGTCATTAGATCAATGCAGCTTTAATGTGTGTGTTTCTGTGTGGGGGTTCATGTGTGCTCGCATGTATTAAAAAATGCACTGGGAAAAAAAAACTGAAACCTTGAAGTAAACACTTGTGTTAAGTAAATATGTCACAGCAGCCATTAACAATAAGTTGTCTTTTTGAAGTGTACTGTTCAAGCTGTAAGTCATTTGTATTACAATGACATGTTTGCACAGGCATATTGATTTTGACAATGTACACTGTTCAAGCCATACAAGCTGTTATAAATGTTCATACGTGAATTCTGATTGTTTACAATAAATTTTTGTATACTTAATGTTTAGACTGCATGTACGATTGTTAAACATATTAAATTGAAAGCTGGTAAATAAATCAACAAGAAACGGTTAATCTGTATTTCATGCATTGATTCAGATTTTCAAATTATATAACAGTCCGCTTGGGTGAATTTATCGTCATTTATCGTTATCGAGGTAAATCTGCTCAATTTACCGCGATACGTGCTTAAGGCCATATCGCCCAGCCCTAACATAACCGCATAGTAGAACTGAGTCACACTGATGTAATGGCATTGCACATACAATGTCAAAGTGTCACAAATGTCATATTCCAAAACAAATTTCCCAAGAGCTGTATGTCAGTTTATTATTGATTACTTTTCAGAAATTAGGCAATGTTCAAATTGAGCAATTCGACTGATTGACCGCAAAAAATACTATACAAATCTGAAGCTTGTTCAGGCAACTTTACATGAGCAAGCAGCTCATTCATGTTATCAGATTCACAATGACTGACTGGCGGAAAGACAAAAACTGGGTTTGTGTGTGAGTGCGAGTCAGAGCAGCAGAAAGACTGGGGGAGGGAAAAGATTAATGCTGAACATGAAATCAGAAGTGTTCTACCCTTTAGCAAAGTGGGTCTGCGGCAAGAAAGTGGTGCAAAACATGCACAAGTGATGAAAGGGGGGAAAAACAAAAAATCAATATAGTGATACCAGCATAAACAATACAATAGAAGCAAACAAGTGGGGCTAAATAAAATCTGGCGTACAAAGAGGGATTGAGGAATGATGAGACCAATACCAAATAACTTCAAAACCCTCAACAAAGTTCAGGATAAATGAGACTGAATGATTCAAGAGATAAATCAGATAGAAAGGACACAAGGAAGATTTGAAAACGCCTTGAGAGCAGAAGAAGAAAATAAAAAGAATTACGATGGTGCAGAAGATATATGGTTAAAAGGCCCCATTTACAGTGGTATAAAAAGTATCTGAACCTTTTGGAAATTTTCTCACATTTCTGCATAAAATCGTCATCAAATGTGATATGATCTTTGTAAAAATTACAGATAAAAAAAACTTTTAACTAAAACCACCCAAACATTTATAGGTTTTCATATTTTAATGAGGATACAGGCATGCAAACTGGTTAGGGGTGAAAAAGGTGACAAAGTAACATGGATACACGGCATGTGCGGAAAAGTGCATTTCATAGTGCAACCAGAGACATCTCGAATTAAACACAGTACATAATAATTTAACATATACAAGTCTAAATCTCTCATCCTGAAATCAGAACATATAAGACGCATTAAGTAGCAAATTATACAATATATAAATTATAAAATATACAGTATGTCCCATTTGCATTAAGCAGAGACCAGCTGTACAGCATAAAATATGAATTTACAGGTACAGTATAAATTCCACTTAACTATTATGTGATAGATAGATAGATAGATAGATAGATAGATAGATAGATAGATAGATAGATAGATAGATAGATAGATAGATAGATAGATAGATAGATAGATAGATAGAATAAAAAAATTAAAAGTCTTCAAAAGGATTACCTGTAGTGATCATAATTTTATTTACATTCAACCAAAGCAATTAGTCCCATGGTCCTTAACTTCGATTGATAGGGCATCATACTGGATAAACAGAAGTACACCTGTAGGCTGTTTTATGAACGGGGGGGTGTGCGAACAGCGCGGGAATGGCGGTACTTTCAAATGCGACCTGTAGCGGAGCTCTCCGGTTTGATAAACTCTCGATGGCTAAACAAATGAAACGACCTCCACAACAAGGCAAAACTCTTCCCTTTCTGCAATTATCGGAGTATAGAGGGGCCTTAAATAACTCGTTGTCAAAAATAACTGGTGACAATTCAGAACTTTACTAACAAAGCCCTGAACATGACTTGTATGGAAGGCACTAGTTCATCACTCTAGTTACCTCATTGCTCGTGATTTATTTTTATGGTGAACTAGCGCTTTACAAAGGGGCCTTAAATAACTCGTCACAACACCAACCGGCGACAATTCAGATCCCAACTGACGTTCGCTAACTATCCTAGCAAAGCCCTGTGTGAAAGGCGCTAGTTAGCCCCTCCGCAGTTAGAGCTACATCGAGTAACTGCGTTCTACGAGGCGGTGAAATATCGAGGACTGTCTGAAGTCTGTTATCAAGAAATTAAGCGAATACTTGTGTTATAGACACCATTACAAGCGCAGGAATTGATCGAACGACACGATTGAATGATTTATGAAGTCTATTAAAGGTCATCACTCAAACTTTCAGCTTTAAGAAGTTAACAATTTTTGACATTAATCCCTTACCTTGCCGCAATTTCCAACGGGTCCGGCAGAGAAGCTGGGACGGAGAGGGGTTCCGCCTCCTCATTGCTGATTGGTGATAACTGTGCTCCTGTCTCTCACTATTGTCAGTCATTTGTTGTCACGAGAAAAGACTGGCGGTGATAGGTCTAGGTCATTGGATTATCGTGTAGTTTTGAGCATGGACTACAGTTTTGAAGTCAACGGTTTCACTCGCTCATTGACAGCCCACACCCCCACCCCTTTTTTTTTCTCCTAGGAGCTACGTGATTCAGAAGAATGACCCATTTTGATTTCAAAACGGTGAAATTTCGCCGAAAGGTGGCAAGTTTGCATGCCTGGGATAGTATGCAGACAATGAAAGAAGGGGGAAAATAAGTAGGTGAACCATCACATTTAATATTTTGTGCCCCCCGCCCCTTTGGAAGCAATAACTTCAACCAGACGCTTCCTGTAGCTCAGTGCTTCTCAATTATTTTCTGTTACGCCCCCCCAAGGAAGACGTAAATGTTTCGCGCCCCCCCCCAACTCTCTGCCACCACTGTAAATAGTATCATTCGTCTATATTACTATTATAAGTACGCCTCAGCCTAACATTGTGTCCTTTTTTTTCTATTAAAGAAAAAAAGTAACATAGATCAACTTATAATAAAGTATAACTTTTTTAACATTGTGTTGCTTGTAACAGAAAAGACTTAACGTGCATCAATTTGCCTGAAGTTAAAAAAAAAAAAAAAAAAAAAAAGTCACATCCAAACTGTAAAAATACACTCAAGGTACATTTTTGACCATTTGATACTGAAAAATAAAATGTAATAAAATCAGTAAATAATAACAAATTCAAATTGATTAGAAACATTTACTCTTCAGGACAACGTGCCAAAACATTTGACCGAAAAACAAAACTGAATAGAAGGGGGGGGGGGGGGGGGAGAGTCTTTGGACAGAAGCAAAGTTTTTATTTTCGCTGATTCACCACAGTGCTCACTGGTTTACTGATATAACACTGACAAAGCGGGACGATTGTGACAATTGGCAATATTCGGCACATTTTCGCTGAAAAACAATCAAGCGGCTTATCAATGAGATTGAGGTCGAATGTCTTTAAGTGGCGTCTTAACTGATTTGGCTTCTCCGCTATAATCATTTTTAGACTCAGTAAACAGTGGTCTTTCCTCATTTCCCACTATATTAAAAGTCAAAGGCAAACGGCCCCAAAAAAGCGCATTCTCGGCGGCCGAGGTAGAACCGTAGGTGAGGGCGGTGGTCGTGACGATCCCAAGCCGAAAACGGCACTTCTCGGCCGGACACGTGAGAACCGAAGAAGACAGTGGGTCTGTTAGAAAGGTTCCTGTTTATTAGTTCGTTCCCATGGTAACCGTCGCTTCCTGTTTTTGTACTACGTCACGCGCGCGGTGCATTGTGGGATTGAGAGTAGCGTAGTGGCGCGAGTAGCACCAGGTGCACATTCGGAAGAGTGCAGCCACCAGTTAAGACGAGTGCAGCCGCCTGTAAAGACGTGTGTGAGGGAAAGGCATTCCGTGTGCGTCATTGAATGAACGTGAGTATTTTCCCTCCATGTTATTAAGTTTTGTGAAGTTAGAGCCGCTATCAGCGCGACGTTCGTGTTTACAGTTACGTCGGCGGGTAGTTATTGCGCCCGCTTGTCCTCGCGGTCCCGCTCGTCCTTGCTGCGCCGAGGAGAGCGTTGTTTGCGTTATATATTTGCCGCACATTTATGCTAAGAGAGGATGTGCTTGTTAAGCATCTCTTGGACATTATATACATTCAAATGAGTGTAAAACTGTTTAGTTTCGCTACTTTGTGGATAAGTTGGCCGCACGTGCACGAAGCGTGCTTCCGGGTGTGCGTGCGCATTTCGCCCCCACCTTTGTGTTCAGTAATACTTTGCGAGTAAGATATGCGTGTATTGGTGACTATATTTGCACTCAATGTGTATTGTTATTGCATTGGCACTAATATACTGTATTTCTTCTCTCCTTTAGAACCACACACAACCTATATATATATATGCCTAGTCAAGTTCCCTCCCCGCACACATATTGGATCCACAACACACCCAAGCTCCACACATACACACATACAAGCTCCTCGCACGCAGCTAATTTAACACACTCACACTCAGCTAGTCCTTCCTCCTCAAACAAGTGCCATTTATGTAAATAGTTCTGCCTGTTGCCACCCTGCTGCCTGTATATAGTTGCCAATCTGTTGTCAAGTTGGATTAAAGGTGAAAAGACCAACTCCGCTCTCCTTCTCCTGTGTTCTGACCGACACCCCGGGGCGAACGGACCATAACCCAAATTGAACCAGAAACCTATACAGTCCACAATCTGCCTCTCCAACACATTTTGGTCCTTCGAGCCGGATTGGTCCGTTTACCTTGGAAAAGATGGAGTTCGAAGCCAGTGGAGCACGGCCCAAGCGGTGGACACGTCCACCAACCCACCTAGATGACTACGAGGTCAATTATACATGGCACAGGCAGCGAGACAGGCAGGAACATGAGCTAGTGTGGCCATCTCAAGAGGAACGATCGGACGAGATGATCCCCCACCGTTCCAGCCCTCCTCACCACGACAAGTACCACCGGCGGGATGCTGATTTCCACGAGGTGGACCTGTACAACCCAGAAGGGCAGCGTTACAGTCCGGAAACACAGCTAGCCCACCCAAGGCATCTATCGAGAGCGTCCAGGGCCAACCGTCGAGAGCCACCTACACCTCATCCTGTTTCGTCAAGCACCATGATAAGAGAAGAACTTCAGAGCGGCTTGCTACAGCAATCACAGCACGCTGTACAAGTTGACGTAGCTGCACTCAACTCGCTTCAAGAAGAAATGCGCAAGTTAGCTCAAGCCGTGTCAAGTCTCCAGCGAGCTTCACAGCACTCGGCTCCAAACCAGAGGGAAACCACTCCTCCTCAAGTCGAAGATGAAGAGGACTGGCCGGAACCTCCACCATGGCCCGACCAAGCGGACAGAGAAGAACAGTCGGCTCAGCCCACAACCGAGCGATTAGACCAGCTAATCGTACAACTCCAGCAGCTAAAGAGCCGCGCCATGGCAGCCAACAACGCCGAAGCGTCACCACAAGAGGTCAGGCCACCTCCACACTTCCAGCCCCAGCAAGCTAGCAGCAACCTCCGGATTTACAGTTCGCCGGCAGCGCAGCCTTACCAGTCTGTGGAGCAACCACCTCTCCAGCCAAGTTACCAACCCACACCAGTCCGAGCTACGCCCTACGCCGCGCCCTATACACCCGGACTGCTGCCGAATATGCATCAGCCTGCGTATGCACAACAGCTGCCTTCGATCTCACCATCCTACGCAGCCAGTTATGTTCCATCAGGGCCCAGCCAAACAGCAGTTCCGCCGCAGCAGCCACCGTGGAGGTATGGACAGAGCCAGCAAGCCCCGGTACCACTTCATTCCGGCATGGTAGCCAGAACTGAACAGACCTACAGGGGGCCACACCCATCCATACCCTACTTCAGCCACCGCGACCCATGTGAGTTTGCACGCCTAAAGATCGCGCTGGAGAACCTATTGCCGACGGACGGAACCGAGCTGTTCAAGTACCAGATACTCGTTGACCACCTAAAGCTTGAAGAGGCAAAGTTGATAGCGGACTCCTATCTCAACTCACCTACCCCCTACAGTGACACGTTGTTGGCGCTAAATGAGAAATTTGGTCAACCTCACAAAATAGCCCTAAGTAAGATAGCGAGCGTCCTCGACTCACCAGACGTTCGCCGTGGTGACATTGCAGCGTTCGAGCGGTTCGCCCTCCACGTGCAATCCTTGGTCGGTCTCCTGAAGACACTGGGCGCTGACGGAGAAGCAGAACTTCGCTGTGGGTCTCATGTGGCAAGACTGCTCGGCAAGCTTCCTCCAGAACAACGAGCAGACTTCCGGCGAAGCACCCGCCGACAGCCAGGTACTGTGCCCACTCTCCTTGAACTAGCTAATTGGCTGAAACATGAAGCGTGGTGTCAAGATTTCGATGAGCCACCTACAGGGCAAAGGGAGAGGTATGCAGTCAAGTCCGACAGTCGCCAACGACCAAGAACCGTTACCGTCCTCCATGGATCCAAGGGCCCAGAAGACGACAACGTCAAAACAGAGGCCGCCAAGAGGAACAAGGGAAGAAACAAGCATTACTGCCCCTTCTGTGAGAACGACGAGCACTTCCTCAGTCAGTGCTCTGAAGTCACCAAGCTGAGTAAAGAAAGACTCACAGAATGGATTAAGGCAAATAAGAGGTGCTGGCGCTGTGCTAGGCCTCACCAAGCTGCACAGTGTGACCTGAAGAAGCCTTGTGGCCTGTGTCAAGGTAAGCACCTACAGGTCCTTCATGAAGTCAACGTCCGCCGATCGCAACCCTCAAGCAGTGAAGATGGCTGGCAAAGGACCCCGGCCACTGAGGTATTGTACGTCGATCGCCATCTACAAGATCACAGAGTCTTATTGAAGTGTGTCCAAGTGCTCCTACGTCATGGCAAACGTACCATATCCACGTACGCCATCTTGGACGACGGGTCCGAAAGAACAATGCTCCTTTCAGCAGCTGCACGAGAGCTCGGTCTACGAGGCACCCGAGAGGACCTTCCCCTGAGGACAATCAGGCAAGACGTCCAAACTCTCCCTGGCTCCTCCGTGTCTTTCCGTATCTCTCCAGTTGCCAACCCCAAGACCAGCTTCAGAGTCTCCAAAGCTTTCACCGCATCTCGCCTTGGTCTGGCCGACCAGTCATACCCGATGGACAGGCTGCAGAAGAGGTACCCACATCTAGCTGGTATACCAATCACATCCTTCCAGAACGCAAACCCGCTAGTCCTCATTGGGTCCGATCATCCGCACCTGATCACCGCCATCGAACCCGTCCGACTTGGTCGACCAGGTGGGCCTGCTGCAATTCACACCAGACTGGGCTGGGCACTCCAAGGCCCAGCAAAGTTTGTCCAGCAGTCCTTGCATCCACAGCAGTGTCTACTGACATCAGTGTCGCCACTCGACGCAGAACTGTATAAGCACGTCGAAAGGCTGTGGCAGCTAGACACACTCCCTTTCAGAAGTGAGAAAGTCGTAACCAGGTCCAAGCAAGATGAAGCGGCAGTGGCGCTGTTGGAGGAAAAGACCATTCGTTTGGAGGTGGCAGGGATCCTTCGATATGCCACACCCCTTCTGAGAAAAAAAGACATGCCTGTGCTTTATGCCCCCAAAGAAGCCGTTCTGCCAAGTCTCCGAAGTACAGAACGACGGCTGGCTAAAGACCCAGAGTTCGCTCGGGCATACAGCGCGGAAATTCAGAAGTTGGTGTACGCAGGCTCAGTCTCAAAGCTTCGTCCTGACCAAGTTAACCAAGGGGGAGAAGAGTGGTACATCCCGCACCACATGGTGAGTCATCACGGTAAGAACCGAATCGTCTTCAACTGCTCGCATCGGTTCCGAGGCCAGAGCCTGAATGACTCACTGCTGCCGGGGCCAACCCTTGGCTCCTCACTCCTGGGAGTGCTGCTGCGCTTCCGCGAGCACACTGTCGCCCTTAGTGCCGACATCAAGGGGATGTTTCATCAAGTTCGACTCCTCCCTGAAGACCGTCCACTGCTCCGGTTTGTCTGGCGTGATGTGACCACAGATGGGCCCCTAGAGGTGCTGGAGTGGCAAGTCCTACCATTTGGCACCACCTGCAGTCCGTGCTGCGCCACCTTCGCCCTACAACGTCACGTTTTCGAAAACAGTCAGCAGCAAGATGACGTGAAGTTTTCCGTCGAAAGGTGCTTCTACGTGGACAACCTGCTGCAGAGCCTTCCTACCCCGGCGGAGGCCAAAGACCTGGTAGACAAACTTCGAGACCTTCTAGCAAAAGGTGGATTCAACCTACGCCAGTGGGCAAGTAACGTGCCAAGCGTCGTTGAACATCTACCTCCAGAAGCCAGGTCAGAGAGTTTTGAGCTCTGGCTCGCCCAAGATCGAGCAGACTCCACTGAATCCACACTTGGACTCAGTTGGAATTGTCAAAGAGACCTTCTCAGCTACAAGCACCGACCCATCGAGTATGGCGTCCCAACAATGAGGAACATCTACCGGGTCTTGGCCAGTCAGTATGACCCTCTGGGATTCCTCCTCCCGTACACGACTCGAGCCAAGATGCTTGTCCGACGTCTGTGGGAGAAGCACAGAGATTGGGATGACCCACTCCTTCCCCAAGACCTCCTGCAAGCATGGAACAGCTGGGAGCAAGAGTTGCACCTTCTTCCCCAAGTCAGCCTACCACGAGCATATCTACCAGCCGAAGTAGATGAGTCGAGCGTCGTCAGAGAGGTCCATGTGTTCTCTGACGCTTCAGAGCAAGCTTACGGTGCGGTGGCATACTTGAGGACGATCGACAAGCAAGGTCAGGTACATCTTTCCTTCCTACTTGCTCGCTCTAAAGTTGCACCCAAGCGTCTGCTCTCCATGCCCAGGTTGGAGCTGTGTGGAGCTGTTGCAGGAGCACAGCTGGCTAAGCTCCTTGAAAGAGAACTCACGCTCAAGGTCGCCAAAACAGTCCTCTGGACAGACTCCACTACCGTGTTGGCATGGCTGCAGTCCGAGTCTTGTCGCTTCAAGGTCTTCGTTGGCACCAGAGTGGCCGAAATCCAAGAACTCACTAGCCCCCAGTCCTGGCGCTACGTAGATTCTGAGAGAAACCCTGCTGATGACATCACAAGGGGCAAGAGTCTACAAGAGCTGGTGAAGCCAAACAGATGGAGTCAAGGTCCTCCATTCCTCCTTCAACCACCAGAAAAATGGCCAGTCCTGTCAAGTGGAGTCCAGAACGAGGATGTCTCAGAACTGAGGAAGTCTACCTTCTGTGGTGCCATCGCGACCAAAGCCAGCGCCGCATGGGCCGAGCAGCACGACACTTGGCAGGCACTGCTAGAAGCTACAGTGCAGGAGCTTCACGGGGCGGCAGATCAGAGCAGCAATCCCACCGCTGAAGATTACCGCAAAGCAGAGGGGCTCATCCTCCAGCGAGCCCAACAAGAGAGTTTTCCAGATGAGGTGAGACTCCTAAAAGTCGGCAAACCTGTCTCATCCTGCAGCAGACTGATCACCTTATCGCCGGAGATGGACAGCGAAAGACAGCTCATCTGTGTCGGAGGACGGTTACGCCGCGCCGAGAGCTTGGAACCATCAGCTGTTCATCCAGTCGTGTTGGACGCAAGCCACCCTTCTACCAGACTGCTCATTCAGGACTACGACAGTCGCCTGCATCATCCTGGACCAGAGAGAGTCTTCGCAGAAATACGACGTTCCTACTGGATCCTGAGAGGTCGGGAAGCCGTACGTCACTACCAGCACTCCTGTCCGGAATGTCGCCGCTGGAAGGCCAAACCTGCAATTCCCAAAATGGCTGACCTACCACCGGCGCGACTGCGACTCTTCAAACCAGCCTTCTTCTCGACAGGAATGGACTGCTTTGGGCCCTTCCAAGTCAAAGTGGGAAGACGCATCGAGAAGAGGTGGGGTATAATATTCAAGTGTCTCACAACCAGGGTTGTGCACTTGGATCTCCTGAACACACTCGACGTCGACTCGTTCCTGATGGCCCTCAGAAGGTTTATCGCACGTCGTGGAACGCCAGCAGAGTTGTATTCCGACCAGGGAACCAACTTCCGTGGCGGAGAAAGAGAGCTTAGAGAATCGTTCGCTGCCATGTCTCCAGACCTTCAAGAGCAGCTAGCCAAGCAGAAGATCAGCTTCCACTTCAACCCTCCTGCAGCGCCACACTTCGGGGGAGTGTGGGAAAGGGAAATTCGGTCGGTGAAAGCTGCCCTCTATCCCACAGTGGGAGCCCAACCAGTCCCAGAGGAAGTGCTACGAACCGTGCTTCTCGAAGTGGAAGGGATCCTCAATTCAAAGCCACTGGGGTACGTCTCATCCAGTCTCCACGATCCCGACCCAGTGACTCCAAACGTCCTGTTGATGGGGCGGCTGGATGGCTCCTTACCTCAGACTGTGTATCCAGAGACTGCCCTCTTGAGCCGCCGTCGTTGGAAGCACTCACAAATCCTGGCGAACCACTTCTGGTCCAGCTTCCTGAGGAACTACCTCCCCAGCCTGCAAACTCGTCAGAAGTGGCAGTCAACGCGAGCCAACATCACCGATGGAGCTGTCGTGCTGCTGGTGGACCCGCAGTCACCTCGAGCGACATGGCCAGTGGGACTCGTCATCAGTGTCAACCCAAGCGCCGATGGACAGGTACGCTCTGCTGTCGTGAGGGTCGGCGACAAGGAGTACACCCGACCAGTGGCCAGGTTAGTCACACTTCCAGCTGTCTCAGCTGACAACGAGGAGGACAATGCAGCCGACAAGAATCCAGCGTAAGACTGTAAAGACCTGGTCACCTTTCTTAAGAGCGAATGTACTTCATACATTCGGGGGCGGCTGTTAGAAAGGTTCCTGTTTATTAGTTCGTTCCCATGGTAACCGTCGCTTCCTGTTTTTGTACTACGTCACGCGCGCGGTGCATTGTGGGATTGAGAGTAGCGTAGTGGCGCGAGTAGCACCAGGTGCACATTCGGAAGAGTGCAGCCACCAGTTAAGACGAGTGCAGCCGCCTGTAAAGACGTGTGTGAGGGAAAGGCATTCCGTGTGCGTCATTGAATGAACGTGAGTATTTTCCCTCCATGTTATTAAGTTTTGTGAAGTTAGAGCCGCTATCAGCGCGACGTTCGTGTTTACAGTTACGTCGGCGGGTAGTTATTGCGCCCGCTTGTCCTCGCGGTCCCGCTCGTCCTTGCTGCGCCGAGGAGAGCGTTGTTTGCGTTATATATTTGCCGCACATTTATGCTAAGAGAGGATGTGCTTGTTAAGCATCTCTTGGACATTATATACATTCAAATGAGTGTAAAACTGTTTAGTTTCGCTACTTTGTGGATAAGTTGGCCGCACGTGCACGAAGCGTGCTTCCGGGTGTGCGTGCGCATTTCGCCCCCACCTTTGTGTTCAGTAATACTTTGCGAGTAAGATATGCGTGTATTGGTGACTATATTTGCACTCAATGTGTATTGTTATTGCATTGGCACTAATATACTGTATTTCTTCTCTCCTTTAGAACCACACACAACCTATATATATATATGCCTAGTCAAGTTCCCTCCCCGCACACATATTGGATCCACAACACACCCAAGCTCCACACATACACACATACAAGCTCCTCGCACGCAGCTAATTTAACACACTCACACTCAGCTAGTCCTTCCTCCTCAAACAAGTGCCATTTATGTAAATAGTTCTGCCTGTTGCCACCCTGCTGCCTGTATATAGTTGCCAATCTGTTGTCAAGTTGGATTAAAGGTGAAAAGACCAACTCCGCTCTCCTTCTCCTGTGTTCTGACCGACACCCCGGGGCGAACGGACCATAACCCAAATTGAACCAGAAACCTATACAGTCCACAATCTGCCTCTCCAACAGGGTCGCTGCGTGAGTCCAGCTCTGCATGAGTCTCTTCCGTGTGCTCTTGCTTACTTCAAAAATACTGCACGCACTTTGAAAATGAGAGCGCCACTGCCACCCACGGAGTGGATGTGCAAGTACACTTTATTCTAGTACAGCAAAAAAAATAAAAAAAATAAAAGCATGTTCCCCGAGGTCACTCGTGCCCCCCCTGGCATCGCTCTGCGCCCCCCTGGGGGGGCGCGCCCCACCATTTGAGAAGTACTGCTGTAGCTGCAGATCAGTCTGGCACATCGATCAGAACTAATCTTGGCCCATTCTTCTCTACAAAACTGCTATATTTCAGTCAGATTCCTGGGACGTTTGGCATGAAACGTTGTCTTTAGGTCATGCCACAGCATCTCAATGGGGTTCAAGTCTGGACTTTGACTTGGCAACTCCAGAATGTGTATTTTTTGTTGTTGTTTTATTTAACTTCTGAAACCATTCTGAAGTTCATTTACTTCTGTGTTTTAGATCGACGTCTTGTTGTAGCATCTGTCGTCTTTTTAGCTTCAATTGTCTGACAGACGGCCTCAGGTTTTCATGCAAAACATCCTGATAAAACTATTGGATTCATTCTTCCTTTAATGATTGCAAGTTGTCCAGGCCCTGAGTCAGCTAAACAGTCCCAAATCATGATGCTCCCTCCACCATGCTTTATTGTGGGGATTGGGTGCTGATCTTGGTGAACGGTTCCATTTTTCACCCACCCATGATATTGTGTGTGTTACTCTTAAACAATTCAACTTTGGTTTATTCAGTCCAAAAAATACTTCCAAGTGCCTTTTCGCAAACATCAAACAAGAACAATGTTTTTTTTTTTTTGCAGCAGCAGCAGTGGCTCCCTCTGTGGAGTGCTTCCATGAACACCATTCTTGTTTTAAATATAGATGTATGCACAGAGACATTGGACTGTGCCAGTCATTTCTGTAAGTCTAGCAGACACTTTAGGGTTCTTTTTTTTTTTTACCTCTCTGAGTATTCTGCGCTGAACTCTTGCCGTCTTCTTCGGTGGACGGCCTCTCCTTGGGAGAGGAGCAACAGTGCCAATTTCTCTCTATTTGTAGACAACTTCTCTGACTGTCGATTGATGAACATCCAGACTTTTAGAGATGGTTTTGTATCCTTTCCCAGCTTTACAAAAATCAACAATCCTTGATCGCAGGTCTTTAGACAGCTCTTTTGACCGAGCCATGATGCACATCAGACAATGCTTCTCATCAAGACAGTTCTTACCAGGTGTGTGTTTTATAGTGGGCAAGGCAGCTTTAAACCACTCATCAGTGATTTGGCACACACCTGACTTAAATTGTTTGGTAAAAATTGGTTTAAATTGCTCTTTAAGTCTCCTTAGGCAGAAGGTTCACTTATTTTCCCTCGTCTGCCATTGTTTGCATGCAATCCTCATTAAAATGTTAAAACCTGTAAATGTTTGGATGGTTTTAGTTAAAGCAGACAGTTTTTACATCTGTGTGATTTTGACAGATCAGATCACATCACTTTTGATGTTTTTTGCAGAAATGTGAGAAATTCCAAAAGGTTCAGATAATTTTTCATACCACTGTATACATAGCCTAAGTCGGTTTTTATATCACTTTCTATTTCTAAACATTGACTCATTCAAAAAACTGCGACAGCTTATCCAACTAAGGAGAAGTCTGTGTCATTAGTGGAGCTCAGCTAATAGGTTTACCCACAGTGGCAAAATTTGTGACAAGTGCAGACATGCTAACTCCTATAATACCTCTCAGGAACATTATGGATATTTTTGTCAGGAACACTTCCCTGCACACACACCACCAAACTACACAAATATCTTCTTTATATTATCATCACATACTGTATATACGTACAACTAAACCAGAGCTAGGTGAGCCCTTTTAATTTTTAAAAGTCTAAAGCCAGAGTTATATTTACATTAAGCATCTGATGATCACTCAGCACAGACCTTTAAAAGCTAAAGCAGCATTGCATATTCTCTCTTGCCAAGATAAGAAAACAAATCTTATAGTGTTTCCAAACAAGCAAGATAAAGCACAGCCTAGCTCTAGACACATCCTGAACTCCGGTGAGGAGAGTGAAATGGAGGCGCAGCACATCTCACATGAGTGACGCGACTCAAACGCTGCTACGATGCAAGCTAACACACTCCACATACAATATGAAAATATCATGCATTGTGAACATATGACAGATACTATGTCGAATTTTTGTCTCATTGTCAACTCATCAGACTAAAACTGGCATTCGTCTCGCTATGTTCTGGTCTCCCAAGTCACGTTTTTAGCTCATCATCGTGATGTCATTGTTATGTAAAAATTGTTCGTCGACGAAATATTTTCGTTATCGTCATTGTTGACGAAAACAACACTGGTGATGCATGGATGAAGCTAAGCAAAAATTGTGATGAAGCAAATCCCACCTTCCCCAGGAACATGACAGGAAATGACTATATACTAAATTACTATATTTACTAATTAATTAAGTAGCTATCTGAAAATAATCTTAATAAACAGCTGCAAAACAACGATTATTTCTATGTTATTTATTGCTAACAGTAAAAGTACCTGACTCACAACTCAGCCATATGTACAAGTACTTCCTTATTATCCAACTTGAAACAGTCTCAATTTTTTTTCAGACATTCCAGTATTTCAGGTTAATTTTTTTTATTATTATTGTTTTTCTTCTCATTACATGCTAAATACTTCAAAAGTTTTGGCTGAAATCTTTGTTCGTCTACCTGGCTGTGGCCTTCAGTTGATATCAAAAGCATCACAAATTCCCCCAGTTCATATTAAAACAGTAAATATAAGCTTTTTCCATAACCTTTTGTCTTTTCCAAAGTTCAAGTAGCTTATCTCACAGCTGCTTGAAAGAATCTGATCGACTTGAGGCAGACACTGGAAACACAAGCCTTACAGCCATTTAAATCTATGCATTTTAACATTTATCTGGATAAACATTCAAGGGTATGTAAGATTTACAGGTGCATTTAACTGATTCCAGTATATATCATGATTTTAAAATAACACACACTTACAGTATGTAAGCCCCCCAGTAAAGGAAAATTTTCTTTGTTCAATTCAACTTAATTTGTGTTCAGTAGCACATTTCAACAGCCCCATTGTGGCTAACGTCACCTTCGCTTGATTTTTATTTACATTAGGCAAATTTAGAAGGGCCATATATGAAGATCAGAGTGACCCCGTTGTGTGATATTATGTGAGCATTTCAGAAATATAACCGGGTGTCATACCATTAAGTGCAGTCTCAGGAACAACCTCTTGTGCGATACTTTGAATGAAATGAGGATTGATTTAAAAACCCTACTAATAAATAGATAATGTGATTCACTTTCAAAGATTAACCTCACTTGTCCTTTGTACTCATTATAATACTTCATTTCTAGACGGTTGGTCAGCGTCTACTTTTTGTTGTACAGCGATATGACATTGATAAAAATTTCCAAAGAGATCAATACAATCATTATCTTAAGTGACCATGCCGAGACTTAATGGATCGCTGAGGTGCTTGTTTTAGTGTGAGATATTTAAGAAGGTTCTGACAGGACAGGACAGACTGTCCAACAGTGTATAAAGCACTCTTCATTGCCTTGCTGGGCCTTTTTATGGTCTGATGTAGTGGGAGGATTACAATTTGATTGCAGTCATTTGCTCACGAAATGAGGCTTCACAAATTGGAATATGTGTTGCTAATAGGAATTGGTAGAGGGTGTAAATGCTGGTTATTATCAAAAACAGACTGCACCATTAACAGTGTTCCTTTCAATTACATGGGGAAAACCTTGATTTGCAGCTTGCGTGAGACCATGTGAAACCTAAAAAAATTTATATTTTGCAGGAGTATGAGACGGTTTCAAAATGACAAGAACTTAAGATTTAAAGAGAGGTGCATGTTTGCTTCATGAGGGAGACCTGGATATGGGTAAAGATTTCAATAAGGTGACTTACTTTGATTAAAAACACATTCTGGATACAACATGAATGGTTGACCTTTTAATTATTTCGGGGTGTGCAAATTGTTTAGAGGGAGTCAATAAATGTGTTTTCTAAGTTGTTTCTTTGCAGCAACTAATGGGGTGTATTTGTATCTACTCTCTAGTGCTTACAAGTACTTGTTTAAAAAACAAACAAAACAAACAAACCAACCAAAAAAAACTCTACATCAATCAATCCCATGTTTTCATGTCTGACTAACAGTTTTTGCAGCCAATTATTCAAGGTGAGTAATTCATTAACATGTCTCTCATCTCTCCTTAGCAAGTCCTTATTAAAAGTAAAGTGACTGATGGTGTACTTTGTCAAACTCCCTCTTCAGAAAATGAGGGATACGTTATCAATCCTGTGGGAATTTTGAACTCAAGGTGCAACTTCAATTACACTAACTTTGAAGTCCTTTGAGCAAACAATCAGCCTGAGATTAGCTTGCACTGTAAAGAGCCATGCGTGGCACATTAGTAATTAAGATGTATTAGGATCAATTTAACAACTGACTTGTCAGATCAGATATTAATGACTCACATTAGCTCAGTGAGACAAATGTCTCCATAAAGACATGAGCGAGGTAAGAATAAGAACTTAAAGGCGAGCACAAGTGTGGAGGCAAAATGATTACTGCATTGCCTGTGGTAAGTGGCTCCCTTGTTGAAATATTACGAGATCATGTGGCAGAAGGCAGCATTAATTACTTCTTACACATGACATATAAGGGAGACTAAAACACATACTGTTGGAGGATGAAAGAAACAAAAAAAGCTTTGTCAAAAGGATACTCTCAGTTGGTATTGTCGTCTTTCTAGTATATCAAAATGCAATTAAAGTTAACATGATGACGTTGTTAACAGAAGATGGTAAACACCAGCACTCAGTATTGGCAAATTTGCTGCACTGGGTGGGAACTGAATTGATCAAATTGTGATGGCAAAATGGAAACTCATTGTCATGGTTGTGCATGCCTTCGGCAGGAGAATGGAGAATCTTTCTATCTGCTGAGGTAGAATAGTCAGTCACAGAGGTCTGTAATTCAAGGAAATCACATTATGCTAACACTAGCGGTCTGCTGAGATTGGGAGTAATAACCGAGCAAACCAGCTAACGTCTTCATTACAAATGCCTTCTGTATCCCAGTGTGAATGCATAATGCATAAAAAGTCATTTCGGATGAGTATGTATCTCAGAAGGAGTGATGGATGGCTGAGAGGGTAATGATTCATTAAAAGAAACCCAGGGAGAGGAAAAAAGCAAATGACAAAAAGCAGGAATGAATAATCATGACTTAAAGGGACTATACGGGGTTTCACTTTTTTACTCATGACTGTCAACTCTAGCTTAAAGTGTAACTGCAGCATATATATGGCGCACATGCTGTACAAGAATAAAGCAACTAGCGTTTGGCCGATTAAAAAAGCACCAGAAATAGAAGTATGTCTTAAGTGGGTTATATAAGTGGGTTATAAAAGAGTTTTTGCCTAGCGGAGATGAGGCGGAGGTTCGATTAAAAGGTTAATCGCATGCAGTCCATTGTTAACTCATGATAATTGCATTTTTTAAATTTTCCAAATGGAAAAATGATTATATATTTTAATTTTTAAAAGTATATCAATGTCAAACTAAATTTAAGCGTCATTAGAATCAGGAGTTAGGAACTTAACACTTGTAAATATTCATTTTTCCTAAATAACTTATAATAAAAGAGCGGCACGAAGGAAGATTGGTTAGCACGTCCGCTGACAGTTCTGAGATCAAGGGTTCAAGCCAGAGTCTGAGTGTGGAGTTTCCATTTTATTTTGTTTTTTGGTACAATATACACTCACCGGCCACTTTATTAGGTACACCTGTCCAACTGCTCGTTAACACTTAATTTCTAATCAGCCAATCACATGGCGGCAACTCAGTGCATTTAGGCATGTAGACATGGTTTAAGACACCTCCTGCAGTTCAAACAGAGCATCAGTATGGGGAAGAAAGGTGATTTGAGTGACTTTGAACTAGAGCTGAAACGAATACTCGAGCAACTCGATTAACTCGAGTTTAAAAACTGATCGGAGTAATTTTATTCACCTCGAGTAATCGTTTGACAGCTCTAAGCATCACGTTTCGCTCGGACTACTTTTAATGCGGGACAACGCGCCAACGTCACGTGCGTAGAGGAAGAAGCAATAAAAAAATATAAAAAACATTTCCGCAGCCGACAGCCGCTCCAAACTACGCCGACGTTGCTAAAATCTAGCCCGCGTGATGTTAAGTTGGTAGCAGGTAGCATCTGAGGAGTCTCATAGAGATCACATGTATGTTGAACTAGATGCAATATGATAGACTCGGCCGCGTCTGGGCAGCGGTAATAAACAGCGGCCATCTTAAAGCAGTAGAGCGCTAAGCACTAATAAAGAGCGCTAAGCGCTAAAAAATAAGATTAACGTTACTGTCTGAGTCACTAGCTCACGCAACGTTAGCCCTGCGGAGGGCTAGGTTTCTATTAATTATGACCACTTTCGATGCGTGGCTAACGTGTCTTACATACAGGCTTTAACATAACATAGCTTTGTGGAGTGATAAGGGTGTAAAATAAAAACTCAATAATGCTAACTATCAATTTTAGCTTAGTAGTCATTGCTGGATAAAACACCAAGTAGCACTGGTCCCTAATGTGCTCCAATACAGCCTGTATCATACATTTATCTTGAACACTGCAAAAACACAAAATCCTATCAGGACTTACAGTTTAGAGTAGCGTAAAACTTAACTAGAACTTAAAAATGGCTTGACACAAATAGAAATTCAATTGAAACAGGTGGGAAAAAATCCTAACTTTTAAATGATGTGTGTTATCAAGCGTAATGGCATTTTTAGGTATAAATAAATATATATTTTAATAAGATCTAAAGGTTTTTTGAGTGAAAGCAGTGAATTTGTCTTTTTTTTTTTTTTAATTCTAGTTACATCTGAGATGCAATTGTTGGCTGTTTTCAACAATATACATCGAAAATAAAGACATTGATTGACTGAAAATGGTTCAAGATTAGATGAAATGTCTTGTTTTCTCATGTATATTTATAATTGCTCTTCACCTAAAAATATATTTGTTTTATCCGATTACTCGATTAATCGATAGAATTTTCAGTCGATTACTCGATTACTAAAATATTCGATAGCTGCAGCCCTACTTTGAACGTGGCATGGTTGTTGGTGCCAGAACGGCTGGTCTGAGTATTTCAGAATATCTGCTGATCTACTAGGATTTTCATGCACAACCATCTCTAGGGTTTACAGAGAATGGTCCGAAAGAGAAAAAATATCCAGTGAGCGGCAGTTCTGTGGGCGGAAATGCCTTGTTGATGCCAGAGGTCAGAGGAGAATGGCCAGACTGGTTCGAGCTGATAGAAAGGCAACACTAACTCAAATAACCACCCGTTACAACCAAGGTAGGCAGAAGAGCATCTCTGAACGCACAGTACGTCGAACTTTGAGGCAGATGGGCTACAGCAGCTGAAGACCACGCCGGGTGCCACTCCTTTCAGCTAAAAACAGGAAACAGGCTACAATTTGCACAAGCTCATCGAAATTGGACAATAGAAGATTGGAAAAACGTTGCCTGGTCTGATGAGTCTCGATTTCTGCTGCGACATCCGGATGGTAGGGTGAGAATTTGGCGCCAACAACATGAAAGCATGGATCCATCCTGCCTTGTATCAACGGTTCAGGCTGCTGCTGGTGGTGGTGTAATGGTGTGGGGAATATTTTCTTGCCACTCTTTGGGCCACTTGGTACCAATTGAGCATCGCTGGAACGCCACAGCCTACCTGAGTATTGTTGCTGAACATGTCCATCCTTTATGACCACAATGTACCCAACTTCTGATGGCTACTTTCAGCAGGATAATGCGCCATGTCATAAAGCTGGAATCATCTCAGACTGGTTTCTTGAACATGACAATGAGTTCACTGTACTCAAATGGCCTCCACAGTCACCAGATCTCAATCCAATACAGCATCTTTGATTCGCATCATGGATGTGCAGCCGACAAATCTGCACCAACTGTGTGATGCCATCATGTCAATATGGACCAAACTCTCTGAGGAATGCTTCCAGCACCTTGTTGAATCTATGCCACGAAGAATTGAGGCAGTTCTGAAGGCAAAAGGGGGTCCAACCTAATAAGGTGGCCGGTGAGTGTATAACACTAGTATGTTATATATCTTGATTTTATATACTTTACATTTCTATATACTAGTGATGCACGATAATGCATTTTTCAACCGACACCGATAACCGATAATTTCCTCCTCATTCCAACCGATAACCGATAATGTCAAGCCGATAATTCTATTAAAAGATTTATGTAAAATTTAAAAGTATACACAAAAGAAAATATTACTGTGCAAAAACATAATTTATTGCTCTTTTTTTCAACATAAAGTATGAACAAGTCGTCAATTCAAACATCTAAATAATGACAGATTGTCTGACATTGTGTAATGGTAAACCTTTGGCAACAATTACTTACAGAGTAAATACCTAAGTTGCACAAAAATGCGTTTAAAAGTAAGCCATTCCTAACATATATAACATTAATACGCTGCAAAACACACCTCCTTAAAACTAGTCAGTTTTAAGTATAAATCTATTGGCAATAAGTGAAATTATCTGCGATCGCTTCAAGTGTATTTCTCTCAGATTTCTTGGAAGAAAAATAGCTAGCTGAAAATAATCTTAACAGCCTTGTTTTAAGCAATACATTATTATACTTAATCCTAAAAAAAAAACTTGAAGGAGGAAAGATTTTGAATAATATTTGTGGCTACAGAATATGATTTAAGAATTTGATTATCTACTGTGACTGTAATTGAGCAGAGAAATAAGTTAAATAATTTGAAAAGTGATTGCTAATGTTATATGCTTTGTTGCACACTGTGAAAATGATTACCTCAAAAGAGCGAGATGTCATGTACCCATTCTGGAGCGCTTTGTTTACATTTGCGGCTTTCACAACATTTGCGTTACAGCAGCTAAACTGTTACACGGCAGTACTATTTGGACGGAGTTGGAGCTCGCATCCGCGTGCGTGTTGTTTTGTGCCTGAGTTTTATTAAGCCGAAAATAAAGGCAGCATTACAAAGTCATCTGACCGCTCGTCATTTCACATTCTGAATGCATTATTGACTGGCTGACTTCGTTTTCTCCATGTTTAAATTATCTTATAACCACTGTGCCGTCATGATAAGCTTGCTTACCGGACATCACTTTTTCATGAAGAATGGTGGTCGAATAAACTGCATTATTTCTTTTATCCAGGGCTTTGGTTCTCGGGTCATTAAGGTAAAAAAAAAAAAAAAACGTGTTTTGTTTCGGCGGCGGCGGCAGCTACATTCGTACCGGATAATCCGCCCGGCCCGGACGGTTCGCCGCGGCGTATTCGGGTCCTGGCTCTGCTCGCACGCCGTGGGGGAACGCTCGAGAAACCGGGGTGTTCGCCGGAGGTCCAGAGGCCGGGGAACCGGGCTCGGCCCGTCCCGCCTATGGCGAGGCGGCGGCGGCCTGCCGGACTGGCCAGAGCGGCGGGCTCCGTCGGAAGACGGCTACTTGCCGACTATCGGTCTCCAGTAGTGCCGGTGTTTAGCCTTAGATGCGAATTTACCACCCGCCTTGGGCTGCATTCCCAAACAGCCCGACTCTGTATCGTCACAAGCCCTGTAGTTTAACTTAGTGTTTACAATAGCTTTAGCATTCCTGCTAGCAGCAGCCTCGTATTTGTTCCAAAATTCTTTGTGATGCATTTTTAAATGGCTGCTGGGTTAGTGGTTTTGAATGAGGACGCGTTCTTTCTGCCTCGTGGAACTTCTACGGTACATGTTTCGCAGATGGCGAGAGCGTCGTTTTTTTTAGTAACAGCCGCCATAATATTCAACTACTTCTTGTCTTGTAACTCCGCCTCCTCAACCCCTCCTCCCTCAGGGGCTTCAGAGAGGGGAGGGGTTGAGGAGGCGGCGTGCTGAATTCTTTGGTTGCGCACATTTGGAGGCAAAATCAAGTATATAATTATCGGATTGCATTATCGGTTGAATTTTTTTATTATCTGGATTATCTGTGTGACGTCATAATTGCCATTATCGGCCGATAATTATCGGTGACCGATATTATCGTGTATCTTTACTATATACTTTAATGAAACATATCAGCGGTTTAATATTATTCATGAAATAAAATGAAAAATTTCACAAAAAAATGTGAAAACTTAAAATGATTTTACTCACCAAAACGCTTGTCTTTCAAAGCATTTATACAGATCATCTGTGCATTTTAGCAGGGTTTGTGCCAGTCAGTCCACCTCAAAGTGCCAAATTTATGGTTAAAACGTAAAAGTCACGATTCGCATGAGAACATGGATTTCACCCCGATCCTCAGTGTGCCCTTGTGCCCAAAAATGGTGAGCTTTAGTGGCCAAGAGAGGAGCGCAAACTGCCTGAACACTTCATGCTGGAGGTTCACATTCTTTTATTTCACACGATCATTCACAATTAATCGACGCATTGCAGCTCACCAAATGCCACAATCTGCCTTAACGTGCCACAATTTAGGCTGAAAGGCCAAAGTTACGCTTCGCCTAACACAGGGATTTCGCTCCTGAATCCTCTGTGTGCTTTTGCCCGCATATAATGAGGTCCTGGGCGGCCAGAGAGCTGCACATGGCACCAGGAGATTCATCAGTGTATTTTCATCCAAATATGCTCCAAAATGATCATAATAGATCGGGCCAAGTTGCCAGGCAGGTTCACGCTTGTCACGCCGCCTCAATGTGTCCCATTTTGGCCATTAAAATCCAAAATGAAATCTAAAACCATTTTCTCACTCTCCAAACTACAGGGGGTGGGAAGGGGTATAACGAATAATACAGTGTTTAAAAATTGACGGCGTCAAAAGAGGTTTGCATTAACGCTGTTATTAACGTGTTAACTGACAGCATTAATATACATACACATATGTATATGGCGGAAAACACAGACAAAACTGAAAAAGCAGTTTCTGCTCTTGCAACCCTCTTTAAAATAAACTGCTGTATTTTAAGCCAAAAGAACTGTTGTGGTTGATAGAACAACATGTCTATATGCTGTCATAGCAGATTCATGGCGCATTAAGCCCCCAAACTATTTTTAATTTGTCCGTTTTACCCTGAAAACCCTGTTTACAGACGTTGCGCAACCACTTTTGTTTCAACCCAGCCATGATATTTATTATTCAAAATGTCGTTTTTAGCTTAGAATCATTCACTGATGTCTCATATTTGGTTTTACAAAAAAAAAAAAAAAAAAAAAAAAACGATTTAAAAAAAATTATTCACTCACATATTTTAAACTTTTAACAGATTATGTCACAAAGAAAAAAATGGCGTCTGTAAAAAAGTTAGGGATATCTACCTCATAACTATCGCTTAATTGTATTTTTTTTTTTGTTACTGTCGCATTTTCTCCAATATGTTAGATGATAATTAATCGATCCAAACAAAGAAAAATTGAAAAAAACGTATAAAAGGGTAAATATATGAAAAAGAAAATCTCGACCACTCCTTGATGTCTGCGATTTCTGCATCATGACCCTTGTTATATTACCGTGTTTCACCCATAAAATCCCCCAAAAATCCAGCTGTGGCTATTCACAGCTGTGTCTTGACAATCAGTGATACATGCTACATGGAGTTTTTGGATTGAAACAAGGTAAGTATGCGATAATATCTCATTAAAGTCATAGCGTCTGTAATTCTACTCTCGCGTGCTCTCACCTCCAGATACGGTTTCGCTGTTTAAAAAACAAAACAAAACAAAACAAACAAAAAAAAACACCTTCCTCCTCAAAATGTTTCTTCCCCCAGAAAATTAAGGTTTTAAGCTTTCCAATGATGTATCACATATGCATATGGACAATTTTGAAACTTGGCCAAATTGGGGGTCTCAGAGCGGAACTTCAAGTCACCTGAGTGTTTTCCGCCATATATACAAACAAAAATACATCCACACACATAACACATAAGTATAAAGGGAAAAAAAATAGATTCATTCATGAAATTTAACTTCCCATTTGTAAGCAGAACAAGTCAGGATGACTTTTTATACAGGCTTGTTACCACTAACACGTCATGAATTTAGCAACTATTTACAATGGCGGCTGTACTCTCGAGCTGTCCCAACTAGTCGACTACGTCGATGTAATCGATGACGTAAATGCGTCGACGAGCACAACATCTCGTTGACGGTTAATGAAAGGTTAAAAAAATATATGCGTGCAAAGTTGAGAATGTCGGACGCTCGGTATGCAAGCGGGGAAAGCGGCACAAAGCCAAAAAAGCACACCAGAATGGCCAAAACATTGACTTATTTCAACGAAACAAAGGAGAGGACACTGTTGTGTTCTGTCTCTTCAATGACAAGCTTAGCTGCACCTCGGCCGTGAATGAGAACCGAAAGCGCCGTCACTCAGTTGTAATTCTGGAAGACGACAGGAGACAACAAGCTGGCAGATCGTAAGTCCATCTAACTAACTAACTAACTAACTAACGACATGTTTTATTGAAGTTACTAAGCCTGTCACGAAATGCAATGAGTCCATTTATCGCACGTTAAATAAATATGAGGGCGCTAATTTTCAGGGCTTCCTTTTATCGGTGTGTGCATCCGAGCGTGCATACATTTGTGCGTGCGTGTTGATGGCATATGAGACTCCAGTTCCTTTCACACGACACGCCGTATAATTAAAAGTTCAACATAGAAAATAAGGAAACATATCTTACACTGTAAACGTTAGCATTGCTACATTGAGTCGAATGGGGAAAAAAGACAACATACTTTAGCCTGCTATAAAACTGGCAGTCTTCTCCAAAACGCAAACTTGCGGTTAAAAGGTGACACTTCAAACATGAAAAATCGCTGGTTGACAGCATTTACAAACGAAAAAAAAAAAAATCTATTAATCTCATCATTTATTACTGACACCACAATGACGAAAAGTGCTTTTTTTGCGGAGTGTAAAGCTTACGGTTAGCGGTTTAGTGAACGTACTTCCAGTGAACATTGCAAAATAAAAGCACATCACTGTCGTCATATAAATAATAATTTCTGGAGTTAATCCCACATACTTCAAAATTCAGATTCTTAACCAAGAATAGCTTTAAAATGACACCCTTTATGAAAAATCTGATTGGCAATGAATAATTATTATAATTATTATAACACTATTATATATAGCGTATTTTCTGGACTAGCTTTAAAATGACACCCTTTATGAAAAATCTGATTGGCAATGAATAATTCTTATAATTATTATAATACTATTTTATATACTGTATTTTTTGGACTATAAGTCACACCTGAGTATAAGTCGCATTTTGGGGGGAATTTTATTTGATAGAATCCAGCACCAAGAACAGACATGTCATCTTGAAAGGCAATTTAAAATAAAAATACAATAGAGAACAACATGCTGAATAAGTGTACAGTATGCTAATATTACATGACGCTAGAATCTAGATCGGGCCTAAAAAATCCGGCAAGACCCGACCGGCCCGCGGGTATTAAAGCCCGAACCGGCCTGTCGATCAATTAAGTTTATTTGCAGGCCCGAGCCTGAAAACCCACCAAAATTTTATGTTTTAATTGTAGGCACCAGCCCGAAAAAAAGAAATTCTATGTTTTATTTGTGAGGACTTAGGAGAAGGAGGAAATGCGGGGATGCGATGCGTGGTTACGTTTTGTGTGATTACATTTGTGACGATGCCTGCACGTGCATATATGCATAATGATAACAAATTAAAGCCTGTCTTTTGTAACAAATTCTCCCAGTTAAACAAGACTAAGATGGATAATCAATAAACGTTTATATCTTTTATATTTGTGTGTCTTTTCTAACAGGTGGATAGTGGATTTGACATTTATTTTAATCTCTTTGAGTTGGCAGAAAAAAAACGCAAGTTTTCTCAATGTTTAAATAGTCTACATATTTTTATGATCATTATAAATGCATTTATACAACGAAATAACGCTGGAAAAGTTTGTTAAATATATTTCTCGTATGAGACCAAAGTGCCACATTCACTTACATTCAGCGAAGCCGACACAGGTTTCTGTATAGCATATTCAACAATTTGAATCCTTTCCATACCCCACTCCTACCACAGTTGTTGTGCTTTTCAATTCCCCTGTCTTTAGTTTGTTTTAGCTGCTGCTGCATATCGAAACGGAAATACCAGGATGGACTTGCGGAGGGCGCCAGGGGAAGATTGAAAAGAGAGCGGGGCCACGGCGTTCACGTGCGCAGGCATGCACAGCGCCTTCTCTGTTTTATCCAAATTATTTATTTTATAAATACATCCATACATCGTTTTAGTATAAATATATGAATATACTGTTTTTTTTTTTTTTTTTTTAAAGTTAGCGAGAGAGACGTCCGGCCCGACCGTAAATAATCACACATACTAGTAAGTCGCTCCAGAGTACAAGACGCACCCTCTGCCAAACTATGAATAAAAACTGTGACTTCCGAAAAATACGGTAATAGTATACTATAATATCAATGCTAGATTTTTTTTTATTTAAGTACTGTTTTGAATCATGTTGGAAAGGTGAAGTCAGTGTTCTGAATCTGTTTACATTCAATTCTATTGCACTAGTGAATGCTATCAGCATTTGACCTCATTGTTAATTTGTGATTTATAATTGTTATTTCCATGTTTATTTGTACTTTAATATTTTTTTTGTGAATTCATAAGCATCAACAAAAAAAGTCATTGCTAAATTAATTTAACAAATAAATAAATTAATTAAAATATTAGATTAGTTGACAAATCATAAAAATAGTTGGCTGAATATTCGGGAGAAAATTACTCGTTTGGGACAGCCCTACTGTATTCACAAATCAAATATGTTGAACTGAAAAAAAAAAAAAAAACTCCTGAAGTACACCATCCTACAGTAATTCATAAAACATTCTAAGATTCTTAAAACCTAATTTCAAATTTATACACAAGTGATCCTGATACACAACCTTTCGATAAGTTTTAATAAGCCACTTTCAATTCTGAGGATTCAGGAAACAATACTCTCGAGTTTTCATTCTGAGAGACGCTATAATTGTTTGCAAAATAATTTTACGAAGTCACTGTAATTAACAATCTAACAAAGTAATCGTAAATATATATAATTTACAGAGCCACTGGAACATACAACGAAGGTCATTAAAGTGAGTGTTGATGCAAATGGTCAAAATAACACCAAGATCTGTTAAGGAAATGAAGCTATGTTCATTTCCTGGAATTTGCATATCTGAATTATCACCTTCATTTGACTAGTAATGTTAAATGAGTAGACATTAATTACAGCGAGGTAAATTGTTAAAACACTCCTCAAAAATGCATGCTTCACACTTTTGTTATTATATATCAAAATGCATATTTTAACAGACAAAAATGACTGAATGCTAATTAATTTAATCACTAAAAACATAATAAAACCAATAGGTTACCATTCATCAAAGTTAAGAATATCCTTAAATATTATTTTTCCCCCAACTCTATAATTAACAAGATTGTGGATATCCAGCTTTACTCAGAGGCTATGACTTGCACGATTGTCAAACCTGTGTGTGTCAGAAATCGGAAGATCGGAAGAAAGATTTTCTATTTTTTAAGCGATTGGGTAAAGAATGTCCTCATAATCAATTAAAACACGGTATCAATACAACACAAATCATCTCCACTACCAGGAGGTGCCATCACCACATTAATTAGAAGTGGCCACATTAATCAGAATGGCTACAAATGATTCATCTCAGCATTCCAAGGGTTTTCATTGTTCTCAGGACAAGTAAATGTCTTCTAATAAACGGTGTGTATTTGGCATGTAAACTATTTACCATTTCGGAGGATGGTACGTAAAAATACCTAACCACAAGTTAGAATAACAAACAAGAAAATGTAGGGCATGACATTCAGAAACTCCAGTGCAGTTGCAAAACCTGCAAACCATTATTTAAACCAATTACAATACGAGAGTCCTGTACAAAGGCAACAATGACATGCTGC
This sequence comes from Corythoichthys intestinalis, assembly GCF_030265065.1. Lineage (NCBI taxonomy): Eukaryota > Metazoa > Chordata > Actinopteri > Syngnathiformes > Syngnathidae > Corythoichthys > Corythoichthys intestinalis. Next base: position 19,918,239 of record NC_080397.1, on the reverse strand, counting down.
TAATGCAGCACACTACAGGGCAGACTGGACACATCAAAAGTGTTTAGGTGCATCTACAGCAGGGGTGTCCTCCACTACGTCGATCACAACGCTAGTGTGAGTAGCTCGTGGCATCCCCACAAAATACAAACAAAACAAAACAAAACAAAAAAAACTTAAATATACATAGTTAATTATATTGTGTGAGCAACATATGAAGTTATGCAGCAGCACCCCCTCCCCCGCTATGTGTATTAAATATATATATATATAATATATATACATATATATATATATATATATTATATACAGTATATATAAGTTATATGTATATATGGGGGGGGGGGCGGTAATGCGTGTGTATTCCTGCGAGTTTGTTTCACATAGAAAAAAATACATGCAAAAAGGACCGAAAGATTTTGAAGATGTGCTAAAGGGATTGTCTGCCACCTCAGGCTTTTTGCAGCCATTTGATTTTCATTTCACTCTCTGCCATCCAGAAAGTAGTAAAATGCTACTTTTGCCTTAGAACATTGAGACAAAAATTTTGCTTAAAAAAACAGCCTGGATAACATTTGGGGTTTGAATACAATTCAATGGATTTTGATGAATGAGGGTGTAAAACAACCAAGGTATAATAAAAGTAATGCATAAGAGAGGCTGTTATTGTCCCTGAAGGCAAAGGATTGAACATTTATACACACCTTCAGAACTATCTTTTGGTATAAATTTGTTATTTGGCACAAGTAAAGGGAAGAGATAACTTTGGATGCAGGCATCAAACAGACAGTTAAACATTGCTCATTTGAATAGACTACCCAAACTTAAATGGTGACCCTTTTAAAAGTAGCCCCTTTAAACTTTTCTACAAAGCACAATTTCACTGTTAGACTGACTGAAAATATCCATTACAAATGTAAATTGCTCCTTTTATGTCCACAAAACTGCTTTAAGTGCACTTAGTCCTTGATAAGCAAAAGTGTTTTTAGCTCCTTTGGGTCCGCTTTCTATTTTGGGAATAAACACTGCATTAATATGCATTTTTACTTAGAAGTTTTAAAGTCCACAAAAAGTTACATGCTGTACGTGTGTGACTGTACGATGCACTTCAGTTGCAGTTTTCCTTTTCTGTATAATAAATTGAATTGCATCAATAATACAATTGTTAATTAAACCTCAGTCTGTTCTTTGACCAACACCTACAGTTGTGGTCAAAAGTTTGTATACACTTGTGAAGAACATAATGTCATGGCTTTCTTGAGTTTCCAGTTATTTCTACAACTCTGATTTTTCTCTGATAGAGTGATTGGAACAGATACTTCTTTGTCACAAAAAACATTCATGAAGTTTGGTTCTTTTATGCCTTTATTATGGGTGAACAGAAAAAAGATCAAATCTGTTAGGTCAAAAATATACATACAGCAGCACTAATATTTGGTAACATGCCCTTGGCCATTTTCACTTCAATTAGGTGCTTTTGGTAGCCATCCACAAGCTTCTGGCAAGCTTCTGGTTGAATCTTTGACCACTCCTCTTGACAGAATTGGTGCAGTTCAGTTAAATTTGATGGCTTTCTGACATGGACTTGTTTCTTCAGCATTGTCCACAAGTTCTCAATGGGGTTTAAGTCAGGACTTTGGGAAGGCCATTCGAAAACCTTAATTCTAGCCTGATTTAGCCATTCCATTACCACTTTTGATGTGTGTTTGGGGTCATTGTCCTGTTGGAACACCCAACTGCGCCCAAGACCCAATCTTCGGGCTGATGACGTTAGGTTATCTTGAAGGATTTGAAGGTAATCCTCCTTCTTCATTATCCCATTTACTCTCTGTAAAGCACCAGTTCCATTGGCAGCAACACAGCCCCACAGCATAATACTACCACCACCGTGCTTGACGGTAGGCATGGTGTACTTGGGGTTAAAGGCCTCACCTTTTCTCCTCCAAACATACTGCTGGGCATTGTGGCCAAACAGCTCGATTTTTGTTTCGTTTGACCACAGAACTTTCCTCCAGAAGGTCTTATCTTTGTCCATGTGATCAGCAGCAAACTTCAGTCGAGCCTTAAGGTGCCGCTTTTGGAGCAAGGGCTTCCTTCTTGCACGGCAGCCTCTCAGTCCATGGAGATGCAAAACACGCTTGACTGTGGACACTGACACCTGTGTTCCAGCAGCTTCTAATTCTTGGCAGATCTGCTTTTTGGTGGTTCTCGGTTGAATCTTCACCCTCGTGACCAATTTTCTCTCAGCAGCAGGTGATAGCTTGCGTTTTCTTCCTGATCGTGGCAGTGACAAAACAGTGCCATGCACTTTATACTTACAAACAATTGTTTGCACTGTTGCTCTTGGGACCTGCAGCTGCTTTGAAACGGCTCCAAGTGACTTTCCTGACTTGTTCAAGTCAATGATTGTTCAAGTCAATAATCACTCACAAGAAATTGCTAATTCGTGTTGCTGTATGTATATTTTTGACCCAGCAGATTTGATCACTTTTTCTGTTAACCCATAATAAAGTCATAAAAGAACCAAACTTCATGAATGTTTTTTGTGACAAAGAAGTATCTGTTCCAATCACTCTATCGGAGAAAAATCGGAGTTGTAGAAATAACTGGAAACTCAAGAGAGCCATGACATTATGTTCTTCACAAGTGTATGTAAACTTTTGACCACAACTGTATTATTGGATTACTGCATTTTGATGGACAATAGTATCTTAACCCATATTCAGTACCAATACCAAAATCTAGCAGTAGTATATGCATGTAGTATTTGCAAGGAGTACTGTTGAGTAGTTTTTAGCATGTCTGCTTCAAATTAAGAGCGCTCAAATCAAGTCAGGCCCTTCACTTTGTTTTGCCTGCTCGCCCCATGCTTGAACCTACAAACTCCAAAAACATGTATGTCCCATTCCTCAAGGACTATAACATTTGCATTGAGGTGAATGTGGGTATGGATTAGGGCTGCAGCTATCGAATATTTTAGTAATCGAGTAATCAACTGAAAATTCTATCGATTAATCGAGTAATCGGATAAAACAAATATATTTTTAGGTGAAGACCAATTATAAATATACATGAGAAAATAAGACATTTCATCTAATCTTGAACCATTTCCAGTCAATCAATGTCTTTATTTTCGATGTATATTGTTGAAAACAGCCAACAATTGCATCTCAGATGTAACTAGAATAAAAAAATAATAGAATAATAAGAATAAAATTACTCGGATCAGTTTTTAAACTCGAGTTACTCGAGTTGCTCGAGTATTCGTTTCAGCTCTAGTATGGATATCTCCCAAACTAAAGCCTGATGGCCAATCCAGAATTTACTGTACTCTGTATTTGGCACAAACTCAACTGGGATAGGTTCCAGCTCAACTGTGGCCCTAATGAGAATCACTATAGAAAACAGATGAATGCATACATTGTCAGCTGTTGAAGTTCAGTGTGAAATGTAAAATCAACTATGGCTAATCTATTGTAGAACTTAATACTTGTCCACACACACTGACTTGGAAAAACTACCCCTGAACTGAATCCCTAACTTTTAATTGAAGACTAGTCAGTGTAAACTATTAGCAAATCGTCAAAGTCATCCATCAAAAATAAAAGCATCGCAGACATGTACAATTAAATTGATTAACCGAGTTTTTAGGGTCAGGCCGATGATAGAATCAATTTTTTACAATATGACGTACAACAGAAAGGAGCTTGTTTATTAAAGGGGCAAAGTTTGTTCAGTCGATTAGATTCGGCACAAGTTTGCACCATTAGACAATTCCCAAAATCAGTTCACTACAAACTATGATATGTTCAATCTCGTTTAGAATTTGTCACAGACTGTTTTCATATTCAAAGTGCATTTAGGATAGCGTATGCATTTTTGAATTGCTATTCCTTACATCTTTGTTAAATCCTGACCATCAATGGCATCGGTTAATGGCTGATGTATTACAAAGGAGTCACACGACCAACTTTTAAAATTGACCACCACAGCAGCAAATGTTAGTATTAGTGTGCCCTAATGATGTTAAATAATTCAGACAGACCGACTGACTGACCATCCATAATTTTTGGATTGTAGATTATATGTATGTATGTATGTATTATACTGTATATATATTATGCTCGAAGTATTACCAGAAGATTGGAATATTAAAAAGCAAATCACAAATGACAATCACAAAGTTATACAGTGCTGCTCAAAAGTTTGTGAACCCCCTCAACATTTTGGAATTTTCTATTATTTCAACCTGATTTCCTAATCAATCAATTCAGTAGTTTTTTTTTGTTTTTTTAACAGTTGTGTTGTCGAGACTAAATTAAAAAGAGTTTTCATCAACTGATGTAGGTGCAAAATTGAACTGTTTGGTCACAACCAAAACCGCCATGTCTGGCGAAAAGTCAACACTGCATACCACCAAAAGAACCTTCTCCCAACAGTGAAGCATGGAGGTGGGAATGTCAAGATCTGGGCTTGCTTTTCATCCTCAGGACCTGGACAACTCCACATAGTCCAGGGAATCATGAATTCTGATGAATATTGTCAAATCCTAGAACATAACCTGACGCCATCTGTTTTGAAGTTAAAGCTTGGCAGAAGGTGGATCATGCAACATGATAATGATCCAAAGCATTCCAGCAATACAACCAAGGAATGGCTGAAAAAGAAGAAGATTCGTGTTCTGGACTGGCCCAGTCAAAGTCCTGACCTAAATCCCATTGAAATGCTGTGGCGGGACCTGAAGCGAGCAGTTCATGCCAGACGCCCATCAAACCTCTCTCAACTGACTGCGTTCTGCAAGGAAGAATGGGCAAAAATCCCCCAAAGTAGATGTGAGAGGCTGATTAGTCACTACAGAAACCGTTTGGTTGAGGTAATCTCTGCAAAAGGAGGCGCAATATCCTATTAACTGAAGGGGTTCACATACTTTTGCACACATGATATCTGAGTTTTTCTTAAATCAACCACTTTTGTTAAATAAAGAATGACAATAACTATTTCTTTTGTTTCAGTCCATTATTTGGAATGTCAGTATTGTGGATTTGGGTATAACTTAACATTTAATAAGGTTATTTTAGTTTTTTTTACAAAAAATCTGACCATCGCTGTGGGGTTCACAAACTTTCGAGCAGCACTGTATGTTGCGTACTGAGGTCACCAAGGTTATTTTACACAGCTAGCAAAGCTACAGTATGTAAGCAGCTAATGGTGGCCTTGTGGAACATGCATTCATTCATCTTTCGTGCTGCTTAACAAAGGAGGTGAATTTCAGGGTACCCAAATATTGCCATATATGTCAATATCCCTAAATATTACGGAGAAAATTTCTAATGTCATTTAAAAAGTAATAATAATCAAATAATAAAAACACCAGCATTGTACCTTGCAATTCTTGTGACTAGAGAGTGGACACATGCACATCCACCAAACCCCTGAGACCCACTGATCAAACCCCTCAGGTTTGGTAAAGTACCTCAGATCTAGAGTCCAAATTATAAATAATTATAAATGGCATCATGCAAAAAAAAATAAAATAAAAAAAAATAAAAAATTAAAATTAAAATAAAAATACTCGACAAATCCAAAAGAAGTTGAGCAGGAGTCAAAATGTCCCACAAAAATGTCAGAGGCCTGGCTTTTTCCTCATTCTCCTCAAAGTGCATCACAGACACACATACATTGACTTCAACACACACAAGCATTATCAAGCAGGGAGAGGTGCTACTTTTGAGTTTCCACTATTCCCTGAAGCAAGGATTCAGGGTCTGGGATGAGGTGATAAGTGCACTCACAAGGAAGCACGTACATACACACACACTTCCTGGCAAGAACACATGGACCAAGATCAGGGGGAAAAAAACATGGAAAAAACCAAACAAATATGTTGTACTTCCTCAACCGAACATCACAAGAATGAACTTTGAGTACATACAGTCTTGTTTAGGGATTGTTTCCGAGCAAAAACAACATTATTAATAAAAATTATATTTGTGAGATAGCAAGTGTTCCTTTTCCACAAAGTCACAGTTGAGGATTGGAGAGTAAACCTAATCCCACACATTATTTACTGCACTGGGCCTTTGTGTTCAGTTCTTGCAGAAGATGCTTATCAGTTCTCTTTCAACATCTAGGCTCACATTAGGTGATCAAAGCATGTTACAATAAGCCATCTTTTAGAAGTTGAACTTTAAGTGATGATGCAGCACTCTGGAAGCTACTAAACCTTAAGGTGTGGAATTGTTAGGTAAGCACTAACCCTGAATACTGAAGAGAGAAACCAGCTCTTCAAGAGCTAAATTCCAACCTTAGTTAATCCCTAGTTATAAAATTGTCCAAATTATATCATGAATTGCAATAAAAAGCTTAGTGGCATCTTCCACATTTGAAGCATGACAATGGCAAGGTAATGTCGATCTATTTTTAGGTGCTGTCTTGGCCTCAAGGTATCAAAATACAGCATGGTGGAGAGTGTTGGTCAAATTCTAACTCACCTAAGAAGTTAATTTGCCAATTAATGTATGAACCCCTGACAATTTCAGAACCTTACAAATAGGACTATTGTGCAACAAGCGATGAAATGTGCATGTAATAGTTAAGAAAATTATGCAGGCTGCACAGTGGATGACTGAGTAGCACAATCACTGCACAGTTCTGAGATCATGGGGTTCAATTCTGGGCTCTGGCCTTCCAGTGTGGAGTTTGCATGTTCAGTTAAAAAAGACTAACCAACAATCATTTTTTTCATCTGGATGTATTGATTGTTTTTTATGCCCATTTTAGGTGGACCAAAACTGATATAAAATACATTATGGCGTGTATACGGGTGTCTTGCCCAACTGCCATTTACAGTCGTCCATTTAAATTAATCCTGATTGAAGCATTTTAGTAAAGTGTATGATTAAATTATACAAAGACGCAAATGAATCGTGAAAGAAAAGGTTAGATGTATGTATGTGTGTGTTTGACTGACTAGTTTCTTCCTCTTGTCCTGCTCAGTCGGCGGCTCCTCATCGTCACTCAGCTTGGGCTCCTCAAAGTGGCTCATCAGCATGCAGCTGCAGACAAAATAATATTCAACTCAATATTAATAACCATACGTACACTTCACTACAGGAAACCACTTCAGGACAGAGAGTTTGCATGCACGCGCAAACACAAATTGCAAATGCGATTCATATTGGTTAATTTAATGCTGAGGGAAAACACATGAAGCCTTCTGAGTCTTGAGTCCTTGTAACTTTATTACCCAAAATATAATACTGAGGTTTCAGCATCCCCCCCAAACTGCGCTCACATTTGATGGTGAAAGTTGCATTGTCCTTGAGACGGTTCAAATACAAAGAATCCACAGTAATTTTTCATGAATGCAAAAAATGTGTATCTGTCTGAAAAATAATGCTCAGCTAAGAACAAAAACTGCTTTTAATTTTACCTGTGCAAGTTCCCGACGAAAAAAAAAAAACCATGCATTTTCATTGAAAGACATGCAATGACACTCAAAATGTTGGAATTCTTCTTTTTCTTTCTCCAAATACAGAAAATAAAACTCAAATTCAACACCCCCCCAAAAAAACCACCATATTTTCAATGCAACTCTTATTCTTATTGCATAAAAACCTAAAAATGTCACTCGGCTATATAGCACAGAAAGCAGCTGAATGTGTTAGCAATTAGATACAAAACCATCAAAACTAACCTTTCTATTGAAGCTTTGAGTTTATTTTGCTCTGGCAGATTTAGCGCAAGAAAAGAGCAACATCGACAGCACGGAGAAGTGTGCCTGCTAGTATCTTAGAAATGAATCTATGCCTCAGTGAAACAGAACAGAGCCATACTCGAAGGCAGATTAACATTCAAAGGATGACGGTATATTCCCTTCCCACATCAAGCTGATGCGCATGGGATATTTCTTTTCAACTGATTGACTTTGACAAAAATGTGCTCCTTCCGGTTATGCTCTCCCTCCTTCAGCCCATCAGTCTTACACTTTCAAGCTTGTGCTTATCATGAGAGTGGGACAGGTACATGCCAATCATGGCTTAATGAAAAGATGCAGCGATGTTAAGTCTGTGTTCCATCTCTGCATTTCCAGTGCCTGCAAGATTGTTCTGTTCTCAACCTTTTTACGGAATCATGTTACTTGAATTCCCACTTTAGTTTGCATGAAATGATAAGATGAAGAATGTTATGGGACAAGAGAATAAAATAGCAAAAGGAAGTTACGTTAGTTAGAAGTAACAAAACTGAAAGAAAATAACAGAAGAATTGTTTATTGTTTATTCCAGCGCCAAAGTAGTTCTGAGCTTAAAAATAACTTCAAATACGAATTTATGTGGTGACTGAGTTGTCGACACAAACGTTAAGGAGTCATTTGATGCCAAATTTTTGAGATGGCAAGAGGCTATATTATTCACATCCATGCTGGACAGCTCCCGCTCACAGGCACGGGAACTGATGAGTAAAAATGAATGAACCTCAAATGTGAAAGTAGGGCTGTTAGTCATCGTTGACAAAAACACCAGTGGTCTGAACCCAGCTTAAGGCCTCACTTCATTTGCCTATTAGGGGTTGAACAATCTTAGATTTTTGGGGAGAGTCGACTAAAAGGTGGTGAAAGTCAACCTGACGTGGACAAATCAGTGGCATCCAATGTTCCCTCTAAGCTGCGTGCGTGCGCAATCGCGCACTGCTCGAACATAATCCGCGCACAAGAAAATCTATGCAACGCACGAAATAAAATTCAACATACTGTAAACGTATTGTAGCGTCACTACTACCGTCAGCGTCGCAGTAGTGTGTCAGAGGAACACTCCTCTTGGTGTGTTCGATAAAGCAATATGACGCTCTTATTTGTGCGTTCAATACGGCAACGCGACTCGGACAACTGTCGGCGCCACTGTAATGTGTAAGCGTGACACTCTTATTGGTGCGTTCCATACGGCAACGCGACGCTCCCGTTAGTGGTGAAAGGAGAGCTAGATTCCTGTGCTAAAATACTGAAGCAACATTCCGCTGCCAATCTTTGCAAGCGCTACATTATTAATTAATATTGAATTTTAGAACTGATATAATCTAGTTAATTAGACCAACAAAATTGTGTTTCGTACCATTCTGCACCGTAACTCAATGAGCAACAGGTGTCTAGCCAATAATAAGATAGAGTTCACTTCACTCACGCTACGCAGTCAATCATAGCATTGACAGTGTTGTGCATATGTGCCCTATGCATACGCACAGTGCAGGTTAGCTAGCTAACAACAGTGCAGCTGAGACGCAATTGTATACCCTTTATCATGGCAAAAGCAACGGGCAGCGATACTACACTCATCGAGCTAATGTAAAAAAGAAATACGGTTCTTCTAAGATGGAATGGCTGTCTGAGTTTGTGCAATCAGAAGAACAAGCGGTGAAACTAAGTGAAATTTTTTTCTGTGTTTTTTGTTTATAATTATTATTATTTTGAACCTGTCCTGTATTTCACTCACTTGAAGTAAATATTACCATTTGAGTTTAGAATTAAATTTATAATCCTCCTTCTTACATTTAAGACCATTAATGGATTGGGGCCATCTTATCTCACCCATGCTCTGGTTCCATACCGCCCCAACAGAACACTCCGCTCTCAGAATGCAGGTCTACTGGTAGTTCCCAGGGTTTCTAAAAGTACTGTCGGAGCTAGAGCCTTTAGCCACCAAGCCCGTTTTATGGAATCAGCTTCCGGCTAATATTAAAGAAGCCGAGACAGCACATTTAAGATAAGATTAAAAACGTTCCTATTCGACAAAGCTTATGGTCAGGCTAGTTGAAGTCGGAGTATACTCACAGTTTAGTCTAAGCTGCACTAGAAGCTATATTGCTGGGGGAAGTACAGCCACTGAGTTCTATCTCCTATTTCTCACTCTACCTACCACTTGTCTTACTTTATTTCTATTTTCCAATGTTAATATCTAGTTGTCTAGTCCCTTCATCACTAGTCACCCGGTGTCCCCTTTCCCTCCCCTCATAAATCAAGAAAAAAAAAGCTTTCAAATAATGTTTTGACCAATATGTATTCAATTTCTGCAAACAAGCTTATTTTAAGATTATTAACTTTTTGCTCAAAATAAGTGATAAGAAAACTGTAAACAAGGGAATTTAATTAGTTTTAACCTTTTATTGCCAAACGTATCACATTTTATACACCTAAAATTTCATGATTTTGAGACTAATTCAGAATTTTGACAATTCTTTGGACCTTATTTTTCAAATTTTGGGATTCTCTGATAATTGTTTCATATTGCAGGTATTTAAGAGTTAAAGAGGTGTGTTTTTGCAGTGTAGCTGCTCAAACACTGAGAATAGGAATCTTGACTGTCCTTATTGTCTGAACAGATAATGTTTGAGTTTGTTGTACTCCCATTGTGGTTGTTCATTATGTTTTATTTATTAACTCATCTATGCCACAACTGGACCTTACCCAGGCTAAAGCAGGATTCTTCCTACGGTTAAAGCAGGACTCTCACTTATAGCATTGTACACATCTCATGAACAACGAGATTTTTGTCTTTTTCTTTTTATGTGGGCCAAATCAATTATATTAAAAGTAAACTAATGAAAATTGCTGCTGTAGTTTCATTAATTTAATAAGCCACATAACTTGCTATGATCCAGGGTTTTGAACAGGCGTGATACTGATGTGTGGCCCAAGGTTACACATTTGATGTTGGTCGCCGTGGTCCGCAGTGTGCTCAGGGATCTTGTGTGTCTGCTCAGACACATGAAAAATTAGAGGGAACATTGGTGGCATCATTGAAAACATCCATCCATTATCAATCGCTTGATCAGGGGTTGGGGCCAGGTGCAGCAGCTTTAGGACAGACCCCCAGACTTCCCTCCCCCAGCTACTTCACCAACTCATCTGGTGGGATCCCACGGCGTTCCCAGGCCAGCCGACAGACATTGTCGCTCCAGCGTGTCCTGGGTCGTCCTCTGGGCCTCTCGCCGGTGGCCCAGAACACCTTCCCAGGGAAGCGTCCAAGAGGTATCCGAACCGAGCCACTTCAGCTGGCTCCTCTCAACGCTGAGGAGTAGCGGCTCGACCCAGAGTCCCTCCCGGATGACTGAGCTTCTTACCCTATATCTAAGGGAGAGCCCAGACACCCTGCAAAGGAAACTGATTTCGGCCACTCCTTATCCCAAAAGTTAGCTTCTGTAGCCGGGGGTCGGCCTCCACCTTTGGCTGCCGCCCAACTCACCAAGCACGCGACCTTTTTGGCCCCTGCCACAGGTGGTGAGCCCATGGGAAGGGGGAACTATGTTGATTTTTCGAGCTCTGCCCGGCCGGACCCCATGGATTTAGACCCGGCCATCAGACGCTTGCCCTGCCTACAGGCCTGGCTCCAGAGGGGGGCCCCATTAACCCGCGTCCGGGCAAGAGATTACTGATCCCATTTCTTTCTATCGTCATAAGGGGTTTTTTGAGCCATGCTTTGTCTGGTCCCTCACCTAGGACCTGTTTGCCATGGGTGACCCTGCCAGGGGCATAAAGCCCCAGACAACATAGCACCTAGGATCATTGGGACACGCAAACCCCTCCGCCACGATAAGATGATGACTCGCGGAGGGGTCATTGAAAACAACAGCGGCAAATAATCATAGACCTCTTGTGCGCTGGAACAATTTCCATCACTCCTTCCACTTCTAAAGTGTGTGGTCAAATTCTTTTCTAAATCCTGGCTGGGTTTGGCATCATATGTTGTGAGGGATGGCATGGCAAAAGGCGAAGCATTGATGAATCGGTCCAACCCCTTCTACCTATCTCCTCTCATTCAAAAATTAGATGTTCCAAACGAGCTGTTTTGCCACATAGGTGAACATCTGATTGTTATCAAAGACTGATGTTTCACTGACAGCACACAACACTTTTGTTGACCACCAGGAACAAATCTACCTAACACAAATAAAAGGACACCTAAATAATTAAATGAAGAAGCCTTCTGAATCAAAGATTTAATATCTTCAACAACTAAGAACAATTCAGTTGTCTTTATTAATACATTGCAAATCTGAAAATATTTCATTACTACCCTTAAAGGGGGGGCTGCTTCCATGATATTAAATTGTTCAGTGTTCCTTGTATAAAAGTTGTTGGCCGTCTGGACTTCTTGCCCAATGAGTAATTGTGATGTAAAACAACCAATTAAATCTACTGTTAGCTCTCTGTATCTCCAAAAGTCCGAGCAGGTTGCTCTGAACTTTCTCCTGCTCTGATGTACCTTTGGGGATAATTTGCATAATACTTCCTATGCAGCCAGGTTCCTGCCCATGATGAGGAAGCTATACTGGCCAAAAATTTGGTGTTTTCAAACAAGTGCCCGAGTCCGGCCTCAATATGAGGGGGCTTATTTGTGCAAGACCGAACCACACACCCCAAACAGAGTAATTTTGATGGCACACGTTTTTGTCAGGAGTGATCTTTTACATATCTCGACCTAAAATCAGACATCAATGAATATAGTGTATCTCGGAAAAGGTTAAAACTGGAACAAAAAAAAATATATGAATTTATGGGTTAAAAACTTATGTGAATTCATTAGCTACAGGGACATGCATACTCACTCTTTGTAGGTGCTCGTCTCAGGATCTTCGGTCATCACGTCATGCAAAGTCTCCACACAGATGTTGATAATGCCACAAAACTTGTCCTGGATCAAACTAGATAACACATGAATGATTGGGTCATGGTCACTGATAACACTTAAAAAAAGCTTGTATCCAGTAAAAGTAATGAGGGTAGCACTTTAACAACTCACAATCTGTTAAATCTTCCCAGTGATTAAGTGGCTGTCAAAAATGCACATGGCCGCCCAAAGACAAGTTGCCCGATTCCATCTATCAATGCCCTAGCACTTTTCTTTTTTTTTAAGGCATCACCATTGACAATTCTGGCAGTTAAAATAACCCTTCTATTTGCGACATACGTAAACACTTGAAAGGGCATCTCTACATCACAGTTCAAAGAGCAAGGAAGGCAGAGACCAATGACAAAAAGAAAACAGCTCCAAATGCCACATACCCTTTGGAAGGATTGGAGAGTCTGATAGATTGCGTAATATATTTGCTAAAATACTGTATCCATTTTTTTAAAATTACTCAATAATTTGTTTAACTGAAAATACTAGAATTGGAAGCCCTCATACTGTAAATACCATTGGCACTGATATCCAATTAACGACCACTTCACAACTCAGTTAAACATATTCGCCCATTCTGATTTTATCCATTTTCTCCAATTATTACTTTTCTAACGGCAAATGGCGCATGGTGTTTTCCATTCAAATGAGTGAAATTTAATCTGAAAACAAAGCTGCATGTAACAGAGTAATAAAACTGACAAGTCAATAGTCATTGCAGCCATTTTCTTGCAGTTTTCCAATCACGGCACCTCCATTTCTAATAATGGATTCCACTGCTAGGTATTGCATATTGCTGGCCACTGTAGCAAAGTGCATTGGAACTAAAGATAAATATCTTCTTTTAAATATTGCAATTCCCACCACGTTTATAACTCTTGCAAACAGCCCATCCAATTAGGTAAGAAAAGGCAGCTTTATTTTTACAGCACATTTCATACACAAGGTAACTCACGAAATATGCTTTACATAATTAAGTCCACAGCATTTTAAGAAAGCATATTTGCAAACTGAACAAAAAAAGACTAAATGACTAAAAGAACATATAATGCAATACAAAGATTCAATATTTATTTGAAAAATGTTTGTGAAAGTCCTCAAAAGTATACATGAGCAAAAAGAAGTTATTTAACCTGGACTTTAAATTATTTACAGTTTGGGATGACTTTGGTTCTGTTGGCCGTTTAATCCATTTGTGAACTGCATAACTAAAGTAAATGCTGCTTCTCACCGTTTGCTTTAAACTCCCACTATCTGAGTGTCGCTATGAATCTCAGAGCACTAATGGGTTCATATTCCATGCAATAAATGAATTTAGGACTTTAAATATTTTGTGATTTATAGCCTCTTAAGAGAGTGGTCTATTCTTTACCTGTCTGGCCGGTGAAAAGACTTTAGAACAAATACCTACTATGCAAAGATCTTTATTTTCTGATTAAAACCCAAGTTGTAGTGTCCTGAGCGAGCTGCAGCTGTCTAATGACCTTTTGCGGAATATCATTAAGAAGACAATTACAATTGTCAAGTCTACTGAAAATAAAAGCCTGAATGAGATTCTCCTGGTCTGTTCGAGACAGGTAACTCTCACTCTGGATATTATGTTTACCATTCATGTGTGGGGCAGCGTGGAAGAGTAGTTGTTCCACAACACAGAGGTTGTGGGTTTGATTCCCAACCCTGGTAACCTATTCTAAGTATCCTTGAGCAAAATACTGAACCCCACGTTACTCCTGATGCTGCGTCATGATTACCTGGTATACCAGACTCACCGCTGTTCCAGCGATTGAGTCTGGCGACCGTCCGGCGGATCAAATTCCCAGGGCGGAGCACAGCAAATAGACAGCAGAGTGGACCAATCAGCGACGGGCAGACGTGACGTTGTTAAAGCGACAAGTAACTAGTGTGAGCGGAGAATGGAAAAGTTTATTCAACATGGCTAGCGCGAGCCAGGTTGGCTGTTGTCAATGACTTGTGTCGATGTGTTTTTGGTCATTTCAAACTGTATTTACCGCGGATTGGAACATATTCTCAGCTCTCCCGTTTGCCATCTGTGTTAAAGAAAGTCGTGTACGTGTTGTAGATACGACTTTCGTTGCGCAAGCGTGACGTTACTCTTTAAGAATACGTCACGCATATAAACGAATCTGATTGGACGGTTGATTTTGTGTTTGCTCGAGAAGCCGTGCATGGGCTGGGTCCCAGACTACTCTCACAGTGTTTGAAAAATACAGGGAGAATAGTCTGGCGGTGCCAGGCAAGCGTCATGAGTAATTAAACGAAGATACTGTCAAAGGTCCTTGAAGGTGGAAAGGCATTATACCAGTCTAATCCATTTGCCAACAGCAATTAAAAAAATGCACACACAAATTAGCTTCCTCCATTCAAGATTTTAGCTGAAGAACACAATCTTAACTGATAGGTGGAACAACAAGCACAGGCAATTAATTGGAATGCGTATCTAAGTGATGTCGGTTAACAAGACAAATTTATGAAAGCATACGCATTAGAAAGACATCTGAAAACACATACAAGATAGAGAGAACACTACATATTGTGGTGACAGTGTCCTCGAGGCCAGGCGGTGGTGTTGTGTTTCTGGGCTTAATGTATAGACACAAAGCAACTCTAGCAACAGTGTGCTCATTTTGTGTTTTATCGTTCTCCTTGAGTTAAAAAAATGTGTATTGCTTACTGTTGTTCTATTTTCTCATGTGCAAAAGCATTACATTAAGCAAACGCAATGAACACAATCATACAGACTGCAAAGCAGTGGAAAGAACTACGAGTCATTCCACAAATGTATTAGAGGGAACACTCGTCAATGCATTCGAGTCCATAATACGGTGCAGGGTAATTCAAGGACAAACCTATACACCCCTTTGCTGGTGGTGAACAAGGATCACCAAAACTAACTTTATCAGATGGAAAACGTCTTCATTATAACTTGCAGTTACAAGCTCCTTCGGTGTTTCTGAAAAGGCCGTTTCCCCTTGGGATAGAGAAAAATTTTAACCCTTTCCAATCAGATTTTTACTTACACCCAAAGCCGCAACAGCTAGGCATGTTGATATTGTTTGAAACTGTGTCAAAAACTATAAAGGGGTCTATAGAAAAACTCGCAGGGGGAGGCCATCCCTTTCCTTGCTAGGTTTTGAAAAGTAAACCTGTAAAATATATGAGTCTCCACCAGCGGTCCCTAAACTATTCCACATCGGGCCGCAGTGGGTGCAGGATTTCTTTCCAACAAAACAGACCTTTGCACCAATCTGGTGTCTTACAAGTGAAATCAATTGATCCAAGTCAGCTGCTGCTTGTTTTAGCAGAACCCTCGTTGGTTAAACGGTCTGTGCTCGATCGGTATGAACAAAAACCAAGACCCACAGCAGCACTTAAGGACAGGTTTGGGCTCCGCCATCCTAAAATATACAAGAAATTTAAAAACACGCACACATTCCCAAGTTTCTAAAGCCCTTTTCAGACTTATATCCCTGTAAATTCCTGTGTAAGGTGACGTGGGATTTACCCGCGTCATTGCTTTCACACATGGAGAGATATCCCGGGAATAACGTAGGTTGGACACTTTCACAGACTTGTACCGTATTGCCGACTCGGAACTGTCTGTGCGGGGTGGGCAGCTGGCGCAATTTAAAACCCGAACATAATGTCGGTTTTGGTCGGCATCAACAACAAAATAAATCACACATTTCCAAAGATGGATGATGGACTTTCGTCTTCGGCTCTATGATCAAGTAGCAATATAATTTCGTTATGCTTTCAGTTTAATTTTGCTATTTCAAATTTGCTATGTTGATAATTGCGATTTTTGTTTACCACTTTTCGTCTTACTGCGAAGACAGAGGAAATGACGATCGACCCGCCATGATATTTACGTCATGAGCCATCGCACTGTGACCTGGGAATTTACCGCCTGCTTTCACACATACCGCTTCCTGGAAAAGTCCCGGACATTATACTAGGACACGACCCAGTTAATGTCCTTGTCATTTCCCAGTCTACCTGGGAAATTGCTTTGTTTAAATCCTAGGATTTTAACGGTGTTTAGGTATGTGTGAAAGGGGCTCAAATAAGGTGGTTTCACTGTAATTGGCTGAAGTAATACCCTATCATCTATCCAGTTTAATACTCTCAGCTTAACTTTGTTGACCATAAGCACCTCAGTTCTTTTTTTTCTTCAGGTGAACATCATGTTTATTAAACACCATAAGATTATTAATGAACTTTCAAGAAAGTGACCACAATCTCACAGATGCGCACAGTGCTTTTTGAAAGAGTACTTGAAATATAATAAAAACTATAGGCCACAGGTCAGACTAAACAGCCAGCCACGTCAATCTTAATGAGGCAAAACAGTGCCTTAACAAGGATGCTGTCTGGTTTGCAATTTCAGGTTTTAATATTTAGTGCTTACTAGCTGACAAAATACAAACTAATGACAACAGCCTGTGGAAAACTTGATCAACCTTTGCTCTTCTCAGCTTTAGTTAGACAACTTTGTGTCACTCTTGGAGAAAGGACAAAATAATTAAATTCATAATGGGAAATGAGGAGAAAGATATGAAACCCTTCCAATTTTAGCAGTGATGGTATGCGGGATAGTTGATTTGTCATGCATTTACCGATCATCCAAGGCTGTCATTTCCAATTGCCAATGCGGCGCAAGCAAGGGGGCGTGACAAAGGATTTCATGGCTGTCTAACATTACAGAATCAAGACTGTGAAAATGTCAGTCGTCCAAAAGTCGTCCAAAGAAAATGCATCACTATGCAAAAGAGAAAGCCCTTAAGGAAAAAAAAAATCTTAAAGTTTCTTCTTCTTCTTCTTCTTCAAAAAAAGAAAACTATTAACACAACCTTATATATGTAATGCATTCTGTCAAAAAAGCACTTTTCAAAAAATTGCAAATGTATAGATTACAGCTGTCCCGACTAGTCGACGTTGTCGACGTCATCGATGACGTAAATGCGTCGACGGGCAAAACATACCGTCGACGGATAATGACGGGTTAAATAAAAAAATTACATGAGGATAAAGTTTAGAATGGCGGGCGCTCGCGATGCAAGCGGTTGTTACTGGCACCCCCAAGGGGACCGCTGTTATTTCAATGTGACCGGCATTATCAGATTGAGCAAAGAGGAAGAAAGTGGGCGAGCGAGAGAGAGGGAGTGAGATCGGTGAGTTGGGAAAGTGCGCGGGTAGCGCGGAGTTCAGTGGCTGCAGCCCCTACGTTTTTGCTTTGTTCAATAAAAGTATCCAGAAAGAGCCATCCGACGCCTCTCGGTGTTTTTATGCACGCCACCGCCTTCCTGAGGAGGAAATGGGCCGAACCGACGACAACGAGCCAAGTGAATCACCGGTCCACTCCTCACTACGGCGAGGAGTTGAAAACACCATCAATTACCAAAAAGGGCAGAATTGGTGACACGTGAAAGTGGCATAAAGCCCAAAAAGCAGACCAGAATAGCCAGAGCCTGGAATAATTTCAAGGAAAATATGGAGGGTGCCATTGTGTGTACTCTTTGCTAAACTGAGCTCGAATACCACGGTAGCACGTCTGCTATTAATGAACACTTGAAACGGCGTCACCCAAGTATAATTTTCGATGACAGCAAGAAACAACAAGCCAGCGGATTCTAAGTC
Source organism: Corythoichthys intestinalis (assembly GCF_030265065.1). Taxonomy (NCBI): domain Eukaryota; kingdom Metazoa; phylum Chordata; class Actinopteri; order Syngnathiformes; family Syngnathidae; genus Corythoichthys; species Corythoichthys intestinalis. Next base: position 19,899,931 of record NC_080397.1, on the reverse strand, counting down.
CATACAACTTTCTAACGATTTTTTAAAATGGAAGTTACCATTATGTGTGTCGTATCAACGTGCATTTTTATCTAATAAAATAATCAATGTATATATAATTATATAATTTTTAAAAATTATTATTATTAAATTTATTAAGATCATGGAAGCTCCCACTTGGGGAAAATATATACATACATCCTGTATATACATAATATAATAAAAATATATATGGAAACAGCACTGGCCTGCTTACTGTAATCCATGACTGTACAAATGTTAGTTACTTTATATTATAAAGTATCATTGTGTATATAAATATAGTAGTATACTATAAAATTAATACTATATATTTATTTTTTGTTACTGTGAGTCGTGTGCCTCTCATTCAAAATAGTTGTAATATTTCAGTATTTCAATATTTCACTCTACTTTATCTATTTTCAGGTTAAAACAAACAAAAGTTGAACAGTTTTCCCCTCCCCTCAAAATGCGGAATGCACACCAGAAAAAGCATCTGAACTCAAACAAAGTATTCTGAAAATGTTTGTCCGGGACATTGCAATTCATTTTACCATTTAGAACAATACAGACAATGACATACCACAAAAAGAGTAAGAATTGTTTTGACTCCTGTTAAAGAAGTGAAGTCTTCCATTTACATTTTTTTTGCACTAGTTAATGCCAGCATAATTTGACCTCATTGTTTGTGATTTATTATTGATTTCATTATTATTATTTATTATATTGATTCATGTTATTTATTTATACGTTAATAAAGAATTTAGGTGTTCCAAAATGTTTTTGTGAAGTAATAAGCTTCAACAAAAATTTCATTATTAAAGTAGTAAAAAAAAAAAAAAATATTAGATTAGTCGACTAATCGTAAAAATAGTCGGCTGACTAATCGGGAGGAAATTAGTCGTTTGGGACACCCCTAGTATAGATGGTTGAGTTGTGGAAGGAAAAAAATTCAACTGGATATCTGTTCGTGAAGTCAAGAGATACACGTGTATTCATAGCAAGCTCTCAATCGATACAAAATCCGCCAATAATTTAAAGACAAATCTATATTCGAGTTTTTTTTAAAGCAACACTAGGTAACAGTTCAACCTTTATAAAATATTTTCATAACATTTGTGATAATGTCAACTGAAAACTAGTTAAATGACACCTCTTTTATATATTGAGGGGGTCTGTATAGCTTTCACCGGCACTAATTAACTTTTGTGAGGATGGCAGGCACCCTGCCGCACAAAAAAAAATGTGCTGACAGCTTTACAGCATACGTCACTTCCTCCTTTCCCCATTCATTATAAAGACGGAAGTTCATGCGAACGCTTTCATGTGAATTCTGCAAAGATGGCAGAGCAACAAAAAGGTTTGTCTAAGGACAAAAAAAAAAAAAGGAGGCTACTAGGATACTCAAGAATAAACATTGGCGCGGCTGACGAGAACCCCCGAACCAAACTCGTTTTAGCCACACTAAGCCAGACGGTTGCTAACCGTCATATGCTATTGTTTAGCTGCAACTGGATTTATTACCTTATTAATATTCATCTACACTTAACCGCTGGAAACAGAAATATTGTTTAATCCATCTGCAGGCGACCGGGAGATTAATTTGTGATTGACTGGTGATTTAACGACACTGTGCGGGTATGCGCTGGTCCTCATGGGAAACGCAGTCTTCCTTAAGGCAAAACACAATCACTTTTGTCCACCGACATCACTAAAATGAACCAAAACTGAAGTTACCAAGTGTTGCTTTAAAGTTTTTTTTTGTTGTTTTTTTTAAAACCTTGTCAGTGCTCCGTAGTATTAGCTAGTGATATTTGCTGCTTAACCTATACATTGCCACTCAGGAATATCTTTTTTTAAACTGGATCCTTGATAATTGATGTCTGGTTAAATAAATAAAGAAGAACTACATAGGCATTCATATCACTTCCAAACTGAACCGAATCGAAATCAAATCGTTACGGGTTTAAAGATTTTGTGGTTGTATCAAATCGTAACTCGTGTATCTACATACATAGCGAATCGGCCTCATCCCAAAGATTCCACAACCATCACAAATGGATTAGGAAACCAAACACACAAAGCGATACGGTGAGCTTCAGTCTATTTGTTTAGTAAGGCAACTACTACATCTGTTGAAGCAGGACGCAGTCACACTTCCTATTGGTGACCAAATATATTACATCTGGAAATTTGACAGGCCTGATAATGTACAGCATCTATTCCTACTCAAACCAGCCTAATAGTCAAATAAAAGGGATGGCTGCAAATCTCCAAATGCCTGTGAATGACTGACAGATGCATCTTACCTGCTGTCAGATGGTAAGAGGGAAAGCAGGGCCAGAGAGGAAAGCTTCTTCCTTTCCGGCTGCGTGATGTTGTCCAAGCGGTCCACCCACATCTCAATCACACTACCAAACAATTGGTCAATCTGATCAAGCAAAGAAACGGGAAGGCGCAGTTAAAAACAGGGCTAAAAGAAGGGAATGGAAATTAACAGTCTTTGGGAGTGCCTGAATTAATCTTCTTGTTTATAAGAATTGACCTTCCCTACTTTCTCTGCCTCATTTAGCAGCAAGTCTCAGAGAGAGAAGCTTGGCACCGTGGAGTGACAGCCGAGGGATTTTTCAAACAGCCTATTCTTTCCTTTTATCCATTTAGATTAAGGCCAAACTATAAACAGTAGGTGATTCATTTCCAATTGGGTGGCGCAAAAACAATTTCAAAGTTCCAGAACAAAAGGACTAGAGCTTTGTGTCAATGCCTGGAAATGCTACCATTTGCAATTCCATGGCTCATCACTTTGAGCCCAGTTTCAACTTTCACAGGCATTTTGAGGCAACGTCTTTAAACGCGCATTGCAAGAGACTGTTGAGAAGACACAAAAAGAAGGAAACGCATCAAATCTCACCTCCTGGCCACATTCGGTGGCCAACTGAGTGAGCAGAGATGAGAAGAAGCTTGAGTTTTGCAAAAGGATGCGCCCAATGATGCCAAGGTATGTGGACATCACCACTGGGTATCTCTGCACAAAACAAACAAAGCTGACAACAGAAAATGTAAAACGTACATGACATTCTTTAAATATCTGTTGACACATAATGTACTAGAACGGAACAATAGTGGAAAAAAATTATATTGAGATTTTTTGGGGGTCCGCGATATATTGCGATCCATATTGCGATATTAAAACTACAGGAATCTTCACCAGATGACTTGAATAGCTCCATTTGGTTGGGTCACCATGCCCACATTGTATTCATATCATATAGTTTAATCCAGGCTAAGGGAGTTCATCTGTGAATGATTGCTGTATGTAAAAGGGATACAGCAGGCCACTTAAAAGCATCGTATAACATGTAAAAGCATAGCATAACAACAAAAATAAAAGCAGCTTGCCTGCAAACTCTGCAAAACATTTTACAGCAGAACTGCATCTCTAGTGCCCAAAAAGCAAAAACAGTCAGTGTTGTTCGACTAGCGCGACGCGCCGAGGAAGCTCTCATGAATATCCTGCAGACAGATCCTGTCAAGTCACCGGTGGTCCCTTAGGAGACGCAGCCATCTTCAGCAGACACCATTATTACCACCCAGCTTAGAGCTGTCCAAGTGGGATCTGCCCAACACAACGTACGACACGACCAATTTGGCCTAGGGTCTGACTAGAGCGCATCGCAGCCTCAACGTCACCGCCTTAAAGAGCGGGTCGAAAAAGGCTTCAACTACGCGAAAAATGAAGACGACAACGCAACAAGATTTGTCCTGTATAAAGGCTTGCTGCTTCTATGAAGAAAAACAAACAAACAAACAAACAAAACAAACAAACAAAAAAAAAAAAAAAAACAATTGCACGTCCTGCGATGGGACTATTGCGCATGCACACATTGTGATGGTGATGTTCAAGCGATATATTGAGCAGGTTGATAAGGTACTGTGGGAGGCAAAGTACACCCACAGAAACAAGAGTATAGTGGCCAGCTATATCCCTTAACTTTGCCGAATGATATCATAGCTCACTTTTTGGGAGTCAGAACAGGACAAGAATGGGACCAGTGTAGATAAGGAGGGAAGAGGGACAGCTCACCTCGCCATTCACTACACCTGTGAGGACGCCTTGCAAAAGTGGCTGGAACATGTGAGCTCCGATTATGGGGCTAACCTTTAATGCTATTTCTACCACCTGTTGAAACACAGAAGTCAAAGTTGAAGTACAAAGCATGACACAAAATCATAGGAAAATTAAGAAGCTTAGATCAATATCCAGTACATACTGAGGGGGCAATGAAAAAAACAAAAACAGTTTGCATAATATCTGGGATTTGAGACTCATGACCGGATCCTTATTTAGATCAACAAATCAAAAATTAAAAATAATTCATAACAAAAAGATTAAGGTAATCTAATATTAATTAACACTAATTTTCTAAGGTGGGCCCGTCTGTAAGATGCATCCTCGAAATCTGACAAGAAAACAGCATTTGTTTATATAAAGGTTTCACAAACTGAGCATCGATGATGCTTTAAATCAATAGTGGTGTAGAGTAGCATTGTGGCAAATGCCACCCCGTCAAAATTCGAGGAGTGACCCCGTCACATAGTTTTCTTGTGTGTGTCAACAAATAAAAGACTATGTTGTAAAAGTAATGACTTCCTTTATTCATGACTTCTTTTATTCAGAATTTGGGGCTCCAGCACTCCCGCGACTCTTGGAAGGATAAGCAGCATGGAAAATGAATGAATGAATTAAAAATATATAATTAGGGCTGTCAAACGATTAAAATTTTTAATTGAGTTAATTACAGCTTAAAAATTAATTAATCGTAATTAATCGCAATTAATTGCAATTCAAACCATCTCTAAAATATGCCATATTTTTCTGTAAATTATTGTTGGAATGGAAAGATAAGACACAAGACGGATATATATACATACAACATACTGTACATAAGTGCTGTATTTGTTTATTATAACAATAAATCCACAAATGGCATTATTAACATTCTTTCTGTTTAAGTGATCCATGGATGGTAAGACTTATAGTCAGTGTTGTTAATAACGGCGTTACAATATAACGGCGTTACTAACGGCGTTATTTTTTTCAGTAGTGGGTAATCTAATTAATTACTTTTCTCATCTTGGCAACGCCGTTACCGTTACTGAGGACGGAAAGGCATGCGTTACTATGCGTTACTATATTGGTCGAACAGTCTGAGGGAGACGGACTCACCGAGACGACAGAGCAGAACAGGAGTAGGTAGGAGGCAAAGTTGTGACGCCGAGAAAACGCGATGCTAGGTAGCTCCAATAATACATGTTGTAGCAGATAGCCTACAAACTACGCCCACATGTTGTGGTAGATATGGTAGACATGGTAGATATCCCTTGTACTGTACATAGATATAACTAGATGCAAAATGACAGACATGGCACTAAATGAGTTAGTAGACAGCCGCCATCTTAAAGCAGTAGATTTTTTAGAATGGCTCTGTTGGAGAAAACCTTCCCAGCGAACCTAAGTAACTTTTCATCTAAAATACTTCTAAATCGGCAAAATCTTGACTTAAATCTATCTTTAAATGATGAAACAGTTTTAAAACGTACATATGTCGAAAGTAGAGAGAAGGGAACTAATGCAATAATGGGAGCAATTTTAACAACTTTTAACAGTTGGTTCAGGGTAAAGGGTAAATTAGGGTAAAGAATTGGGCTCGGGCCAATTGTACCAAAAACCTTCACAAAAAACTTCCCATCGTGTGGCCAATGTTTTTTTTTTTTTTTTTTTTTTTTTTTTTTTTTTTTTGAGAAAAAAAAAAAAGTAATTATCACCAATTACTTTGCCAAGTAACTAATTACTCTTACATTCAGGTAATTGAGTTACTAACGCAATTACTTTTTGGGAGAAGTAATTTGTAACTATAATTAATTACTTTTTTTCAGTAACATTAACAACACTGCTTATAGTTCATAAAAGATAAATGTTATAGTTACAAGTTATAGTAATTTTATATTAAAACCCCTCTTCATATTTTCGTTTTAATAAAATTTGTACAATTTTCAATCAAAAGTAATAGTTAATATAATAATAATAAGAATAAAAATAAAAATAACAATAATAAGAATTGAGTGACCAAACTCTGAGTAATGCCAGTTCACTTTGCATTGTTGTTTAGCTGTGTGAGAATAGGGCCTCATTACTACAGACTGAAGTGCTTTTCTTTTTGTGAACATTATTTTTTTTGAGAGCTAGCAATATTATTTTTGTTGTGCTTTCACTAAATGATACTTGTTTGTTGTGAAGGAGTTGCAGAAGCGTATGCCAATAAACGGCGCAGCCCAAAGAACGCCTGTGTCCACTCACCTTTATAACAGATACATCTCTGAGCATATCTTACCCAAAATACAACAAGAGACACATAATTGCCACTAAAAGAAAGCAAACTTACCGAAATATGTGTGGAGCACAAAGCAACAGCATAAACGTCTCACAACTACTAATTCTCCCACTATTAGAAGGAATAACATTAGTATGGAACGGCGCTGCGCTGCGCTGCCCCCAAGCGGCCGGTGGCATTCTCTTGACTCTTAATGTCCATAAACGGCGTCATTGAAATCTGTTTGAGGCAATGCGAGAGCGGCTCATTCAGTGCATGCGTTAATTGCATCAAATATTTTAACGTGATTAATTTAAAAAATTAATTAACGCCCGTTAACGCGATAATTTTGACAGCCCTATATTTAATATAAAAATTGCAAATCAAATCACAATCGCAATAATTGTCAGAAAAATTGCAATTTGGTTTTTGGTCAAGATCATGCAGTCTGCCTCAGTGTGGCTAGATTTGTTTTTTTAAATGATATGGTATTATGGTTTATTTTGGATTTTTGGTTTCCGGCCTTGGCTCCCAGTTTTTGGTTTCTGATAAGAATTTTCATTTCGAAAAGCCTAAAGTATATTACTTCTACAGGTAACTCTCTGCTATTCCAAAAGTTTTGAGGTTTTCTTATACCGATTCCTACAATTCCTGATTATTTAATTAAAAAAAAAAAAATGTTGAACGTATTCTTTAAAAAAAAAAAAAAAAAATTATCATTATTATTTGAAGTAGTAGCAGCAGTAGTAGTATTTTTATTAGTATTATTATATTGATCACATATCAATTATGACGTATGAGATTCATATTTTGGTTTACCACAATGTACAGATTTCCCCCCCCCCACAAGTATCACTTCATTTTTGCACGACTAATGGATACATTAAAAACAAAACAAAAAAAAGACATCTGATGACAGAAAAGGTGTTGGCAAGGTGGACATTGGGAGGTAAGTAAGCATCATTCAGAAAACCCAAATCTTAGCTTATAATTGAGGTTGTGCCCTGCTGTATGGTATGACAGGACAGAGAGTTTTAAAGATATTTCAGTATGGCCCATAAGAAGGATGAAATACAAAAAATAAATCAGAACTGGTTTAAGTGCTAAATTGAAAGCAAAACTAAGAATTAGAGAAGACTCAATCTTCATGTTTGTTATTAGCGGGATGTACTTGCATAAAAATTTGACAACTCCTTACTAAAGACTTCTGCTCTAAAAGTCACGGCTATGTTGATTTTCAAGACTTCAAAGGAATCCACTAAATAAGCACTCCTGCTCGCTCATTAGTCTACACACAATTAAACCTCCAAAGGAATCTTTAATGGCATTTCCTTGTACACTTTGCAATTAATTAACATTTGAATGGATGACCAAAGGAAAAGGACAGACAAACACTATGTCTGTGTCGCTATTATGAATTCTTTTGAACATGTCATAGAAAGATGTCAATGAGAGTGCTCAAGTATCGTGAAGTGCCATTGTGTGGGCTGTGGTGTTTTTTTTAGTCAGATCAAAGGAGCGTCAGATTGATGCAAGTATGCTCTATGCATACAAGGGCAGCTATAGCACAAAGATTGAGAATATTGGTGGAAGAAGAAATACCAGCACTATCTGTATTGCCAGCTGCTGCACAGGAAAGGATATGCAGGGAGTCCCCAGTTAGCAACTGAGTTAATAGTTGTACCACAGTACACTCCATAATCTAAAACTATTTGAATGCCTTAATAAAGTCATAATAAGTCAATAACAAATAAATCAATTATGTATTAAGTACTAAATTATATTGTGAAAAACAGTAAAGCGTAGCATAATTTCTATGTCAAGTGATGATGTATTCTTAAACTGCTGTGCAATAATACATTGCATTACGTCCCTGACCTTGCAATGTCATGTCGGTAGTATTAAAAACCAAGGACCCCGTGTAGTAGGAACAAAGAGTACCTTGAGCACTTGGACCTGGCCCTCATTCGTGATGTCTTTAAGCAGATCGCAGAAAGACTTACACAAGGATTCAGCATAGTTCTGTAAAAGAAAAAACAAATAAATCATCTATTGTAAATAGCTACTAAGAAGCTGACCTTTCAAAGAATCAACTTAATTTACAGCAAACACCAGCAAATACTGCAGTGGCAAGTACTGCGTATTTTCCTCAAAAAGACTTCCTGTCAGGAAATTTGTTACATACAGAAATAGCTAAATTAAAAATAAATGATGAGATCCCATAACCTAACTCCCCCACTGCAAAAAGAGAGTAATATACACAAACATAGAATAGCACTATAATAGCAATACAGTCTATCCATCAATATCTGGCACTGCACCAGGAAGAGGGACCCCCTCTTCTTAACTAAGTTGATTCATGGGGGGAAAAAATTGTGTGATACCAAATTTAGGCTACATTGCACATCACTGTTTTGCCCCTCTGAGAGTATATAGTATCTCACCTGTAGGAACTCTGTTGGAGACAGGTATAGGTAGGCATTCACGATCTGGAAGCATGTGCGTAGGTTCTCCGAGCTCAACTCTGAACAAAAAAGAGCAGACATGAATTGTAAAGCTCTGACTGACAATGCAGACAGCAATGGAAATGGCAGTCAGAAGGACACGGGGTCTAATGAATAAACAACTTAGCATAGATTGTTAAATGCTCAGTTTGCTAGAGAAAGCAGTGTATGGACTCATATCACATGGAGTGTTCAGCATTTAAGGTTCCATGTTAGAGGAAATTGAGATAAAACAACTACAATTGATCAGCAAAAGGTACTAGGTGTGCAACGAAAGCTGATTTACACAATGTCCACCTCATGAAAAGACATCACATTAAAACTGTCTCACCATCAAAGATAAACTAGAAAATTAGCTGGATGAGCTTCTCTAATTACATGTTTCTTGATATACAAGAGCAAATGAACAGTGTAGCTTCGGGCTTATGAGGCTCCTGAGAGGTTGCTCATCTGCCAGCATTAATCTAGGAAGTAATATCAACCATGACCTCATTTTAATTACTAAAGACTCCTGACAACTTCATTAAGCAATAATGACATATTATACTTGACCTCCAGTGTTTAATTGACCTTTACCGGAGAGGTTTTTTGACATTTAAGCTTAGTTGGGGAAAAATATTACTTCCTTTGATAATTCTTCATTTAATTTACCAAAAATAAAAAGGCTCTGTGGGAAATTCAGCTAAAATCCATTTATCTTCCACTGTATTTCAATCGTATTTGTGATGCTCTCAGCAGAGACTGATTTCGCCTGGACCTCCAGCCAATAGTGTACCGCACGAATGCTATTTTTAGACCGCAAGGCTGCGTGACGTCACCATCGTAAACTGGAAGGGGGTCAACATAGAAGCGCCCTCGCATGCAACCCATGTTAGTACTGCTTGTTTTCTGCCGCTAATCTTTCAAAAAAGAACATGCCAAATAAACACTGCTGCTATGGAACTCGTAGAAATGACTATAGACATTACGACATATGAGGGATGTTTTCTTCATATATTTCCCGAAGCCAAAAACACAGAGGAAAATATGTGAACAATGGATCACTAGTGCGGACATCCAAAAGGCCAGTTTAATGCCAGCAAGGTGAATCCATTCACCTTCATATGGAGTAAACATTTTGTTGGGGGCTATGGTCCTACAGAAGACGAAGAGGTAAGCCATTTTGATAATTTTACTTATTTTTTAGCGTGGTGTTTTGCCATGCTGCTTCTATCTGACAATGAATGCCTGAAAAAAAAATTCAAATGGTATCTGATTGGCACTGTTGTTACCTTTTCTGTTGTAAAAAAAAAAACCTTAGTAAGATGGGAAGTGCAAATAAATTATAGAATTAAGATTTGTTATAAATGAAAAAAATTAAAATTATTTAATTATTGTCACTAGGTAGCATTTGCGATCGCTACACAAAAATAGCAATATAAATTACCCCTAAGAACAGTCAGCGCAAAAGAAAGACAGGGCATATGGTGGTAAAGGACACCTTGCTGAAACAGGAGAATGTCATACAAGTATAACACCATTTACCATTGTCAGTGGCATAAGGCAATGCACACAAGAAAAAGGTATCGTTAAAAAAAGCTACCTCTGGATCAAGTCGGCCCTTTTTTTACGTCTTTTTTAGCCCTCGACACTCTATCATCTCTTTAACTGAACATGTGTATGTTCTTCCACATCTTTACCAGTGAATTTGGCACCAAGGACATCTTTTTCCGGACAGAATTGGTAGGTTTAGGTCAGTAAACATCTCGTTCTTATACTATTTACATGCATCTAGCACGAGGGACAAACGCAAGCTTGACCCTCCTTGCAACAGTTGCTAACATCATGAATATTAATGAGCAAAGGTGACGTGTTACGTGCGGTACGCTATTGCAGGACACATACTATTAACAAACATTCACCCTCACATCCACACCTGATGACAATTTAGTCCATTATAAACACACCATGCTTTCAGAATTAGAATTCATTTATCGTCATTGGACAAGAAGCACAATAAAATTGAAATCAATACACATGGTTCCTATAACTCAAGGCAAGTTAAAGACTTTTAAAGACTTTCTAATGACTTTTTAAATTATATTAAAGGACTAGATAACAAACCAAAACTGAGAAAGAAAAAGTTTAGTTGTTGCTGAAGTTGAAATAAGTCAACTTATCAGTTGAAATAAGTCAACGTATCCGTCGTCTCATCTGTTAGTCTTGCCACAAAAGATTTTTTTTTTTTTTAGCAAAAGTCCTGCAATGTCAAGATTTTCACAGAATTTCAACTTTTGCCAGTTGTTCAGTAACACTTGTATGAAATCTTGCGAGAAACAACGAGACCACCAGCAAAACAAAGATGGGAGGCATTTTAAAAGTAAGTGTATTAGGGTTAATAAAAAGTGTTTGCTTGATTAAATAAACAGCTGGCAGCGTAAAGTAATAAGTGTTCTTTTATGCAACGAAAAAATTGGTAAATTCGGTGCTTTGAATTTTTATACAAATTATTGAGTGGAAATGTTGCTGTTAACCAAGTACAGTATATAATTTCTACATTATTATACCTAAAATAGTTGAAAAATCTTACCTTTTTTTCACATATGTCCCTCACAGTTTAAGCGTGCATACAATAAAAATGAGACCTTTCCTCTCTTTTGGAGTACAAAATACATTTTTGCTCCACTGACGTGCAGCGACACACATAAAAAGAACTGCATTTTTTATACATTGTATAAAGCACAATAGCAATACAGCAAGTGAGAAAGACACTTAATGTGAAGTGACAATAGATGACACGGCCACAATCACAAATGCTCGAGTTCGAAAAGAAATAGCTTTCACTTCCACGGCTGACAGTCATTGCAAGAAGAGAGGATACTACACACCAAGTCTGCAAAGTCACATAGGCAGCAAGATGGAAAGGGTGAAAAGGTAAACATGCGAGAGAGTTCAAACAGCATATCTTAGCTTTACCTTTATATTTTATTATAACTCCGTGCAATGATTGTCATTCCTAATTAGTTTCAGGTTATGTTTTTTTTGTGGTCAGTATCTTTTTCCACAATCTTTTTCTTATTGACAAGCTACGCTCTGTCACTTTCTAATGAGAAAGATTTGCATTAATATTTGCAACAGACCTAACACAAATAAAAGTATGAGTAGAAAAAGAGTATAACAAATGTATTCGGGTACAGTGGAGAATTCTACTCTGCTATGGGTCATAGATGTGGGAAAACATCAAAAGAAATATAAGAGCTACAAGGGCTAGACAGAATATAAAAACAGGTGGAAAAATGAGCGTTACAATTCAGCTGGAAGACGTGGGGGAAATCTACAGCGATGGAAAAGTACATCAGCTTTTTTTGGGGAGATTTTTTTGGTAAACATACAGCATATAGTGAGATTTTTCCAGAGTTCCAGCTCAAAGAGGGAACAGATCAGATCATGCTTGAGACCGTGTGCCAATTAAACAGCATAACACTTCAATATATTTTGGGGAAGAAAAAGTATGTGAATAGTGTAGTGATCGCCTTGGGGCTTGAGGATTTGATTTTGGGTTTTTGTCTGTGGATAGAAACCAGATACTGAGAGAGGGCTTGAGTACCTACAATAATCAGGGATTATATTTAATTGCCAAAAGTGAAAAAAAGGAATGGTAAGGAGATAGTTGAGAAAGTGATGTAAGGTAGCTTTAAATTTAGTGATGCACGATAATACATTTTTCAACCGATACCGATAACCGATAATTTCCTCCTCATTCCAACCGATAACCGATAATGTCAAGCCGATAATTCTATTAAAAGATTTATGTAAAATTTTAAAGTATACACAAAAGAAAATATTACTGTGCAAAAATATAATTTATTGCTCTTTTTTTCAACATAGAATATGAACAAGTCATCAATTCCAACATCTAAATAATGACAGATTGTCTGACATTGTGTAATGGTAAACTTTTGGCAACAATTACTTAGAGTAAATACCTAAGTTGCATAAAAATGCCTTTAAAAGTAAGCCATTCCTAACACACATAACATTAATACACTGCAAAACATACATCCTTAAAATTAGTCAGTTTTAAGTGTAAATCTATTGGAAATAAGGGAAATTATCTGCCAGCGCTTCAAGTGTATTTCGCTCAGATTTCATGGAAGAAAAATAGCTAGCTGAAAATAATCTTAACAGCCTTATTTTAAGCAATACATTATTATACTTCATCCAAAAAAAAAAAAAAACTTGGAAGAGCAAAAGATTTTGAATAATATTTGTGGCTACAGAATATTATTGTTACTTCATTACAACAGGAATGTGCATATTTAAATTGGTAAGTGTTAATAAGTGCCAATAAGTTTTGATTATCTACTGTGACTGTAATTGAGCAGACAAATAAGTTAAATTAATTTGAAAAGTGATTGCTAATGTTATATGCTTTGTTGCACACTGTGAAAATGATTAACTCAAAAGAGCGAGATGTCATGTACCCATCCTGCAGCGCTTTGTTTACATTTGGGGCACTCACGACATTTGGTTTACAGCAGCTAAACTGATACACGGCAGTTTTATTTGGATGGAGTTGGAGCTCGCATCTCCGTGCGTGTTGTTTTGTGCCTGAGTTTTGTTAAGCCGAAAATAAAGGCAGCGTTACAAAGTCATCTGACTGCTCGTCATTTTACATACTGAATGCATTATTGACTGGCTGACTTCGTTTTCTCCATGTTTAAATTATCATGTAACCGCTGTGCCGTCATGATAAGCTTGCTTACTGGACATCACTTATCCAAATGTACGTGGTGAAAATGTGATTGGCATGTTTTTCATGAAGAATGGTGGTCGTATAAACTGCATTATTTTTTTATCCAGGGCTTTGGCTCTCGGGTCATTTCGGTAAAAAAAAAAAAAAAATCGTGTCTCGTCTTGGCGGCGGCTACGTTCGTACCGGATATTCCGCCCGCACCGGCCGGTGTTCTGACAAATTTTGCAACCCATCAAAAAATGCTACCATGCGGTTTTGTGCATGCGCGTAACGTTAAAAATGGCCGCGAATGCGGCTATTCCAAAGTTAACACTACAAACTTTCTTTAAAGAAAGGAATATTTACTTAGGTTTGATCATGTAAAGTCATGTACAAAAGTTCTCAGACACATCCTACCATATTAGCTGCACACAGCAACTGCAACCCGCGCTCTCACTGTTAACGACTTCGCCGTGTCGTTAAGTATTAATTTACGGTGTTGCACATGTATGTTTATGATGTATCTAGTGTAGTTATCACCTTTGGATAACATTAAGAGTCCAGCTGAATGTAAAAGAGGGCTTTTTCAGCGCCACAAAAGCTTTGGGAGCAAAATTTTATAAGGGAGCAAAATTTGACAGAACACCGGTTCGCCATGGCGTATTCGGGACCTGGCTCTGCTCGCACGCCGTGAGGGAACGCTCGAGAAACGGAGGTCCGCCGGAGGTCCTGAAGCCGGGGAACCGAGGCGGCGGCGGCCTGCCGGACCGGCCAGAGCGGCGGGCTCCGTCGGAAGACGGCTACTTGCCGACTATTGGTCTCCAGTCGTGCCGGTGTTTAGCCTTAGATGCGAGTTTACCACCCGCCTTGGGCTGCTTTCCCAAACAACCCGACTCTGTATCGTCACAAGCCCCGTAGTTTAACTTAGTGTTTACAATAGCTTTAGCATTCCCGCGAGCAGCAGCCTCGTATTCGTTCCAAAAATCTTTGTGATGCAGTTTTAAATGGAAGCTGGGTTAGTGGTTTTGAATGAGGACGCTTTCTTTCGGCCTCCTGGAACTTCTGCGGTACGTTCTGCAGATGGCGAGAGCGTCGTTTTTTTAGTAACAGCCGCCATAATATTCAACTATTTCTTGTCGTGTAACTCCGCCTCCTCAACCCCTCCTCCCTCAGGGGCTTCAGAGAGGGGAGGGGTTGAGGAGGCGGCGTGCTGAATTCTTCGGTTGTGTACATTTGGAGGCTAAATCAAGTATATAATTATCGGATTGCATTATCGGTTGAATTTTTTTATTATCTGGATTATCTGTGTGACGTCATAATTGCCATTATCGGCCGATAATTATCGGCGACCGATATTATCGTGTATCTTTATTTAAATTGACAGTTTGATGAATAACTGGACAAATTAATTGTAATATTAATATAGAATTGAATGGAATATGGAATAACGTGGTCCATTTTTTAGTAATTAGCTCATTATATGTATTTTTCACTCAGGAAAATAAAACTGGCATACGTTTTAAAAGATATTACTCTGTTTTGGAGTAATCTATGACTTACAGCCCTGGAGTAACCCTTTTTTAAAGAGCTAAGAGTGACTAAAGACTCAAAGACCAACTCAACAAAGAACTTACTCAGCTTTAAATAGTAGCTTAATACGAACCAGAAATGCACTAAGCTCCACATCTGTAGGAAACAAACCTGTTTAGAGGACCTGAAAGGACAAGTAAGAACCTATTGCTTCGAGTTGATCAGACATCCTGAACTGTATCTAATAAGTTTTGTCATTGACTACTGAGGTACTATGACCAGCATCAAACGCTTATTCTTCAATCTTTCGCTAGACACAACAAAACATAAAAAAAAGAGATAATGTATGCGGCCATCTGTGGAGGCACACAGTGTATTCCTGAGGCTTTCTAGTCAGCAAAACCACATGAATATTCAAACCGGCAAAAGTGGAACTGTGACAACAAAACACATTAAGCTGAAACAAACAGAAACCATCCCGGCCAAACAGACACCAAACATGCATGCAGAGATGAAAACAAATTTTGCAAACAATTCTTGATTCAAAACAGAAGTAGAGCAGAACTGAAGATTCACAACAAGAAAAGCATGACCATGACAGGCATCTTGTTTTGATCAGGAACAAGACAGTCTACAAAAACAGCTGAAGATGGCATCTCAAATACTTCGGAGAACAGATGACCACATGTCCAAAACAAATTTCCTTGATAGGTAGCATATTGATAACGGTCCAATGAAAACAACAAATAATCATTTTTCACTTTCCTATGCATGTTGAAAACAAATGTTCAGCTTCATCAATAAATACATTTTCTGAACTCAGAAATGTTCTTCATATCCAGTTTCTTCAGGCCGCATCGTTTAGACACCTAAAAACTTACCGTTCTTAGTTTTTTTGTTCATAAACAATGAGAGACAACCTTGGCTAATGAACGGAATGCATTAAGTGTCCATTTCCAGTTAAATGAGTTTGTCTAATGTGTGCAGGTCAAAAATTAGGTTATTAAATTCACCATTATGTTATGCATCGTTTCTGATGATCTAAGTTTTTATGGACACAATTTTACCTCGAAAAGCTGAGAGGAACATTAACTGCGATTATCTGTCAAAGCAGGCCATTAATTACACATGGTAAGACCCAGACGTTCCGGACAAGTCCGTATAAAAAGGTTCTTTCACACTGCCAATTAAAGATGGGAATTTTCCGCTATTTTACCACGGACATCGAGAGGGAAGCCCAAAGTCGTCACGCAATCCTGCTCTCATAGAACGTAATTTTTAGGTAGAAGCGATGGTAGAAGGTGAATGGAGCAAAGCTACAGCTGTGTTTTTCTGTCAATCCCTCTGCAAAGCGTTCATGTCAGGAACAGCTCAATAAAGGCAGCAAAATACAACGACTTCTGGCATCATCCTTTCAGAGTTTAGCTTGCTGTCAAGCTTAGAGCACCAACGTCTTGGCGAGGACACTGTAGGCACATTTATGGCGCGACTTTTAAAATTTTCTCTGAGCGGGAATCACATATCTTTTATAGTATGGACGTATTATCTTTCAAAAGATGAGAAAATGTTCAGAATATAAGCGGAAAAGGCTTCTTAATACCTTTCGTGAAAAGAATTTTTCGTATACTGAAGCTTTTGTATCTGAAGGTACCAATGAACTTTTTTCTTTTATAATGTAAGGTAGATGGAGGCTTGATATCCGAAATAATAAATAAATACAAAAACCTTGAGCGATGTGGTCATTTGCTTTTTGTGGTTATTGCAATTAGAGCTGGACACGCAGGTCCATACAGAGTGGACTACCTCTGATAGAATGTATTGCTTGCATTTAATTCAAGCATTATATTACTCCTCACATTCAAATATAAATATTTTAAAAATAATGATGCTGATTAACACCGTTCCAACATAGAAATTGCTGCTGTTTATGTGTATATTTCTTGTCGGTGCTACACACACGCGGCTGAAATGTGACCGACATGTGGTGATGAGGCAGTATTACACAAAGAAAAGTGTTCAAGTCAGGCCAAGGCAAGGCTCTTGACATTCTAATTAGGGAATTTGTTGCTTCAGTTTAGCGGTGATGAAGTGGGGCGCTTTTATCAGGCAGGCCAGGCCACATACCTGGCAAGCTGCGACACCAATCCTGCCAGACTTTTTTCTATAGCCCACATCTCTGCACTGCTCTCCACGGGCAAACTAAATGAACCACCGCATATTGCGATAAAAAGGAGCCAAATGTGATAACTGACTAGCTTGGGAAAAAATAGAAAGGCAAAGTTGCTTCTTTAAATACTCAGTGGACATATTTGTTAACACAGGTTTAAAATTGTCTTTCAACAAAACCACCCAACATATTTTACTTTCTGCTACATTAAAATTAAGTTTTTTTGGGGGGGTTTTAATATATGTACTAATTTTTTTCTGACCTGCTTCCGTTACTGTGCATCATCAAAATTAGAACAATTGGAAGTCTGCCCTCGTTAATGGATTAAAAAGTAAAGTTTGCTTAGGTAATTCCTTTAAATCAACTATTTTTGGATGAAATAAGTGAAGGGTGAAAGTCTTTTGAGTAGACAAAGCAAGACAAAGATGTTGCTATATAAAGTTTATGACCAAGATGATGATTCTTCTTCCCTCATGAGGATCGCAGGTGAGCTGGAGCCTATGAGTTTTTGCGGATTTCAACAAATGAAACTTAAGGCTTTTAAAGACATTTTTAAGACCACAAATAACATTATCAAATCTAATCTAATGCCAGTTTTAAGGCTAATTTGTGATTCTATGTCAAGTAATAACAAATAAATGGTGGTTTAAATGTTGTAAAAATAGTGCTAGAATTGGTGAGCGAGTGCAACAGAAATCAACGGGATTCTGGATCAGACTTTGTGACCCACTTTTGCCACTACCAAAGTAAAGGCCTCTAACTTCGTTATTTTCTAACCGATTTCAATAAACAAGGCCAAATTTTGTCACTGCATTTATGTCTAGTTTGGATCATTTACATCCGTTCAAAAGTGAGATCATTTGCTGGATAACACTAAATGACATCCGTCATAAGCATTCATTAATGCCTATGTCCTATGACAGTCCTACAGAGAACTGGGACCACAGTAACAAAGGCTACTATCAGTAACACAATGCACCGCCAGGGACTCAAATCCTGCACTGCTAGACGTGTCCCCCTGCTGAAGCCAGTACACATCCAGGCCCGTCTGCGGTTCGCTAGAGACCATTCGGATGATCCAGAAGAGGACTGGGAGAATGTGTTATGGTCAGATGAAACCAAAATAGAACTTTTCGGTAGAAACACAGGTTCTCGTGTTTGGAGGAGAAAGAATACTGAATTGCATCCGAAGAACACCATACCCACTGCGAAGCATGGGGGTGGAAACATCATGCTTTGGGGCTGTTTTTCGGCAAAGGAACCAGGACGACTAATCTGTGAAAAGGAAAGAAAGACTGGGGCAATGTATCGAGAGATTTTGAGTGAAAATCTCCTTCCATCAGCAAGGGCATTGAAGATGAGACGTGGCTGGGTCTTTCAGCATGACAATGATCCCAAACACACAGCCAGGGCAACAAAGTAGTGGCTTCGTGAGGAGCATTTCAAGGTCCTGGAGTGGCCTAGCCAGTCTCCAGATCTCAATACCATAAAAAAATCTGTGGAGGGAGTTGAAAGTCCGTGTTGCCCAACGATAGCCCCAAAACATCACTACTCTAGAGGAGATCTGCATGGAGGAATGGGCCAAAATACCATCAACAGTATGTGAAAAGCTCGTGAAGAGTTACAGAAAACGTTTGGCCTCCGTTATTGCCAACAAAGGGTACATAACAAAGTATTGAGATCAACTTTTGGTATTGACCAAATACTTATTTTCCACCATGATTTGCAAATAAATTCTTTAAAAATCAAACTGTCATTTTCTGTTTTTTTTTCTCCCACATTCTGTCTCTCATTGTTGAGGTTTACCCATGTTGACAATTACAGGCCTCTCTAATATTTTCAAGTGAGAGAACTTGCAAAATTAGTGGTTGACTAAAAACTAGCGATGCACGATAATGCATTTTTCACCGATACCGATAACCGATAAATGGCTCCTGGTTCCAACCGATAACCTATAATGTCAAGCCGATAATTTAAAAGATTTATGTAAAATTTGAAAGTATACACAACAGAAAATATTCCTGTGCAAAAATATTATTGCTCTTTTTTTCAACATCGAATGTGAACAAGTAGTACATTCCAACATCTAAATAAAGACAGATTGTCTGACATTGTGTAACGGTAATCCTTTGGCAACAATTACTTACAGATTAAATACCTAAATTGCACAAAAATGGCTTTTAAAGTAAGCCATTCCTAACGTATAACATTACTACACAGCAAAAACACAACTCCTTAAAACTAGTTAAATTCCCTTGTTTTCAGTGTAAATCTATTGGAAATAAGTGAAATTAACTAATTTATTATTAATATGCAATATTAATATTAATATTTCACTCAGATTTCTTGAAGAAAAATAGCCAGCTGAAAATAAACCTTATTTTAAGCAATAAATTATTATACATAATCCTAAAAAAAAAAAAAAAAAAACTTGTCAGAAATGTTCTTTATTCAAGAATATGTATGGTTCAAAACATTATTTGAAAGCAATTTTTCTTGATTTAGGTGAAAAAATACCTTTTTTTTTTTTTTTTTTAGATGTTTGGGCTTAATAAGAACAGCTGGCAATATTTAGTTCAAGTAAGTGGAATAATCTGGCACTTTCATCTGTTAACTAGTCTTCAACACTCAAACAGGATGGGGAAAGTTATCTGACTAGATTTAAGAAGAATTATCCGATTAAGACGTCATATATTTAAAGCGTACTGAATGCATTACTGACTGGATGACTTCTTTGTGTGGTTTGGTGCATGTTACAATTATCAACTAACCAATGTGCAATCATGATAAACATGCTTACTTGACATCACTTGTCCAAATGTCCGTGGTAAAACTGATGTGATCAGCATGTCATTTACGAAGAATCGTGGTCGTATAAACTGATTATTTTTTCCATACAGGGGTTTGGCTATCGGGTCATTTCGGAAATTTCCTCCCGCCTGTGCCCTTCAGTCCGTCCGGCTGCCAAATTAGCACCCACGCCAGGCCTCTGTCTTGAACTGGAGTGGAGGCGGCAGCTAAGTTCGGACCGGATATCCGCCCGCCCCGCTGCGGCGTATTCAGTGCATGGCTCTGCTCTGCCCGCCAAGGGCGAGGCGGTGGCGGCGGCCTGCCAGACCGGCGGGCTACGTCGGAAGACAGCTACTTGTCGATTATTGGTCTCATGAGGTGTTTAGCCATAGATGGGAGTTTACCACCCGCTTTGGGCTGCATTCCAAACAACCCGACTCCGGGAGGACCGCAGCGTCTCTGTATCGTCACAAGCCCCGTAGCTTCCTTTATACTTTATTTGTGTTTACAATAGCTTTAGCATTCACGCTAGCAGCAGCCTCGTATTTGTTCCAAAAATCTTTGTAATGCAGTTTTAAATGGCTCCTGGGTTAGTGGTGTTCAAGGAGGACGCTTTCTTTACGCCTTGTGGAACTTCTGCAGTGCATGTTTTGTAGATGGCGAGAGCGTCGTTTATTTCATTTCACACACGTGAAAATCAACGCACGCTAGTGAGAGCGCCTCAACACTGCTAACACCACCTCCTTTATGACGCCATACTCCTCAACCCCTCCTCCCACAGGGGGTTCAGAGAGGGGAGGGGTTGAGCAGGCGGCAGTGGAGATTTGGAGAAAACTGCTTGGTTGCGCACATTTGGAGGCTAAACCAAGTATAGAATTATCGGATTGCATTATCGGTTGATTTTTTAAAATCTGTATTATCTGTGTGACGTCATAATTGCCATACTGTACATTTGTGTGACAACTAGCAATTGACAGTTTTTATAGCTTTCCCAACTGTGAAAGCCGTGGGGAAAGCAGAAATCCACATAATGACAGAACAGAGAGAAATGTGATAAATCTCTGTAGAAAAGTCAGGCATCGATAATCATAGTTGACAAAAGCAGGTCACAATCTTTTTTCTTTGACGCTTGATCTTGATTTAGGAGGGCATGGGATTAACTGTCAATCAAGAAATCACTTTCATATTGCTGATGAGATAAATTTAAAAAAGAAAAAACTTTTAGCTTTTATGGTGGTGGTGTGGGAATCCTCTGAGGGCCATACAAAACCAATTGGTAAAAATATGATGCAATGCTCTAACATGATGCAATGCTCTAACAAATGTTTATTATTATGCCTCATTAACATTCGTGTTTAGTTTTGTTGTTTACTGGGCCTTTAATATGTGGTTTTAGAATTGCAAAGGAATTTGTTTGGTACACAGTGGTACCTCGACATACAATCGCTCCGAAACACGATCTTTTCAACATGCAACGTAAAATTTGACCCGCCATTTGTTTCTACATCGGACTGCATGCTCGAAATACAACGATTTATGACAGTGCCGCAGTTTCTATATTTTCCCGCAAGACGGACGCCAACGGATTTTCTTGTGAGAGAAATCAACACAGGTTCCAAGAAAGTTTGTGCAGGTGGTGAAAAAAAGGTGATGCTTACCATTGAAATGGTAAAGATGGAAAGATGGAAATGATCAGCAGCGCTAGAAGTCGCTAACAGCAGGAGGTGCTGAGTATCTTATTTTGGTTTTCCCATCCAAAAACAGCCGTTTCAGTCCAAATTTCTTATGCTTGCACTTTTTTTTACCACACAAGGTGTGCACAATGGCCCTACGCACGCATGCTGGATACGTACTACAACTACGCTACTATGCAGACAGCGTTCAATTTCACTGACAGTGTGTGTTGGAGTTTTTGTATTGGAAATATCGCCCGTGTATCATAATGCAAATCTCAGCAGCTAGACGACGCAATGACGAAGGAACACATTTGAAGGCTAAAAGGTCCAATAAGCCTTGGTTTAACACCCCCTTTTCAAAACACTCAAATAAATTGCACATGGATATCAAACAGCGCTCTGCAGGGTGGCAGCTCAACAGCAATAACAAACAATAATATGGCTACAATGTAAAATATTTTACGCTCTCCCTCCACAATCTAAATCTGCAGCTAACGTTTCCTCGCTGGCCACTGTCATAAACAATAATAATCATCTTCATTTTCGACCTTGAATTGAATTTTTGAGAATTTCGCTAACTCCTTTTTGGGCCATGTTTACGCCTCCGCTGTCAACAGTCAACTTTTCCATTTCAATAGCCATTCCATTCCCTTATCCAACGTGACCCAGTAGCAAGCAAGATGTCAGGTTATCATGTTACGGTACTTACCAAAAAAAAAAAAAAAATTTCAACATATATATTTAATCCCCAATGTTAAATACGCTATTGTTTCAATATCTTTTTTTGTTGATTTATTTTTAACAACAACAAAAAAAAAACACCCCAACACCCACTTCCCGTACCACTGGGAATGATAGAAAAATCACACATCCGTGAACTGGCTCAATAATACGGGCGTTAGAATGTCTACGATCTCGACGATCCTCCTCCGACCTCCGTTCACCAGTCTTTATAAGTCAAGGTGAAAATTGTTATTATAGTAACATCGCCAAAGAAATCGCCAGCTTCCTCAGGTTTTTAATCATTTACTTCAGAACTTGTGCAACACAACACGCTTACTGTCCGACGCAGTTGACGCCAACAAGAGAACATTAAAAGAGAAACTAAAATCTCTACTGAACCTTTCTCTGTCACGTCAGCCACGCGGTGCGTTCAGGTACAGCTCGCAAAACACATCCGCCACATTAGAACCTGATTCGTTACATTATTACAGGAATTATTATTATCACATTATTGCTGTTTTTTTATTCGTAATTTATTTGTTTTGCTATGTCTTATTACTAGAGATGTCCCGATCGATCGGGTCCGATCACGTCATTTTCAAAATATCGGAATCGGCAAAAAAATATCGGCCATGCCTTTTTAAAATATATATATATATATATATATATATATATATATATTTTTTTTTTTTTTTTTTTAAATTGTTTTCTAATTGAATTTAACGTTACAAACATAATATGTTACACTCATCCAGAGTCTTTAGTTTAGGCTTAAGGTAGGGTTATCATTTATATCCCGATAACGGCGGTAATTAATTTTTTAAAAAAATGTATCACGTTAAAATATTTAACACAATTAATGCATGTGCTGCACGACCCACTCACGCATTGTCGCGCTCAATCTGTAATGGCGCCATTTTACCTATATAGAGAGATAAAAAGCAGCGTGTAATGAGTAGAGTGAATTTTGGCAGCTTTTGGAGCCTTTTCTTTGATTGGCTAAAGCCTTACAATCCCTCTCCCTATGATTAGAAATATCATGGGAAGCAATGTGGGGAAGCAAGGTAGCAATTGACCTTTTTCTTAACACCTTATGTTATTTCCCAACGCAGAGAAGATATATCAATTGGTAGCACCACGCACAGTCATGGTTCCACTTCCCATCATGCATTTGGCCATTGCTACAGTATCATTTACTGAAAGCTCAACAAATACACTAGATGGCAATATTAAGTCTCTTTCTATCCCTGGATCCCTCTCGCAGAAAGAATGTTAATAATGTAAATGCCATTTTGATAATAATGTAAATCCCATTTTGAGGATTTATTGTCATAATAAACAAATACAGCACTTATGTACTGTATGTTGAACGTATATATTCGTCCGAGTTTTATTTATTTTTTTCTTAATGCACTGCCAAAATGTATATGATCGGGAATGATTGGAATTGAATCGGGAGCAAAAATAAAAGCAATCGGATCGGGAAATATTGGGATCGGCAAACACTCAATCGATCGGGATCGGGAGCAAAAAAAAACATGATCGGAACAACTCTAGTTATTACCATTTGTAATAGTACTGGCAGTATTTATTAAGGATTTAGTCTAAGTTTTTGGGCTGTGGAACGAATTAATGGAATTATAATGTATCCTTATGGGAAAATCCTGCTCGACATACAATCATTTCGACTTACAAACAAGGTCCTGGAACACATTAACTTTGTATGCAGAGGTGCCACTGTACTTTAAATTATAACTGCTCACAGGATGCATGTTTCTCACTGCCGTTGCAGAGCAGAAGATTAAGATCTATGGTTGGTCCCGTCTGTCCTTTGCTCTTAAATCTAATTGATTCCAATCCATGCTGTGAATGATCAATTGCTCTGGTAAGTCAATAAGTCGAAATCAGTGTTCATATTAGTCTGCCTAATCCAGTGTGCAGAAGAAGCAGTATATCCATATGGTTCCTCACCACACACATCTACCTGGTGTGCATGTGTGTGGTGGGGAGGGGGGTGCTTAGTCATGCATTTACCTTCAAGCTGCCACCAGTTCTAACTGCATGCGGTTGAGCCAGTTTTAGGATCATTACAGCCCGCTATCGTGTAAAGTAATAACACCCAGGCTAGTCAGAGCACAGGGTCCCGACAGCTCAAAGAAAGTGAAATTCAATACTTTTTCATGTTGTTTGAAATTAAATGGAAGACAAACTTGACATCAAACTAAAAAAAATAGTAATAATTTTAATAAAGTCACAACAATGAGCATGGATAAACTGGAAGTGGAGCCAGGTCAAAAACACATAGAATAAGAAAGTAACATCACTTAAGTGTCTCGGTTTTATTCTTAGAAAATATTTCTTGCAAAGGACTTGCAAAGTTAAGATTTTCGCTCAATTTTTTTCGACAACGCCAAGTTTAGCTAAACTTCTATGAAATCATGCGATAAACAACTAGATCGCCTCCATATCGCTCCCGGAAATAACAGAAGCTGAAACACACAATAAAAGAAAGCGTACTGTAGATAACAAAATAAACAGTGTTCGTGCCGCTAGCTGCCACTGTGCAGGAGTTATATCATTTGTGCAGCGATTCGGTGTGTTTTGTTTTGGAAAGCAACTATTTCAAGTGTTAAGATTTTGAAACATAGATCAGTGTTACTAAATCTATTTTTCATTTCAAACTAACATAAAATCATACTTCTGTTAAAATTTTTAAGACTTTTGAAAGTTGGATTTACGACATTTAAATCCCAATTCATTGTTTGTTTTTAAGTACCGGTTCAAGAACACCGGAACAGTTTGATAAGTACCAAGCAGGAACATGTTTCAGATAAAAGCCAACCTAGCCTTTAGTCAGGCTGACCCTGAAATGACAAATTTCGTTGCTCAAAGTTAAACTAAATGCGAGTGTAAATGGCTGTTTGTAAAACTTTACCCTCAGAATGAATGATTGGCAGGTGACCGGTCCATTGTGGAACTTATGTTCCAATAAATTACATGGAATAGTCTCTAAGAGGAATAATAGTATTATATGTTATAAAAATGCATTTGTACAAATTAATAATATTAGCCTAACAGTAGCCTAATAATAGAAGGGGATATATGCCCCAAGCCACTATATGAGAAAATACCATTTTACACCATACTGCTGCTTTATCACTCATCTCTTCCTTGACAGTGTGAGAATTGGTTCTTTGTGGCGTATTGCACACTACTAACACATACAATCACAGTAAAAAGTGAATGCTCCCCCTTAGGGATTAAATTGAGTATATGTAATACATTCTTTTTTTTTTTTTTTTTTTTTAATTTGTGGCTGGTAATGCAGCACATTTTTTCAGCATCTGGTGGCGTCGCTCAGCCTTGACCTTGTGAGGTGACGTGTCAACGGGCTGCGCCATGCCAGCTCATGGAGTGCCGGCGGAAACATCTGTCATCCTGTCAGTATGCATGCATATGCATGAAGACTTTTTAGTATCTAACACTTGTATGAACAGCGGCATGAAATATGCCTAGATGTTGTTTGACACAGAGGGGGGCGATAATCCGAACTAAAAGAGCAGAAACAAATCTCTGAGGGGCTCACCCAGTAGAGCTGACATGTTCTGGAAAATTCTTAGCAGCTCGTGGGTGATGGCTGGACTGTTCTCCAAAGTCACGTACCTGCATAAAGAGAAGGACAGGCCGGGGGGAGGAGATAAGGTGTTCATTTAAATACTCAAAAGCAACAACCAACTCGGGAGAAATTAACCGCCTCTCTTGAACATCCTTGACGGACGCGTTTAGTCCAAATTTATGAGAATACGAGCAGAGATTTGATACATGACAAATAACTGATATAAATCAAGAAAGCAAGTTGACAGAAGATAAAAGCTGACTTGGATGACAACCTCACTGAAAACAAAGCAAATGGATATTTTGAGCAGGGCTGTTTATCTGAGAAGATAAAAGAACAGGACGGAAACGGGGTGCTTTTTGCCACAAGCTCTCACATCACACTAATCCTGCAGTACTCGGCAACAACACAAAGAAGAGGGAGATTAAGGACAAGAGTTAAAAAGACAAGAGATGACAGGAGCGCAAAAAAGCAAACACCTGCAAAAATTATCTACCACTCACACTCAACCAGATCCAACAGAAATTGTCTGGGGAAAAAAAGCTTTGAAATGTATCCAAAAGATTAACTGACAACAAAATTTGCCAAATATTATTGATATCAATGTGGGTTTTACAAATACCGAGTCACAGAAATAAATACTGTATATTAGTCCATAAACGAAATAGTAAGGGTACATACCAAAGCTCCAGTCCATCCTCCAACAAATACACATGAGGTGGCTGGGAAACATCTGTGCTTAGCTGGATGACAGGAAGAAGGAAGGGGTACAGATTCTTGCTCTCTGCACCAAGGCCCTGAAAAACAGATAGAAGTAATCAATTCAAATTAAGGACTTTAAAAACGGCTTTCAAATTCATGGGCGTTCTTCATTGACCGAAGAGTTAAGTGTAGGTAAAGTTCAATAAAAGAAAGCTCTAGGCTTGCACAATATATCGTTTGAACACCGTCATCGCAATGTGCGCATGCGCAATAGTCACATCGCGGGACGTGCAATTGTTTTTTTTTTTTTTTTGGTAATCATGCAAACTTTTGTTTTACTTTATAAAAGCAGCAAGTGTGCAGATCTTGGATCCCGTTTATATCCAGCAAACCGGGATTAAACAACATTATATAAATAAGGGATTGTCCCAGATCTGATCACACAATCAGAAATCGGGCTGATGGCACCAGTTTTCAATGGATCGGAATCGGGTGAAAAGGATTGGGTTTTTAATTAAAATGTATATATTCATGTTTTTCTGCTTAATGCTCGTACAGCGCCACAGCCGCTTACCCTCCCTCCTGCTAAGCAGTGCGACCAAACTGTTTTTGTTGGTCACCAGCGCAGCTGGCGTTTGGTACTAAACGATAATGATGATCCACAGGTTTGTAGCTTTGATCTGGCCAGAGAAGCATCAGTGGCGCTAAGATCAAATGCACAAATGTGTTTATGATCATGAAACTTGCGACCCAGTCTGAAGTGTGCTGTGCCGACACATTTATTGTGCAAGTGAGACGCTGTTCTTGGCAGCACGAGCGTCAAAGCGTGATTGGACGCACTCAATGAAGCATTTAATAAATACAAGCATTTTTCTATGTTATTCTTATTTTAAAATAATTCACATTATGAAGGCAGCACGGTGGGACAGTGGTTATTACGTCCACCTAACAGTTCTGGGATCGTGGGTGCAATTCCGGGTCCGTCCTTCCTGTGCGGAGTTTGCATGTTCTTTCAATGCCTATGTTGGTTTTCCTGCCACATCCCGAAAAAATGTGTATGGTATGCTGATTGAACACTCCAAATTGTCCGTAGGTGTAAGTGTGTGCGTGAATGGTTGTGTGTCTATCTGTGCCCTACAACTGGCTACCACCCTGCCTGTGTACCCCGCCTTCTGCCTGGAGTTAGCTGTGATAAGGTCCAGCACCCGGCGACCCACGTGAGGATAAGCGGTTCATAAGATAAATGAATGAAGAAATTACATGAATGTGATGGAGAGTGATGAAAAATATTACTTTACAGGTTAGGCAATGGAAAATGTGGGTGCTCCAATATTTTGTGCTGGTGCACCTTAAGAAAAAAGTTAGGTGCAACCAATGCAAAAAGTAAGTGTGGAGCCGCAATGTTGGTTTTTTCGAATATCGTTCAGGCCTATCCCAAACAGAGCTACTCAAGTTATCTGGTGAAAATTCTTCCTAGTTTTAATATCGCAATATATCGCAAACCCCCCAAAAATCCAATGATAGTTTTTTCCAATATCGTTCAGGCCTCGAAAGCACAGACTCATTTATTCCTAATACGTTGTGCAAAGGGATTTGGATCAGAAGCTCCGACTAAAACGTTCTTTTGCTAGGACATTACATCGTTTTAGAATTGGTAAATGTTTTCTAGGTCGTGGCATTTGCTGTACACATTGTATGTCTTGGTCTCAGGCACATTTAATCAATTTAACTCATGCAAACTACCGTACATTCAATGAGATCCAATGAATGTTTTTTTTTAAAGCAATGTGCATTTCATAAGCCCATCTCTACAGTTGTATGAAAAGATTTTCCTCATAAATCATTTGTTGTAATGATCAGCAGCTTCAAATAAATATAATCGTAGACAACTACAGTAATATTTGAGCTGATGCTCCATAAGGGTACTAATAACAGTTTTAAAAAGGATGGATATCCATCACCTGCTACGATGAAAGGATACTATGCTAGCGTCAATTAGCCGTTTTCAACCAGCACTCATAATATTAGTGACAAAGGCTCCGTCCGATGCTTGATGCCAGAAGAAGAAGAACAGGTTAAGGCTAGCCGTGGTTGTTTTGACCGATTCAAATAGGACGGATAGCCACAGTGCGCTACAACAAAGCTGCTATGCTAATGCTAGACCTGATAGCCATGAGCCCTGAATTAAACAAAAAGCCTCCCATGGGGATATTGAATAGGATTTAATTTGTTGAAAGCACAGAGGTGAAGATGAGTGGATTTTATTTGTTCTTCATTGTAAACGTTGTGAAATGTTTTTAAAGGTTAAATGTTTTCGGATTTTCACACTGCCACAGAAAACATTAGTGTGACTTGTAGTGTGTGGCTTCGTCTAGAGGCTGCTCCTTGCAGATGTACTCAGTGTGTTGATGTTAATTGAGTTAATAAATCTATTTTTGATCAATCTTTTCTGTGTAACCTCTCTGTGTTAATATTCCATTTTAAGAAATGGACACATACGCCTTATAGTCAGTTCCAGCGTATATATGGATTTTTTTCTTAAATTAATATTGATATTAAAGTCCCATTGTCACCTCAGGGGGTAATTTACTGAATTCGATAGATTGGGCATCACTGAGCCACAAGTAGCCTTTTGTCAATTTGTAAAATTGTGTGGAAAAGCGGCTCGGAAATGAACCAAATACTGTAAGCGCAAAACATAGTTTTAATGCCAATTTAAATTGCTGCTCTTGATGAAAACAAACTAAAAACATAATACAGTGTCATAAAAAGTTTGGGTACTCGTTTTTGTGCCATTGTACAGACAAAATAAGGCTGGATTATATTAGAGGGGTGGGGGATTGGGACGATTTTTTTCACCATTTTATTTGATGACCGAAAAGTTACGAGTTCCCAGTGTTAGGAGGAATGCGGTTATTACGCTATGAGTCATTTTGCTCTCTGTTCGTGATGACAAGCGACACATCAACTGATTTATAGGACAACCCTCAACGAAACTCGAATATTGACCACAAGACTAAGATTGTCTGTATGTAAATGTGGCAAGTGTTATGATTTTTCTGACATTTCCTCAAAATGCAGTCTTTAATTGGGAATTGCTTCCTTAGATGCCTGTTACTAAGACTTTAGAAGTAACAGGCGGTGTACAGCCTTGGCCTTTACTCGGCACCCCTTAGTGATTGACTCTTGGACATGGTTTTAGGTTTAATAAGGATTCCTCGGCTCATTACCCACCATTAAGTAGAGTGTTCAGACAGTGTGTGCCTATTTACAAGTTGGTTACCTAAATCAACTTTTAAGCTAAAGTTTTTTTGTTTTTTTTTAAATAAAGTTTTGAAAAAAGCAACGATGGCTTTTGTCAATAAAGTGAAAAGACAAACTGGGTGTAAATATGCCAGTATCTTGGGTAAGTCCCTGTATGACCTCTGCATGACATTGACGGTATAGCATAAGTAAGAAATTAGATGAAATTTTGCAGCATATATCATCAACCTGATCAATGGTATAACTGTCATCTGAGTAATATAATATAATGGAATTAATTCAAAGAAGAAAAATTTTAAAGGGATTGCAAGAAAATATGAGGCACAAACAATATTAGCGATGGTTTGGAACATACTGTATTCTACCTGCACAAGATGAATAAGAGTGGTGAGTATGGCACATCTCAGCATGTTGTGGTCCTCAGATTGCTTCCAAAGCAGGGGCAGATACTGCACTAGGCAGCCTGCATAAGGTCGGATCTAAAAAGGAGAGTGGGGGATTGTGGGGAAAATATTGTACAATGTAAGACAACAGCAGGACAAAACACAAGCCTATAAACCAGCAACATGGTTCACTTCTCTTTACACATCTATTACTTGTAGGGAATGGCAATAAAAATATTGCTTTCACAGCAAAACATGACTAAAACTATCATTCATCCATTTTCTATTCTGGTCGTTCACGTTCAGGGCCTAGGAACTGGAAACTATCCCAGCTGATCTCAAGCAAAGAGCAGATTACACCCAGGATTGCTTTCTAGCCAATCACAGAGACAATTATTCAAAGTCACATTCACATCGTCAATGAGTGGAAACCCAGAAAACTTGACGCATGTTATGTTTTATGCAGTTAGTCAAAAAGCACCTTAATTCTCTAGTAGATGATTTTGTCCTAGTTTTAATATGTAGGATAATTGTATCCAAGTTGTGTTTATTGTGGTTGGGGCCGCAGGTGAACTCAAGTGAAATGTGTTCTCATTACCGCAATTCAATACGTATACAGAATTAACTATGTGCATAGTTAATCAGGTAATAAGAAAAACACCTGGAGCAGAGCTAACCCAGCTTTACCTTGGAAAAATGTTTTGGGGTGAGAACATGCACTAGACATTCATGTTTGTTGTGATGGCTACAGTATGTGACCGGACTACAGAACCCATATGGAGATTTCTTGATCACAGAATTTTATAAGGAGCTGTAATTAGGATGGAATAGATAGAAGCAGACAACAAACATGGAGCCAGAGATAAACATATGTAAAAGATATCGAACTTGCAAACTTGCTTTTTAATTGACAGGTGAGAATGATAATATGAGTTGATTTATTTTTATTATCTTCTGTACTAACTGGATTTTTCTCAATCTTCCAAAAGTCTTTGTGGGTGCCAAATCTCTTTCTAGCAGGGTTAGAATGTTAATAAGACTTGCGCTGATTCAGGAGGTTTAGTCAGGGTCAGGGACTGGGGGAAGACTTAACCAGACTGACAGTTCTCACGGATGAAAGCCATTTCTGTGACAAATTGAAGTCAAGGCATCGTTTAATGGAAGGTGCTTAAAGTGGATATGAAAAGAGCCCAGGGAGGTCATTATGAGGGTGATGTTTTTTTTTCTTGACTTGGCAAACCCATGGATAAGGGCAACTTCATGAATGAAAAAAAATATATATATACAGTACGGGTATGTATAATCATGTTGGTATGTCTTTCAAATAAATCACTGTGGTGCAAGGAGCATCTGAGCCGCAGGGTTAAGTGAGGAATGACATGGATGCAACCGCCACCTAAGGTTAACATCATTGCTGTTACCAGTGTCGGTGTGACAAATCATTGAGCTCCTTAGTGGAGACCCCTTAGGTGATTACTTTGAGTGATGTTTTAACCACACAGAAATAGACTGCACCATTGGGTTTCGATCAAAAACATTTCTCTTTGCTTGAAAAAAATTCTTGGCAACTGCAAGCAATTTCGCAGTAAGACTTGTGAATGACATACAAATTACCTGTATGTTTACTCTTTCAATCACACAGGAGATGACATGAAGCACCTGCATTTTGGTGTCACACTCCGTCACCTGCTGCAACAGCTGGAAGAGGAGCCCAAAGATGGATTCCAAGTACTGTAAGGAGTGGTAAAGAGTTCATGTGAATATTTTCAAAATTTAAACAGCAGTCCTTAAACGGAGGCAAAACAAGTACTCACAGGGAGGAACTGCTCTGTCCGGAACTCAAAGTCATCGACAGGTAGTGGTGAGTTAAGAGCGAATAAAACAGTAGATATAAAGGCATGCAAAAAAATGCCTTAAGAATTTTATTAGATTAAGCTGGTGCTCTTAAAATTTAATCAAATGACTGCTGTTTATCACTAGAAAGCCACGTACCAGTAGTGGCAGTCGAACCACATTGCAATAATCACTGAACCGCCACAAATTTCCAGGTACAAATCGCACCTATGTTTGTTATGCCCTTTGCATAATCACCCTTTATCCCCCTCCCCCCCGTGTCCTCATAAATTATACACTCCTCCAATTTTGTGGTTGTTACATTCTTTCAGTATCTTCAACGTCGAAGGCCGGACCGAGCTGAATTATACAGTCAGCTTGTTAGGCTGGTAACCTGGTTCTGGTTGCTTCTGTTAGCCTGGTGTCTTCAAAGGTTTGGAAGTACAGTATAAACAAAATAGAAGGGGATATTGTCACATTCATTAAACTGAAGGGTTTAGTCTATTCTTCAGCGGCACACAGCTGACTGTGTGACTTAGACATATACAGTGGGGCAAATAAGTACTTAGTCAACCACTAATTGTCCTCAGTCTTGAAAATATTAGAGAGGCCTGTAATTGTCAACATGGGTAAACCTCAAACATGAGACAGAATGTGAAAAAAAAAAACAGAAAATCACATTGTTTGATTTTTAAAGAATTTATTTGCAAATCATGGTGGAAAATAAGTATTTGGTCAATACCAAGCGTTCATCTCAATACTTTGTTATGTACCCTTTGTTGGCAATAACCGAGGCCAAACATTTTCTGTAACTCTTCACAAGCTTTTCACACACTGTTGCTGGTATTTTGGCCCATTCCTCCATGCAGATCTCCTCTACAGCAGTGATGTTTTGGGGCTGTCATTGGGCAACACAGACTTTCAACTCCCTCCGCAGATTTTCTAAGGGGTTGAGATCTGGAGACTGGCTAGGCAACTCCAGGACCTTGAAGTGCTTCTTACGAAGCCACTCCTTTGTTTCCCTGGCTGTATGTTTGGGATCATTGTCATGCTGAAAGACCCAGCCACATCTCATCTTCAAAGCCTTAGCTGATGGAAGGAGATTTTCACTCAAAATCTCTCGATACATGGCCCCATTCATTCTTTCCTTTACACAGATCAGTCGTCCTGGTCCCTTTGCAGAAAAACAGCTCCAAAGCATGATGTTTCCACACCCATGCTTCACAGTGGGTATGGTGTTCTTTGGATGCAATTCAGTATTCTTTCTCCTCCAAACACGAGAACTTGTGTTTCTACCAAAATGTTCTTTTTTGGTTTCATCTGACCATAACACATTCTCCCAGTCCTCTTCTGGATCATCCAAATGCTCTCTAGCGAACCGCAGACGGGCCTGGACGTGTACTTTCTTCAGCAGGGGGACACGTCTGGCAGTGCAGGCGCATTGTGTTACTGATAGTAGCCTTTGTTACTGTGGTTCCAGCTCTCTGTAGGTCATCCACTAGGTCCCCCTGTTTGGTTATGGGATTTTTGCTCACCGTTCTTGTTATCCTTTTGACGCCACGGGGTGAGATCTTGCATGGAGCCAAAGATCGAGGGAGATTATAAGTGGTCTTGTATGTCTTCCATTTTCTAATAATTGCTCCCACGGTTGATTTTCCATTTTCTAATAATTGCTCCCACGGTTGATTTCTCTACACCAAGCGTTTTACCTATTGCAGATTCAGGCTTCCCAGCCTGGCGCAGGTCTACAATTTTGTCTCTGGTGTCCTTCGACAGCTCTTTGGTCTTGGTCATAGTGAAGTTTGGAGTGTGACTGACTGAGGTTGTTGACAGGTGTCTTTTATACCGATAATGAGTTAAAACAGGTGCCATTAATACAGGTAACGAGTGAAGCCTCGTTAGACCCGATTAGAAGAAGTTAGACCTCTTGGAATGCCAGAAATCTTGCTTGTTTGTAGGTGACCAAATATTTATTTTCCACTCTAATTTGGAAGTAAATTATTTAAAAATCAAACAATGTGATTTTCTGTTGTTTTTTCCCCCCGCATTCTGTCTCTCATGGTTTAGGTTTACCCATGTTGACAATTACAGGCCTCTCTAATCTTTTCAAGTAGGAGAACTTGCACAATTGGTGGTTGACTAAATACTTATTTGCCCCACTGCATTGCACTGCATTTATATTCTGGAGCGACTTATGTGTGAAATTATTAACACATTATTATATCATTTCACATGTTATTTTGGTGTTTTGGAGTGACACTCATGGTTTGGTGAACTTATTCTGTATGCTATAGTTATCTGAATAACTCTTAATAGCTATGTTACATTAACATACCGGCCTCTTTCGCATTTCGTTGTTCATGCATCATGTAACATTATAATACTTTACACTTATTCAGCACGTTGTTCTTTGCTGTTCTATGCCTTTCAAGATGACCTATCGGTTCTATGTGTTGATTTTATCAAGTAAATTTCCCCCCAAAATGCGACTTATACTCCAGTGCGACTAATAGATGTTTTTTCCTCTTCGTTGGGCATTTTATGGCTGGTGCGACTTATACTCAGGTGCGACTTATAGTCCAAAAAATACGGTATATATATATATATATATATATATATATATATATATATATATATATATATATTTTTTTTTTTAAAGATTAAGTGTTTAGGATCAAATACGAATGTCAACGATAGCCTAAGTAAACACAAATATAGTTTTAAATGGTAACTATAGTTACTAAGAAACACGTGAAAGAAGTGCAACATTTCAGCCTAAATTTTCGCCTTATGAATTGGTAGCTGGGGCCAAATAAGTAACAAAAGTGCAATATGTTGGTCTGATTATCGCAAAGTTCTTTAAACACAACAAGTAAAAAATAAATAAATACACATTTCAAACTGATTACGGTATGCAAAATTTCAAGGTGAAGTTTTGAACGTGTTGGTGATATATTTTTGTGTGCAAACAGCAAAGTTTTGGTAGCAAGTCAAGGAGGCTGCCGCAACAATCTTGGAAACAAGCAGGCCATCTTACAAAAAAAAAAAAAAAAAAAAAAAAAACAGCCCAACTGATACACCATATGTAAAATGAAGCAGTAATAAGTAAGGCTTTTTTATTATAATCATTTTTTAAGTTGGTCCACGACTACGGTCTCTCCCTTGCTACTTGCTACAAGCTGGTATGTGAGCACTCACAGTGTTTCAAAAAAATAAAACTGTGAAGCTTCAGATAACCAATTCCTAGCCTTGCTACGGTCGAGGTACAGCTCAAGAATTTATATATCTCTGGATTACTGGCGGATTTTGTATTGATTGAGGAGCTTGCTATCAATACGCTCGTATTTCTTGTACTGGCAGATGGGTATCGGTCAAATAATTTTTGTCACAACGCTACAGAGGACCATATCTCGAGGGCCCGCAGGCTGATCTCGAAACTTCAAAAGGGTATAACTCAGCCCATAGTGGTTCGATCTGGATGAAATTGGTATCGTGGGGTGGGGTGGCTCAATGGTCGAGGAGTCATTCCCCAACCCAGAGATTGAGGGTTTAATTCTCCGCCCTGTTGAACTCGAAGTATCCTTGAGCAAGATATTTAACTCTGCGTTGGTCCTTGTGCTGCGTCACCAGTAGCTAGATGAGGATATATTGTGAAGCGCTTTGAGGGCCTTAAAGGCACGATGCAGGTTTAACTCCATTTACCATCCATTAAATTACTCAGCTTGACTTACTATGACCTCTGTCATCAACCGGGCATAATTGACGAATTGTCCAATTTGGGTTTTTTTTTTAGAATATTGTCCTAACTCCTAATCATAAATAGACCACAAATTAGAATGGGATATCAATCGCAATATTCCGGAAAAATCGTCTCAAATCCGATTACTTACTCCACTTTCGGACGAAAACATGATAAAGAGCAAGCCCGTCGACTGGGAGGGGGCTCAGGACTATAGGGACCCCTGAATGACCCCTAATTTATTTTACTTTAAATAAAAAAGAAATATGTGAATGTAAATCATTGTCTATTAAATATTATGTTGTACTCGATATATGCTTACAAACGTTTAACATATTAAATATTTCAATACATATTTTTTCCATTTTTTGCACAACGTCCCCCCCTGTCTTAGCAGCGAATGGTTTGACCCCGCTCTGGCGCACTCAAGGCTACATTACGTACGTGCCCTGAAGCGAGAAATAAAATCGGTCATTGTTATAAACTCTAAACATGGCGAGTAGTCATAAATCGGGTGCGAAGAAAAGAAAAGAAAGAACAAAACGAAAAGAAAAGAATAGAAAAGAAGAGAAGATGAATATCATAGAGGTGAACGAGAAAAAAATTATGACGTTTTTAAAAGGGGGACAAGAAGCCAGAGAATTAGGGCTAGTTGGCTGTGGACGGTGATGTCGGTAGTGAACAACAGCCGCTGACATTAAACATTTACATTCCCGCTCACCGTGACCAAAGCCCGATTCCAGTCAGTCACCGGCCACTTGTAGCCTATTGAGCTGCGGTATGACAGGACATGCTGTTCGCATTGAGCCGAAGACAGAGAAGGTGATGAGAGATCAGGGATATATGTTAGTCTATGGGGAGCAGGTGCGCAAGGCTGAACAGACTCGGGTCCGGCGGCTGGTTTTATCTTTTATCGGAGTTTACAACCCACTGTGTATTATAGCAACCCTACAAATGTTTATTTATACTGTTTTTGCTTAGCAGGCAAGCATAGCACTCTCAGTTGTATTGTACTGTAGCCTACACGGGACAATAGATGGAAATTCATTCATTCATTCATTTTCCATGCCGCTTATTCCTCACGAGGGTCGCGGAGGTGCTGGAGCCTACCCCAACTAACTTCGGGCAGTAGGCAGGGGACACCCTGAATTGGTTGCCAGCCAATCGCAGGGCACAAGGAGACACACAACCATTCACGCACACACTCACACCTACGGACAATTTAGAGTGTTCAATCAGCCTACCATGCATGTTTTTGGGATGTGGGAGGAAACCGGAGTTCCCGGAGGAAACCCACGCAGGCACGGGGAGAACATGCAAACTCCAAACAAATTGTTTGTTTATATTGTGTCACATCACATTACGGTCTGTTAAATTTAACTGTCCATCTCAAATTAAATAATTTGAAAATTAATGGGGTGGGGTGTGGTGTGGGGGACCTATAGTGGTCTCTTGTCCCCGTGCCCCCTGCAAGTCTGTTGACAGCCCTGATAAAGAGTGACCACTGAATTTATATGAACATTTTTTTAATTTCATGAGGACGGTAAACTTTTTTTTATCCTTAGATCTCTACTGTATAAATCAAGGGGATTTCTGGAAATTTCCTAATTAAAATCATTTCCTATTTCCACATTTTACTCGTGAAATTTCTCTTTTCTTTCTATTATTTTTAAGATCCTTCCATTTTGCCATGTGCCGGTCCAAAACTGTACATTCTGGAACAGAATATTCATTTCTATTGAGCCCCTTTCACTTTTACCAAATAACTGTCTAGCACAAGGGTGCCAAAGTCCGGTCCTCGAGAGCCCCTATCCAGCTTGTTTTCCATGTCTCCCTCCTTTAACACACCTGAATCCAAAGATCAGCTCATCAGCAAGCTTTGCAGGAGCCTGACAACGATCCTCATTATTTGATTCAGGTGTGTTGGAGCAGGGAGACATGGAAAACAAGCTGGATAGGGGCTCTTGAGGACCGGACTTGTGCACCCCTGGTCTAGCATAAAATCCTGACGTTCGATACAAAGTAATTTGTTCATGACTAATTTTAGATGCTCTGCTGGGTTCCTTTATAAACTCTTGGGTGAGTTGTCGCTGTGCTCCCATGATCATTTTTGAAGAGAAGGTTCATCACTGTTCCTAGTTTTTACCATTGTGGAAAATGATCATTGGTTTATAAAGACCTTTGTAACCCCTTTAAGACATATACTGTATGTCACTATATTTCAAACAAAACTTCAACAGAAACAGGAAACGCTTGCGTGGTTCTGTTGCACATGCATTGATAAACGAACATGCGCTCGTATAGAGAGAGTAACCCAAATGTAGTTGAAAAAAATTATGATTAACTTATTTTTCATACTGTAAAGTGGACTGGATCATAAGGCCCACCATCAATGAACGAGTTTATTTTGATACAAAAGGCACATGTGATTATAAGGTGCATTAGTGCATCCCTGTACTGCATTTATCATTTGTTCTTAATCTTTTAACACTGTCAATACTATTGTATTTTTTTTTCATTTGTTTTATACACAAGTAAGTGTTACTGTTATTATTTTTTTATTTGTTTTATACACAAGTAAGTGTTACTGTAGTACATTATTAGCTAAATCTGATGCTGCATTACTAAAATTAGGATAGATGACTTAAAATGCGGCACAGTTGATATTTGTAATTCAAGGTGAGTGGCGAAAATCATCATATTATTGTATGTATACATTTCTAACATAAGTGATGATGCATAAGGTTTTAGAGAAAGTATAATTTTTCATTTGCACTAGGTTCCAGTAATTTAAATATGACAAGTACCGTATTTTCCCGCACTATAAGGCGCCCCTAAAAGCATTCAATTTTCTCAAAAGCCTTATAATCCGCTGCACCTTATATATGGCTCAATATTAGTTCATCATTGCATGACATTCTGTTTAACGCGACTTCAAATACTGGAAGCATAATGCAACCCCAACAACTACTACTACTACTGTGCCTTAAAATGCAGTGCGCCCTATACATGAAAACAGTTTTCAAAGAGGCTATTCATTGAAGCTGCACTTTATATTCCGATGCGCCTTGTAGTGCATAAAATATGGTACTTGATTTCCCTTTTAAATTTACTATACTGTATGTGAATTTGTGATATATTTTGATTGGGGGAAAAAGTCAGACATTACTCTAAAAATTAGTTTTAGTAATAGCCAAAAAAGTACTACAAGGATATTAGGCTTCAAAGTAATGCACTTGTTTGTACAACAAGGATATTGAGCTTCAGAGTGGTGGCTGTCTCAATCCGCACCTATAGAGAGAAAAAAAAAAAAAAAAACATTACAATGAGTACATCAGATTAAACTACAGTAGTTATTAGCATTTGCACCATAATAAATTAATTGATGGACTTAAACTGCTCTTTATTGTGTGGAATTTATTGCTGAATAATGGTTTCTTAAAGCAATTCAAGCAAAAAGATGAGAACTAATTGGTTGTGGATGTAGTCTCAGGCTCTCAACTCGTTTGCTGTCTAAAAAAGTGCAGAACGAGGTCAGTTATAAGAAGTTGCTACAGCACATGCAATGGATGAACAGCCCTAAATGCCAGATATTAACAGGCTAAGAGTGATGTCGTCACCAACTACGTTTGACATTGAATAAGATGTTTAAAAAATGTGTAAAGGAGACAAAGTTCTCATCATATTAATAGGCTAGGCAAATGTGACAGCAATCCATTAGCTAGGTTGACATGTCTTGGGGGGGTTTATACTTTCAACAAGGTCAAATTAAAGTACTTTTCAAGCCCATTCAAAATGAAGTTTCAGGTTTTGGTAGCACTCAGCATTAAAGACAACAAGATGGATGGTGTTATGATTTCAATAGTATTGTAATTTATTTCAATAGCGAAGACTA
Source organism: Corythoichthys intestinalis (assembly GCF_030265065.1). Classification (NCBI taxonomy): domain Eukaryota; kingdom Metazoa; phylum Chordata; class Actinopteri; order Syngnathiformes; family Syngnathidae; genus Corythoichthys; species Corythoichthys intestinalis. Next base: position 19,860,024 of record NC_080397.1, on the reverse strand, counting down.
AAGAAAGAAACCAACAAAAAACAAAATTGCCACGAGTGTGCTACAGCACATGACAGGCTGAAACTTTAAGGATCAATAGATATTGGCCCATGTTACATAGGTACCAAGTTATCAAGACGATCTGTTCAGGAATAACAGAGGAGTTGGACGTAGGCCTGTCGCAATAACAAATTTTAGTAGGCGATACATTGTCTCATAAATTATTGCGATATGCGATATTATTGCCCGTTTTTGTTTAAACTATTCAACCATGAATACAGTGACAATATATACTAATAAATCACCTACTGAAATGCAATAAATTGCTATTCTTAAGTAAAACACAAACTATATTAAAATTTATCAAAATAAAAAAAAAACAAAAACAAAAAAAAACAATGCATAACGAGTCATTTTAAAGCTAGTTCGGTGCAGAATATGAAATAGGTGAGAAACACACTGTCATTTTTGTTGTATGCCAATTAGAGCCCATTAAAAGTGTTAATTTGATCCAAAATGACTGTCATCTTGTCCTGCAAAGTGCGCATCCAACAAATTTGAAGCCAAATTATTATCATTTATTACATCATATTATCATTGCAAATCAGATTTTTCATAGTGGGTGTCATTCTAAATTCAGGCATGAAAATGGGTCAGGGGTTAAAAAGGTGAGAAAGGTGTGGAGGAAATATGTTCCGGCGTTCTGCCAAAATGTCCTCTGTCGGCGAAACGTCTACATGTGGCGAATTTGACCATTTTAATTTTTAACATAAGGCTTAATATTCGAGCGGGGGTTTAATTAGTTGAAGGAGTTGATTTCAACCACCATTGACTCGCACTAGCTTAGCCACTCCGGACCCCTGAAACTAACAAATAACTGGCAAACTGCACAGAATTTGTTCAAATCAACTCCAACGACTAATTAAACCCCGGCTAACTCAAAGATTAAGCCTAATGTAAAAATTCTGAACTTCCCCTTTAAAATAAAGACCATTGAATATGGCCATTAAAATGTTGTCTATAAAAGTTTTACAGCAATAAAATAAACAACAAAAATGAATGAAATGAACAAGAATCCTTCAAACTATTTCATAATGGGTCCAAATTATTTTTCGAACAGATCATGTGACTACAGCACCTTAGAGACAGCCGTTTGCATTGCTTAGCCAAAACTACAGCTGAGGAGGCAAGATGGATATTTAGAATTTCTTTAAACCTAAGCTTTCAAAACTTTCAACAACAACTGAGCTTGAACCGAGGATTGAGCACGAGCAGTATCAAAAAGTCCTGGCTTTCGTGTTACCTGTTGTGCTGTAATTCCAAGTGGTGCTTGAATTGGATGCTTATAGCGGTCGACAGTCTTTTTGAGCCAGCGCAAAGTTCGCAGCGCACGGAGATATTTTTGTCATCTTTACTGGACAAAAATGTGACGTAATGGCTGTGTTTCCAGTGTGCAAATGCAGCTGTTTGTAGTATATCTCCTGCCTATTTCATTGCATCCTGGAGGGGAAGCAAGGCTGTGTTGTTTTGGCCGCAAACTCCCAGCGCTCACGGCTCACGCATCATGGTAATACACGTGACCCTTTTTTTTCCATCCTTGATTAGAAAATGTGACATGTGATGTCACTCCCATGACTACAGTATTCTTCATTCTACATACATTATGGGGCAATAACAAAATAGTAACGCACAGGCATCAAGGAAAGTAATTTTACTCAGATTACTGATTTAGAAAAATGAACGCGTTAGATTGTTCTTTACTGAAAGAAAGTAATCAGATTACAGTTACGCATTACTCACATAACGCGTTACTGACAACACTGCTTTTATATTACCGTTAAATACACAAGCTTGACGCTACCTTAACGGGAGCTATTTTTTCACTGGACGCTCTGGCAGTGTTCAACGCAAGCTGCGACAAACGGCAGTAACTTTGTCATACCGCAAAATATGAAAACGATTAAAACCATTACTCACCAAATTCAATATGCTGGCGAATGCATTCATCTAAAAAAAAAAAAATTGGGCCCTCACCTCGTCCAGCGAACGTGAATTTGTTCTTAGGACAAGATCATCTGTCGCAATTAGCGATCTTTGACGCTCTTTTTCTCCTCCCCACATACAAACTTGATTCTCTCTCAGCGGCTGTGATTAACCTCAATGAAGTTGCCCTCCTAACTAAGCCTTGCCTATCATTCGTCTTTGTAAGTTTTTAGTAACTTTGTGTATTGAATTTGAAAGGAAAATGTGTGTTTTGTTTTTGGCGAACTTTTTCATGAAGCTAAACTGTTGAAGCGACTCACACGTGGAAAAATACGATTGTACAACGTTTTAAATGTATTCATTTGGTATATTTCAGTTACCACGATTTGAGAGATCAATAAATTGAAGAATTTACGCCTTGTGTTTGGAGTTTCTTTTTGGGTTTGCTGGAATAGCGTCACTGACATTCGCACCATCAAACAGAGGAAGGGGTAAGTGCTGCCGCGCCAAGCCACTTCTGGCTGCATTTTCGACACATGAAAAATAACGAATACGTACTACTGTATGACGGAAAATTTTAGTGGTTTTGTAACCGCCACGTTTTCATAGCATGGTAAACCGTGAAGGTAACCGGCACATGCCTACACCCGAACCCCCCCGCCCCCCTTAAAAGTTTTCTCCTCGGATCTACACGATTCACGTAGGTCATCCTTTTTGACTTCAAAACGGCGAATTTCGCCGAAAGGTGAGAGATTTTCATGCCTGTAAATTTATTCTTAGCGTAGAATCTGAAGTATATGCAATCGCCTCCAGATATCTGAACATGACATGCTTTTATTTTGAAATGTTCACCAGAAGTATGTTTGCTAAGCCACTAACTGTAAGCTTTAAACTCAGTAGAAAAAAAAAATGCACTTTTCGTCAGGCATTTTGTATTAATAATTAGTGTTGCACCCATACCATTTTTTGGGCCCGATACCGATACAGATACCTGGCTGTGCAGTATCGGCCAATACCGATACCATTCCGATACCACTCTGTTAGCAAAAAACATATAGTTTTATTATATTATGAATATACAGGATATACTGTATGTATATATTTTTCCCAAGTGGCTGCTTCCATGATCCTAATAAATTTAATGATTAAAAAAATATATATACAGTACTGTGCAAAGGTTTTAGGCAGGTGTCCTGCCTAAAACTTTTGCACAGTACTGTATAGTTTTATTATATTATGAATATACAGGATATACTGTATGTATATATTTTTCCCAAGTGGCTGCTTCCATGATCCTAATAAATTTAATGATTAAAAAAATATATATACAGTACTGTGCAAAGGTTTTAGGCAGGTGTCCTGCCTAAAACTTTTGCACAGTACTGTATATTTTTATTATATTATGTATATACAGGATATACTGTATGTATATATTTTTCCCAAGTGGCTGCTTCCATGATCCTAATAAATTTAATAATTAAAAAAATATATACACAGTATTGTGCAAAGGTTTTAGGCAGGTGTCCTGCCTAAAACGTTTGCACAGTACTTTATATATATGTACGTATAAGGGATGCAACGACACAGTTAAGTCATGGTTCGGTACGATTTTCGATACAATTCAATACATTTAATGCTCTGAAACAGAAAATACAACTTATTATTATTATTTGCTAACAAGCAAAAATAACATCATATAAACAAGCATTTTAGTGCATATAATTATGTGCTTGCTTCTTACTGATCTGAAGAAATTTTGTATATAAGTGCTGAGAACAATCTTTACTGTTTGTAAAGTGGGGGACACTGTTGATTGCTGCAGCTCTCTTAGCAGCTATATTTACCATAAAAGCAAAACATCCTATTTGTGGGCCGAATCCATCTGTAACATGTACTGAATTAACAGTATTTGCAGCATTATCTATAGTCACTGGTATGGATTGATTTGGCCTGCTTAACTTCCATTCAGTCATGGCGGTTTCTAATTCATCAATGTAGTATATGGACTACGCGTCGCTCTGGGCTCACGCAGCTAATGGCATGGGATCTAATGTAGCACATCTAGGTTGCTATTTGATGATATCTAGTGTGTGCGCGCGAGAGTTGGCATGGGATCTAACATAGGACATCTAGGTTGCTATTTGATGATATCTAGAGTGTGCGCTGCGCCGCTTGAGTGTTGTCTGGCCACAGAAGTCACTTCTGCTCATTACTGCACAGCACATATAACAATCGACTTTCATTAACAGGACGAGTTTGAAGTACGGCGCTCTTAATTTGCCACTCATTGTTCATCATGAAACTGAGTTTGCTTAGTCTCCCACGGTTTTAACCTTTCTGATCCCATCGGCGCTATATTAGCAGGCAATAGCTTACGCATGCTAATCGTTTGTGAATGCCATGTTAGATGAGCAGCGTAACATCGCGGAAATGCGTTGTAGTTACATCCTTAAAATTGAAGACCAAGTAGTCATTTCGTTTGGTAATTTCGAGACAAAGACATACAGATGTCATGCAACAGGACTTGGGAAGTTAGCTCACGTGGGGAGGACAGTACATTTGCGTTCAAGTGATGCCAGGAGATGGTATTGGCGCCCTAAATGTTGGTACTCGTCGATACCGATACCAACAATTCGGGCTGGATCGGCGCCCCCTGCCGATACTGGTATCGGTATCGGTGCAACTTTATTAATAATAGATTCTTTTGTTCGCATCGCTTGAACATTTTTTAATCCAGCGAGTTTTCATGTTTGATGTGTCACCTTTTAACAACAATTTTGCGTTGTGGAGAAGACTGTCAATGTTTTATAGCAGACAAAGGGGTTAGTACATTGACTTTTTTCCATTAGCCTCAATGTAGCAATGCTAATGTTTTAAAATATTTAATATAGGAGTGTTTCCTTATTTTGTATGTCTGAACAGACGTGTTGCTGGCCAATAAACATCTGTGAAAGCTACTGGAATCTCATATGTAATCAACACGCACGTGTGCTAAGTGCAAGGAGCACATGCACGCACATGTGTATGCACGTACACACACGGCGATAAGTCGCAGTCAGGAAAATTACCGCCCTCATTTTTAGTTACCGTGCCATAATTTGGCTAATTGCATATCGCGACAGGCTTAGTTGGACGTCAAAGATAGTGTCCACAAGGACAACAAGATTTTGAGTGGCGTATTGACAGTCCTTCAGTCTGTAAAAAATACTACAGCATTTGATTCAGCTCTATAATCTCAAACTATAATATACAGTTACAAAAATACCATACTCCAAAAAAAACATAGATGTTATCTAGAATGGTAATTTGCACATGTGAACATTTTGCATATTATGCAAATATTTCTAGTTAAATGTAGCTTCTACTTTCAAAGGCCACACCGCCATCCACTCTCAGATCCAAAGGGTGCAATTTTGCCGTGCAAGAGTGATGGAGGTGGTAATGGCGCCCAGGGGAAGAGTGAGCAGATGGAAGACAGGAATTAAGAAAGGTAAACGAGTGAAGAAATTGGTGGGAGACTTAAAAAGTCCATTATAGTCAGTGCTTTGTAGCACTTTCTTCAACCAGCATAGAGTCTGGGCAAGCATATGAGTCAGCATTTCTTTTTTATGACAAATGTTATTAAATCAATATAGGTAGTTTTACAAGGTTTGGAATGAGCTTTTAGAGACAGTATATGACCACATCTTTCACTGTGTAACACCCACTGAATTCAATTTGGATAATACATTGGGGAGCGAAACACCATTTTTAGGCAGGTACAAACGAGAAAAATTTAATTACCATTAAACAGTTTCTAAAAATAATCAACATAGACAGCATGTATAAAAATATCTACATGACAATTGTAATTGGTGAACAGCTGGCCATAATATTTGCCATATTAGACCTGCAATGAGTGTGCGTTGGTTCTGTTAGCACTGGCCTTAACAGTTTAAAACTGAATGTATTACAAAGCATTTCAATTATTGTGCAAAGTGTGAAGACAACTTGATGATATTTGGCAACATGAAAAACATACACACGCACAACCCAACTCAGCACCTCAGTGAAAAATTGGCATAACATTACTCATCAATCTCAAACTGTGAGGCGGAAAATGTACTGATTGTAAAGTAATAAACATTAAATGAGGAGAAAATTGGTTTGGCAACACTCTCTGAATCTCTGAAAGGTTCTAAAATGTTTTAAAATCTGACAAGAATTACATTCAGTTACTATACATTTACTGGCCACTTTATTAGGTACACCTTGCGAGTACCAGGTTATAACCTCAAAAGTGCCCTAATTCTTCGTGGCATCGGTTCAAGGTTATTGGAAACATCCTCAGAATTTGACATGATAGCATCACGCATTTTGTCTGCTGCAAATCCATGATGCAAATCCCCCATTCCACCACATCTAAAAGGTGCGCTATTGTATTGAGATTTGGTGATTTTGGGTGCCATTTGAGTACAGTGAACCCATTGTCACAGTCAAGAAACGAGTCGCAGATGATTAGATATATTATGATATTAGATTGGGTTGGGAATCTCTGGCATGAAGCAGATTTGATATGTATCTAGATACACAGGTTACGATTCGATTAAAAAAAGATACATTTTTAAGGCCGAGCGATTCAATACGGTTCGATACAGAGTGAAAACGATACGATAGTAAACATTTGTTGTGTGTGTTCGTACAATATTTTAAACATTAAAAAAAAAAGATTAAAGATTAAATTAAACAAAAAAATTTCATACCAATGTTGTTTTTTTTTTTTTTTTAATGAAAAAATAAAAAATAAAGCTTACTATATGACCGTCATTTTGTTAGATGGGATTGATAATAAAATATAACACCAGTGACAGACAACAATAAAGTGCAGTAATTTAATTACTGTATTTCCTGGTGTTTTGAACACAATAAGTAATTTAAGTGCAAACTTTCAACATAAACATCTTACAAGTAAAAAAAAAAAAAATAATTATATGCAGCAGCTCTAGAAAAAAAAAAATAAACCTGCTAGTGTTATCATAAATAAAAATAATAAATTATGCTCATTCACTTATGCCTGTGCTTCCACATTTTTTTTATTCCTCATCACTGTCTATTTCTCTTTTGAAGGGCAGATTTTTCTTGAGGAAGATCAACTGATCCACATGTTCATGTTTAAGTACACTGCGTTTTGTGGAAACAATATGCCGCCCTTTCCACCATTGTAGTGGGTTGATTTTTAGTGTTAAAAACTCACGATCGCTGTACCGCTTCAAACTAGCTCTGTCCCATGCGAACAGATCTGGCTGCCTTTGTCACTTCGAAGTCCGACTTTTGTTTTCCTGGGTGCGTTGAAAATCAATCGCTGCATGTCGCTGGTGTGGTGCGCAAACTGTCCATTGTTTTAGCATGTTGCTTCGTTGCCACTACTGGTTTCGTTTTGGGCTGTGAAGAAAACGCTACGGAGCGTGCGTTACAGTGGTTTCGTTAGATCTCACGTTGTTATGACACGCCTGTGACGATCAGGTAATGACTGCGACTACTAGGGGTTCTGCCGAAATGAATGGGAAGTTGAGGCAACCACGACGGCGGTCACAATCTAAGTGCGCTGTGTGGTGAATGACTCAAGCGCAGCATGTGAAGTAAAAGCTAAATTATTATCATATTAAGCAATGCAGTGAACTAGGCATTAGAAGCAGATTCTTGTGGTCGCGATAGCCGAATTCTATCTCTACTATTGGTTCATTGAATATTTAATGGCTAATTACTGTCGAATGGTAACTTTATTATCAATACAGCTGTATCTCTCACCTGTAAAACCGGATATCCGGTCGTATCGGTTTATCGTTCTCAAGCTTAATATTAGATTTATGATATGTTGTGTGGAATTAGCAATTACAAAATAAGCATTCTGTGGATGAAAAAGAAAGGATGAATAAATGCCTTCAAATTGCTGACGCCAAATTTTGACCCCATCGTCTGAATGTCGCAGCAGAAATCGAGAGTCATCAAATCAAGTAACATTTTCCAATCTGCTGTCCAATATGGGTAAGCCTGTGCAAATTGTAGCCTCAGTTCCCCATTCTTAGCTGCCAGGTGTGGCACCCGGTATGGTGTTCAGCTGCTTTAACTTACAGTATGTGCCTCAAGTTTCGACATGTTCTACATTCAGAGATGCTCTTATTCATACATTGGTTATTAAGAGTGGTTATTTGAATTACTGTTTACTTGCTATCAGCATGAACCAGTCTGGCTATTCTTGATTAACCTCTGGCATCAACAAAAAAATTTTGCCCACAAAACTACTGCTCAATGGATGTTATCTCTTTTTCGGACCATTCTCTGAAAACTCTAGGGCTGGTTCTGTGCGAGAATCCTTGGAGCTCAGCAGTTTCTGAAATACTCAAACCATCCCGTATGGCAGCAACAACCATGAGACATTTAAAGACATTTAAATCACCTTTCTTCCCTATTCTGATGCTCGGTTTGAAGAGCAGCAGATCGCCTTGCGCATACATTGAGATGCTGCCACCAAGGGTGGACTGGCATACGGGGGTACTGGGGATTTCCCCTAGTGGACCAATGGGTCGGTGGTCTGGTGTCGGGAGAAACAAGAGGCTCGTAAAACTGCGGTCATACCAACGGATAGTTATGTTCCCGTGGTGAAATAAGTGGACCCTAAAATGAACGTACCCGTGTAGAGGTGCAACAATTAATCGACAACTAATCAATTAGCAAATTAATCGAACAACTATTTTAATAACCGATTAATCGTTTAGGACCTTCTTCACCTTAAACTTGTCTAAATTATAGCATATACTGTGAGGCAAATAAGTATTTAATCAACCACTAAAGGGGAAAAGATATCGTCATCGCACACACCATATAATTGTTTGCATTAGTCTAACACATATATAGTCTAACACATACATATGGTACAGGTTGGCACCGTCTAACTGTTTGCATTACTCTAACACACGTAATCTAATTAATCAGGAAATAGTATCATTTTCATATTTACGGTAGGACTACACTACTAATATAAAATAAATAGCACACCATAGTTTAATGAGAAGAAATAGAAGAGATACACAATGCCGTCTTATCACAAGATTGATGCACCAACTCGTGCAATCAGCTCTCCCAGCAAACTCCAAGGACAAAGCGCTTTGTCCTGAAACAAGTACAACCAGCCCGGACAGCAAAGTTGATAGCGGGCGTCCCAATCCGCGCACGAACCTAAGCTGCCTAAAACCGGCCACCAAGGGGAAGACCCAAAAGCAACGCCCAGACCCACCTTCGGACACGCCTTCGACATGACCCGCGTCAGCAAAGACTTTAAAAAGACTGGACACTGAGATAAGACAGATTTTTTCTGCTCGGAAACATATAGCCTTGTTTTGGATCCAGAATTGTCCCTCCGTCGTCTGTTTTTGCCTTGTTTTTACCATTGTCGGCGAATAAATTGTCAACCTGTTTTCGGTGAGTGTTCTTCAAGCTTTGAAACATGGAGTCAGTACAAAGGGTTAAAATAAAAGGACGCGCGAGATTCGGCCTTCCCGGCGGGCGCACGCGGGGCAGCGTCAGCCGAGCGGCACTTGTTTTGGTTGGTGCTGTCCCCGGGTGCGTCTGGGCCGGGGGGGCGAATTTCAACACCACTAATTGTGCAAGTTCTCCCACTTGAAAATATTAGAAAGGCTTGTAATTGTCAACATGGGTAAACCTCAACCATGAGAGACAGAATGTGGAAAAAAAAAAGTAAATCACATTGTTTGATTTTTAAAGAAATTATTTGCAAATCACGGTGGAAAATAAGTATTTGGTCTATACCAAAAGTTAATCTCAATACTTTGTTATGTACCCTTTGTCGGCAATAACGGAGGCCAAACGTTTTCTGTAACTCTTCACAAGCCTTTCACACACTGTTGCTGGTATTTTGGCCCATTCCTCCATGCAGATCTCCTCTACAGCAGTGATGTTTTGGGGCTGTCGTGGGGCAATACGAACTTTCAACTCCCTCCTCACCCCGTGGCGTCAAAATGATAACAAGAACGGTGAGCAAAAATCCCAGAACCACACGGGGGGACCTAGTGAATGACCTAAAGAGAGCTGGGACCACAGTAACAAAGGCTACTATCAGTAACACAATGCGCCACCAGGGACTCAAATCCTGCACTGCCAGACGTGTCCCCCTGCTGAAGAAAGTACACGTCCAGGCCCGTCTGCGGTTCGCTAGAGAGCATTTGAATGATCCCGAAAAGGACTGGGAGAATGTGCTATGGTCAGATGAAACCAAAATAGAACTTTCTGGTAGAAACACAGGTTCTCGTGTTTGGAGGAAAAAGAATACTGAATTGCACCATACCCACTGAGAAGCATGGGGGTGGAAACATCATGCTTTTGGCCTGTTTTTCTGCAAGGGGACCAGGACAACTGATCTGTGTAAAGGAAAGAATGAATGGGGCCATGCATCGAAAGATTTTGAGTGAAATCTCCTTCCATCAGCAAGGCATTGAAGATGAGACGTGGCTGGGTCTTTCAGCATGACAATGATCCCAAAGACACAGCCAGGGCAACAAAGGAGTGGCTTCGTAAGAAGCACTTCAAGTTCCTGGATTGGCCTAGCCAGTCTACAGATCTCAACCCCATAGAAAATCTGCGGAGGGAGTTGAAAGTCCGTGTTGCCCAACGACAGCCCCAAAACATCACTGCTCTAAAGGAGATCTGCATGGAGGAATGGGACAAAATACCAGCAACAGTGTGTGACAAGCTTGTGGAGAGTTACAGAAATCGTTTGGCCTCCGTTATTACCAACAAAGGGTAAATAACAAAGTATTGAGATGAACTTTTGGTATTGACCAAATACTTATTTTCCACCGTGATTTGCAAATAAATTCTTTAAAAATCAAACAATGTGATTTTCTGTTTTTTTCCCACATGCTGTCTCTCATGGTTGAGGTTTAACCATGTTGACAATTACAGGCCTCTCTAATATTTTCAAGTGGGAGAACTTGCAGTTAGTGGTTGACTAAATACTTATTTGCCCCACTGTATATAGACCTCCTCAGTTGTAAATACCTTCGGATTTCTTCATTTTATGTTTGTCATGTGAAAGTAAGACATGCATTTTTACTGTACCAATATTTAGGAAAATGAATTAAAATCCTACATGTGTATTTTTTATCTGGTTACAGTTGGTTTACTTGCGCTAGTTCATTGTATCAATGACCTGTTTGTATTAAAATCACTACATGTAGGGGATACTTCAAAATCACTACACAATTGTAATCATTTTACCGTAGGCTAATTACGGGCCCGGGTTTTTGTTTACTATATGATTATTGTCCAAAACAAATGCAGTTTTTTGTTTGTTTGTTTGTTTTCCTGGCCAACAAGGTACAGGTACATTTCTTGCCAGCAGAACGGCTTCCAACACTGTCAATGAAGAAGCCCGGTCTTTCAATGACTCCCGGGCCACTCCCTCTACCCAATCTTCTCCTGGCTGACAAATGTTTGGCTGATAAGAAATTTGCTTGAAAGAAAGGTTTGAGAGGTGTGCCCAAGAAAGTGGCAGGTGAGTATATAATACTGGTTTTTAAAGCTTTGGCACTGCAAATTACAAACACACGTGAATAATTTTCTTCATACTTTCTTCAATTAATTTATTTAAAAAATAGAATCAAAGTATTTCACTTAAACTACCATATTAAATTTCTTGCTACATGTAATACTCTGCAACAACTGTTCAGAACTGCATCACAGTTCAGTTCCTTAAAGAATACATTAATTTTTGCACATCTTCAAAGGCCCCCTACAGATGAGGCGAAGTAATTAAATGTTTCCTATATCGTCAAGGCTTTACATTTTCAAAGCTGGCTTAGTCACAAATTCAAAGTAAATCTGTGCCTCCCGGTGTGAATGCAAACTGCTTGGGAAAAAAGAAAAATGACACCTAGATCCTCTTTAGAGTTTGCATATTATATGCATAACCATAATGTAGAAGCAGCAGGAGAACATTGTCCTCATTAGCAAAAACAGTCAGCTGTGTTGCTTTGTATGGACATTTCTTTGACAACGGTCTTGTTTCTCCAACAGACAACAGCTAAAATCATGTGTCTCAGTTATTTATGATCTTAAATTTTCTCAAAGTTGAAGGAGAGCAAATATGATTTCATCGTCAAATCTAATCGAATTTGAAATATCTTTGCAGTTTTGAAAACGCACCAAAAGCACAGACTAGCCACAAATGTAATTATTAGGAGTGGGGAAACTCTCGGTACCTCACGATACGATACGATTTGCGATACAAAGCTCACGATAGCGATGGTCTGACGATATGGCGATACAACCATTATCGAGACACTGGTCAGGAAATCATTCTAGAATATTCTACAAACAACTAAAAAACAGAAAAACAAGCTTCTGCTGTGAATTAGAATGAGTTTATTACAAGAAGACGTCCAATCCATTTGAACTGGGAGGGTGGCAGCGAATGAATTCGTTCATTCGCTGCCATCCCTCCCACTTAAAACGGATTGAACGTCTATGGCCGTCAGTGGCAGCCATTTCTAGGCAATGAGGTAATTTTGGGCTATTTAAGGTCATTTACCGGTTGATTTTCAGTTATTTCCCGTTGATTTTAGGGTATTTTACGGGTCAATTCCTGTTTATTTTCAGTAACAGAACAGGATGTGACCTGGGAATCACCCAAATGAATAGGCTGTGACTCAAACTCAACAGGAAATGACCTGTAAATGCCCTGAAAATCGGACAGAATGACTGAATGCTCTGGTTTCAAATGAACGAACGTTCCCAGTCTAAATTGATTTGGCGTCATGCACCGTCAGTGCAGCCTTAGAGTTAACTGAGACACTATTATGGTGGAATATTTTGGTAGCAACTTGTTGGTTCCTTTTTATTTTTTTTGTTTAGACATTGACACCTTTTGAAAACGATATCTCGATTCTTGGCAGGAGCATTTCGATAACCTTTTGTGATACAATCACCATTTCGATATTTTGTCAGACCCCTACTAATTATCGTATTCAATTTTTGACTACGTGACTAGTGATAAGTGACTAGTTTCAGTGGAAGGGCTAACATATTTTGGCTCACTCATGTCATTGCAAATTCTTCCCCAAGCAACATTCATGGGCACATAGAATTCATAAAAGTTGTGCTCTCATTTCCCTTATTAGTATAATCTTAAAATGTATGTTTAAATATTGCAATCACCATACACAGCGATGTTATGATTACATCATGAAAACAAACTTTGGGAGGTAATTAAATAAGACTCATATGCAAGATGCAGCTCAATAGTGCACTGTAAGTGATTATTTCTGTCACATAATGCAGAAGATTTAATCAAGTGCACAACTAATGAGCCAATGCATTTATGTGAATGGACTACTTGTGCTAAAAAATGCCATGTCTTAGTAAACAAGGAATTAGCATTGGAAATTCCTGAAAAATAAATCAACTCAACCAATGTGGCCTTTTTTAAGTTTTAGGTTTTCCTAGTTGTCTTAAAGACTAACTAAACTATGCGACAAACATGTTCACAAACAGGAAAGAATCCATTAGAATTGGTAAGGGTAAATATTATGGTTGTTCCGATCATGTTTTTTTGCTCCCAATCCAATCCCGATCGTTTTAGTTTGAGTATCTGCCGATCCCGATATTTCCCGATCCGATTGCTTTTTTTTAGCTCCCGATTCAATTCTAATCATTCCCGATAATTTTTCCCGATCATATACATTTTGGCAATCCATTAAGAAAAAAATGAATAAAACTCGGAAGAACATATACATTCAACATACAGTACATAAGTACTGTATTGGTTTATTATGACAATAAATCCTCAAGATGGCATTTACATTATTAACATTCTTTCTGTGAGAGGGATCCACGGATAGAAAAACTTGTAATTCTTAAAGGATAAATGTGACCTTGTATATTGTGACTAAATATTACCATCTAGTGTATTTGTTGAGCTTTCAGTAAATGATACTGTAGCCATTTAACTTCTGCCCAAATGCATGATGGGAAGTGCAACCATGACCGTGCATAGTGGTACCAATTGATATATCTTCTCTGCGTTGGGAATTAAAATAGGGTGTTAAGAAAAAGATCAACTACTACCTTTCTTCCCCACATTGCTTCCCACGATATTTCTGATTGTTGAGAGAGGGATTGTAAGGCTTTAGCCAATTAAAAAAAGTTTCAAAGGCTGCCAAAATTCTCTCTACTCATTTAACGTTGCCTTTTAACTCTATGTATACGTAAAACGTGCCATTATAGATTGGACGCGACAATGCGTGAGTGGGTAGTGCAGCGCATGCATTAATTGCGTCAAATATTTAAAAGTTATTACCACCGTTAATACGATAAATTTGATAGCCCTAGTTTAAGCCAAAACTAAAGACTCTGGATGAGTGTAAGACATTTTGTCTGTAAGTTTAAATACAATTAGAAAACAATTTATTTAAAATATATATATATATTTTAAAAAGGCATGTCCGATATTTTTTTGCCGATTCCGATACTTTGAAAATGACGTGATCGGACCCGATCAATCGGGACATCTCTAGTAAATATTTGTCTCATCTCTGGGACAGCAATTATCATTTATATTATTTTTGATCCATTCAATTTTTCATGTTTTGTTTGAGATTTTATATACTGTAGTTTACTTGTGTGAAATAGAGCTAGAATTTGTTTTGCAAATAAATTGTCCATTACATTAACATGAAAACTTAATTTGGTTGCGATATCTGTAGATTAATAATATTGGTGACAACTTTGTGGATGCGTGGTACTTTTTGCTCAGTTTAAGTAAAACACCATATAGAGCACATCCCGCCTTAATCACATGCAATAACTAGGCAAAATTCTATTCAAGACTTTATAATGGAAATTGGACTAAGGAGTGTCAAACGGAACTGTTTCGCTTGATGTCAGGCTGGATTTCTGTAGAAGGACTTACCACCAAGTCAGAATCCTGCATGAGACTGAGGATGACCTCGTAGAGCAAAGGGCGAAGGTCAGATCTAAATTTGACTGATATCCACTGGCCTATTAGCCAAATGACTCTTCGTCGAATCAGCTTGTACCTGTAGAGAACAACGGAATTGTAGTAATCGCATTTTATACATCGACTTGTAAAGCAAAAAGAAACAATTTTAGGCTTTTGTGTATTATGGTCCATGACTGTAAGTGATACACATCATTTTTAACACTGTCTTTATGCCAGATATCCATTTTTACCCAGTGCTGTTCCTAGGGTCTCTTAGGGCTCGGAACAAGAAATCCCTAGGGCCCTCATCCCACCCATGCACGGTTCTCGCATAAAAATGCACAATAAGAAGTTAAACAATGTACAAGGTCACATAAAAAAAATAAAGTTGGAAGACCACATATATAAAACATTTTAATTGAAAAACATTTAATAGTAAAAAATAGATTAATTCAAAGATTGGCTCAGTGGTAGTGTAGTAGTCCCCCAACCCAGAGGTTGTGGGTTCGATTCTCTGCCCTGCTGAACTCGTATAAGCATCGTTGAGCAAGATACTGAACCCCATTTGCTCCTGGTGCTGTGTCACCAGTAGGTGGATGGCGAGACAGTGTAAAGAGCCTTGAAAGGTGGAACAGCGCTACACAAGTATAACAATATTTACCAAATAAAATTACACACTTGGGGGGGGTGCCTTTATTGGCCGGGCCCCAGGCAATGGCAACTTGCTTGTCCGCCAACCATATTTAGGATCAAATACACAATAAATAATAAATACCATAAAAAGTAGGGGTGTAACGGTACACAAAAATCTCGGTTCGGTACGTACCTCGGTTTTGAGATCACGGTTCGTTTCATTTTCGGTACAGTAAGAAAACAAAATGCAAAATATAAATGTGCTAGTTGTTTATTAAACACGTTAGTGCTTTCAACAATAGGAACATTAGCCTATACAAAGCTAAAATTCTGCTCAAAAAGTAGTGGGTATTTAAAGATAATCCTACAAAAATTTGCCTTTCAGACCCAGCGTATTGGTCAGCTTTCTTTATGAAAGAAAGAAGAAAAAAGAAGTCTGGTGCTAAAGAGAAAAGCAACCCCAATGACAAAGATTTTAACATGTATTTTACAAATGCAATGCTTCGATGAAAGATTTTTTTTCTAATGAACGGTTTTCAAAAGCTTTATTGGTGGATTTTCTCAAGTTAAAGTGCCATACAGAAATTAATAAATTTAATTGTGTAAGCAGGATGTGTGTATTATTTTTATTATTTAATTTATTATATGATTATATTTTATAAATGTGATGTAGTATTCATTTATATTGTATATTTTATGTT
Organism: Corythoichthys intestinalis; assembly: GCF_030265065.1. NCBI lineage: Eukaryota > Metazoa > Chordata > Actinopteri > Syngnathiformes > Syngnathidae > Corythoichthys > Corythoichthys intestinalis. The sequence goes on along the minus strand of NC_080397.1, from coordinate 19,843,734 downwards.
GTATAACTTTAGTTCCTATGTGAATATTAGTTCCTACTTGTTTTGTTGTGGTAGGAGGATTTTGTATTGAACACGGAGCCGTGTTGGTTATTATTATAGCAGAGAAGACAACAGTAAATCAACAAAGACAAGTCTACTGTGCCCCGATCTACCACTCAAGAGATCTGATGGACTCAAAAAGTAGGTTACGATTGCATATTAGTTTGAAAATCGACCGGATCCACCGTATTTTTACACGAGTGACTTCCGGTCCGATCCTAGCTACTGGTAGTAGTATTGACGCAGAGGGGCCGGGTCTCGCATCAAATAATCAACTCTGCCGTTCTCGTGCGTCGCGTTGAGCCGCTTCTGGGACGTGTCTAGCACGCGGCCGCACTGCAACTGGTGTGCATTGGCTGATTGACTTTAACGCCCGCGTTTCAATGCGTTCTCGCGGCGGCCACGTTGTCGCGCCGTTGACGTTTCTTAACTGTCTTACCGTGTTGGTCCTCATTATAGTAGAGAAGACGGAGTAAATATAATCTACACAAAGAAACTGTAACCCGATCGACTCACAGCCTCAAAAAGTAAGGGTTACATTACGTTAGAAACTCGTTCGGTACGCCTCCGTTCCAAACCGAGGACCCCGAACCGAAACGGTTCAATACAAATACATGTACCGTTACACCCTTAATAAAAAGAGATCTTTTAATGGGCATGTTAGGGCATTTAATGCAATCATAATGGCTGAGCGGGCCAAATGATCATTTATTGCACATTACCGCAAGTGCATGTACAATGGATATATAAAGTCAACATAGCCTTGATAATATTTACTGTAATTGTGGGACTATGAGACGCTATTTTGTTCTCTCCATTTGAACCTTATTGATTTTATAACGAAGCCACTTATTGATGGATATTTTTGGGACAAACAAATACTGTAAGTTTTCTCGTTAAAAAAAAAAGATGACATTTTAATTTGGCTCTGCCCTCCCATTGTATCATGATGATGATGTGTCAACACGCTTGAGTTCATCACTAGACTTGAGACGGCCCTCGCCAGAGAAATGTAATGTTTCTTTATTAGCATTACAGTCCATCGGGACGACTGCTGCTCAACCTCAGCGCTACCTTTGATACCGTTGATCACACCTTGTTGCTAGAGCTCCTTTAAACCAATTTATTTACGGAAACCTCTGAATATTGTGACGTCACATGTGAGTCCCACAGTGGTCAGTTCCTGGACCTCCATTATTTAGTATTTATATTCTGCCGCCAGGCAGTATCATTTGCAAATATAGTGGTACCTCGACGTGTGATCCTTTTTTAAATCCGACGTAAAATTTGACTCGACATGTTTCGACATATGACGACATGCTAGAAATACAACGATTTACGACAGCGTCGCAAGTTCATTGTTTTCCCATGAGACGGATGCACAGCGGATTTTCTTGTGAGACAAATCAACATGGGTCAGAAAAAAGGTTAGTGCAGGGGGGGAAAAAAAAGGAAAAAGGTGATGCTTACCATTGAAATTAAGAAGGAAATGATAGAAAAATATGAGCGTGGTGAGCGCGTGAGTGAACTGGCTAGACAACGCGGCTCACTGCGTCATTTTTTCATGAATTATTTGTTTTACATGTGTCTTATTTAATGCATTTGTTAAATTAGAACACGGCTCACTGTATACACATGCACCCGCCGTCTCTTCCCACCACTGTTTGCCAGTCTCTATAAGGTGACAATAAAATATTTTAAAAATTTCCTTTTATTCTTATTCCGATTTGTGTTTATAATTTGTTTTGCTATGTGTAATTGCTATTAGTAATTGTACCCGTAGTATTTTTATTAAGGATTTAGCGCAGGTTTTTGGGCTGTGGAACGAATTAATCGAATGATAATGTATTCTTATGGGAAAATCCCGCTTGTCATACGACCATTTCGACTTAAAAACCAGGTTTTGGAACGAAATAAATCCATATGTACACTGTACAACATTCCTTTTCATTGTTGTTTTAATGCTACCAAACTATACATTTCCTTTAAAACTACATAACCCGCTCCAATGCAGCATTCTGGAGGTGTGTGTGTAATTGAAATTAAACAATGGATGTCCGGAAACGTTTTGTCTCTGAATCCTGAAAAAATGGAATATGTTGAAGATCACACAATCTGAAGTTCAAAGGGGTTTTTGGGATAACAGGGCTATTGCGATAACAAGACAATAATAATAATAACTAGATCATAACCTTTGCTATGTGTGGAATTCATTTAATGTTGTGAATTAATCGTTTAAGTTGTTAAAATTGCTCCCGTTATTGCATTAGTTCCCCTCCATCTATTTTCGACATGTGTAAGTTTTAAAACTGTTTCATTATTTAAAGATAGATTTAAGTTAAGTTTTGCCGATTTAGTAGCATTTTAGATTAAAAGTGACTTAGGTTCGCTAGGAAAGTTCTCTACAACAGAGCCTTCATGAGAAGTCTACTGCTTTAAGATGGCGGCTGTTAATTAACGCATCTAGTTCTTTATTAAATATGTTGCTAATGCCACTGTGTCTGTCATTTGCATCTAGTTCTGTAAATATGTGATATTTACCGAAGCATCATGTGGGCGTATCGGCTACAGTCAGGTATTATTAGAGCCACCTTGCATAGTAGCATCGCGTTTGCAACGACGTCACACTCCCTTGCCTCCTCCCCACTCCTGCTCTGCTCTCTCGTCTCGGTGAGTCCGTCTTTTTCCAGACTTTTTCGCGGCAGTCAACCAACATCGTAACGCATAGTAACGCTCGCCTTTTCCGCCTCAACAACGGTAGCGCAGTTGCCAAGATGAGAAAAGTAATAAATTAGATTACTCACTACTGAGGAAAATAACGCCGTTGGTAATGCCGTTATATTCTAACGCCGTCCAACACTGCCTCTGACCTCTGGAATACCTTACATGAGGAAATCAAAGCTACCCAAGTAGAAATGTCTAAATCTCACCTTATGACTTGCCTTTACAATCGGGCTTCTAGTTAAAATCTTAAGATGGCCATGTTCACTTCTTAATTTATTCCGCTTTTACCAAACATGAACATTAACAGAACCTTTCCGGACAGCAATTCATCAGTGACTGATTCTCCGACTTTGTACATTCTCAGCACTTGAACATGTATTTAATGAAAATCATGAAATCATGAACATTTACAACACAGTAGAGCTGAAACGAATATTCGAGCAACTCGAGTAACTCGAGTTAAAAAACTGATCCGAGTGATTTTATTCACCTCGAGGAATCGTTTAATTTTGCCAGCTCTAAGCATCACGTTTTGCCCGGACTACTTTTAATGCGGAACAACGCGCTGACGTCACGTGCGTAGAGGAAGAAGCAATAAAAGAAACAAAAAACAAACCGTCCTGAAGTCGACAGCCGCTACAAACTACGCCAACGTTGCTAAAAACTACGCCCGCATGATGCTAGTGCGGTAGCAGGTAGTGTCCGATGCGTCTCATAGATATCGCATGCATTTAGAACTAGATGCAAAATGACAGACTCGGCCGCATCTGAATGGCGTTAGTAAACAGCTGCCATCTTTAAGCAGTAGACTCCTCAGCGCTAATAAATATAATGTTACTGTCACTCGCTCACGTAACGTTAGCCCTTCGGAGGGCTAGGTTTCTATTGATTATGACCACTGTAGATGCGTGGTTGTGTCTTACATACAGGCTTTACTTAATCTGTAAAAACACAGCGCTGTAGAGTGATGAGGGTGTAAAATTACAACATAATAAAGCTAACTGTCAGTTTTAGCTCAGTAGTCATTGCTGAATAAAACACCAAGTAGCACTGGTCCCTAATGTGCTCCATTACAGCAGGTATCATACATTTATTTTGAACACTGCAAAAACTCAAAATCCTATCAGTACTTACAGTTTAGACTAACTTAAAACTTAACTAGAACTTAAAAATAGCTTGACACAAATGGAAATTCAATTGAAACACGTGGGAAAAACACCTAGCTTTTAAGTGATGTTTGTTATCAAGCGTAATTACATTTTTAGGCAAGAATTTTTTTTTTTTTTAATATAAGATCTAGAAGTTTTTTGAGTGAAAGCGATTTTTTTCCCCTAGTCACATCTGAGATGCAATTGCTGGCTGTTTTCAACAATGTACATCAAAAATAAAGACATTGATTGACTGAAAATGGTTCAACATTGGATTAAATGTTTTTTTTTCCCTCATGTATACTTATAATTGCTCTTTACCTAAAAAAAATGTTTTATCCGATTACTCGATTCATCGATAGAATTTTCAGTTGATTACTCGATTACTAAAATATTCGATAGCTGCAGCCCTACAACACATTTAATTCAGACTTTGTACTTTGGATGAATGCATTGGCAATCATTCAATCACCATGTTTGTGATAAAACCAACCTCATCAAAGTGTTTTTCAAGCAAAAACCTAAGTAGGTTTTAACGAGCAGCATCACTGACAGTGAAAATGATTAGAACAAAAAACCTAGGACATTGACCATCCTGTGGATGAATAAGTTCCAAATTTCATATGGTGCACCTGGACCCTCATTTGCATGTGCATTTGGCCACATCGTTGTCCCACTCCTGGTCCAAGCAGACATCTGTTTGGGGCATGGTGGCCCACAGGTTTAGCAAGACCCATAGCAGCTGGAGGTTTTCTGCAGCATTCAGAAAGTTTTGTGGGCAGGCAAAATGTTTTATTCCTGTGTCAAAAGACTCAAAACTTCAAAACCCACCCCTCCTTGCAATTCTCTGCATCAACTTTTTCTATGCTTTGTACTTTTTTCCTCCAAAATTTGATTGTGATACCAACCCTTCTGTGAAAGCCTCATTAGCCACGTTTACATGCTGACTTTTATTCATACCGATTCAAATCATTCCGAATGGAAATTTCAGATCAGCTGTTTACATGTCACTTCATCTATTCCGATCCAGCGTTTACATGTGACTGCCTTTATTCCGAAAGGACGTTTGACAACTGCCGTCTGACATGCGCAGATTAATCAAAACAAAGCGTCACGTTGCAAAACATGGAGATCGATCGTCGGAGTGCTGCTGTTTTAACTTTAACCCACTTGTTGTGTTTGTAGGGGTCGTATCCGCTTCTGCTGTTTTGCTCTTTTGCCTTGTAGTAGCCGGTTTTCCACCGGTTTCTTATCTGGTCAACGCTCCGGTCTATTACGGCTTTGTGTAACCTCTCGTGAACTTTTTTAAATAGTTCAGTGCTCCTCGTTTTACGCCCGTCTAAGCGAGCAATTATATTCAATTCTTTTAAAGTTTGAATTAAATACAATCTTTCCGCCGGACTCCAATTAGGTGCGCTGTGCTTGGAAGCCATGTTGCAAGTGACGTTACTTACGTCACAAAGTGACGTCACGACGTCAGTACGGAGCATGTGCAGAAAGAACGCAACCAGACACCATTCCGCTTCCCTGTTTACATGATATAATTTTACTTCTAATCGGTTTGGGAAAAGGAATATTCCACCCCTGTGAATCGGAATGAAATTCCATTCGGTTTGGGCCTGTTCATTCCGAATGAGGTGTTTATATGGAACACATATATTCGGTTTGAACAAATATTCCGATTGTAATTGGAATATTTGGCTCCATGTAAACGTGGCAATTGATTGAGTTTTCTTCTTATTGTTAAAGCATGCAAATGTGTCTCAGATGCAGCAAGACAGGTTTGCAAATCCCTGGATGTGATGGTTGGGTTGGCTTTTACCTGAATTATCATTTTCCTTGTACCTCTTGCTGATATTTTAGAAGGTCATCCACTTCTAGTAGTAGTAATGTTTACGCTTGTGGTAAAGTGCAATATTGTACTTTATTTATTTTTTAAAATGCTTTGACTTTTTGGCATTCACGTCACATGGTACTTTAGTGGTGGCATTACAAAAAGGCAAAAACTGAAGGAAAAAAAATGTGTACAAGCTTTGGAGCAATTGGAAGTTCCACTATCTAAAAGCAGTGATTTTCTGAGGGTAGATATGTATGTAACGCTTTCAATCTTCTACAACTACATCTTTTAAGCAACGAGCACATTTAAAAACTGGTCTAGCTGCCAGAAAAGCTTTTTTAAATCAGACTGTTGGCAGAGGCCAATAGACTTCTCCATTGTTTGTTTTGAAATACTGCCAAGTAGATGGGGGATTTTGCGTGAGTCTCAACACAGTGACTATACAGTAGATAATGTTGTTTTTCCCTCCTATGTCAGTAAATGCATATTCACCTACACCACTGGGAAGCCCGCATGCCACCCTGTGAATGTATGAAGTCTGCACACACACATCGATGCACAAAAAAGAACGCACTAGCATAAGCCTCTAATTGCTATGGAGGGGCGACTTCATCAACCCGTCAAAGATTATTTTCAAAATGGCCCCTTTAATATATATGAAGAATATACATATTCAGAGCACTTGATCTTCAGATAACTCAAAGAACATGCAGAACCTGAAAAAAAGTCTATTCATGATTCAGCTCACGAGAGAAAAAGAGCAGCAGACGGTTTATGACATATGAAATTGCCTCTTCATTGATTAGGATGTAGGCTGATTGACGCTTTGGGAAAATAATCTAAATGCATTTTGAACATATATTACAATTGCAATTTAATACATTTTCCCCCATAATGACAAAAATATTTTAAACTGCAGTAATTAGTTGTCTAGGATTGCCAACCACTACAGAATGAGAAAAGCTGTTAAAATGGATTTCTTTTTAATATTGTTAACAATTTATTTTAACTATTTCTGGAATATTCAAGTGTTTAAAAAAAAAAAAAAAGCGGTGTTAATGAATACTAACTCCTTAAGAGTCAGCACCAACGTTGGCTAAATAAACTAAAATGAACTGATGCACCTGAGCAACAGTCTCACTGTGACATCAGAACGCCCGCTCACTGACGTGCTCATAGCGACCTGAGTGGCTGCTTTCTGGAGTGCTGCTGGCTTGGTACTTTGATTGCCCTGGCATTTGTGCCTGTAGGGCACTCCTTTGTTCTTCATATCACTCACACCAGCCGCTCTCCAACTTTCTCATCTTTTTTTAAATGCACTCATCTCCCAGCTCACTGCCTGAGCCTGCAGCTGATATGAGAGTGTGATGAGCCTGCATCTCTGCGCCTACTGCTCTGTCACTAGTCTGGGGGTAAATGAGTGGACATAGGCGCTTTTTGCCTGCCAGATATCGGCTGGATACTAATGAGGCATTTGGTATATACTAACTGTGCTGATGATTCGAATCAATAGCGAAACAGAGGTCAGCAGGCAATTAGCTGGAGTTAGTCTGATAACAATGATAAATATGCAAATCATGAACATTGTAGATGTCTGGGAAAAAAGTTATTTTTAAGTTTTTAAGTTATTTTTAAATTTAAACTAAATTTTGTTTATATGCATATGTATCAATGTGACAGAATACCACGTACAGTGGGGAGAACAAGTATTTGATACACTGCCGATTTTGCTGGTTTCCCCACTTGCAAAGCATGTAGAGGTCTGTAATTTGTATCATACGTTCTCTTCAACTGTGAGGGACGGAATCTAATACAAAAAACAGAAAATCACGTTGTATGATTTTTAAATAATAAATTTGCATTTAATTGCATGAAATAAGTATTTGATACATCACAAAAATCAAACTTAATATTTGGTACAGAAACCTTTGTTTGCTATTACAGATACCAAACGTTTCCTGTAGTCCTTGACAAGGTTTGCACACACTGCAGCAGAGATTGTGGCCCACTCCTCCATGCAGATCTTCTCCAGAGCCTTCAGGTTTCGGGGCTGCTGCCGGGCAACACAGCTCCCTCCATAGATTTTCTATCGGGTTCAGATCTGGTGACTGGCTAGGCCACTCCAGGACCTTAAGATGCTTCTTATGGAGCCACTCTTTAGTTGCCTTGGCTGTGTGCTTTGGGTCGTTGTCATGCTGGAAGACTCAGCCACGACCCATCTTCAGGGCTCTCATTGAAGGAAGGAGGTTGTCAGCCAAGATCTGGCGATACATAGCCCCATCCATCTTCCCCTCAATACGGTGCAGTCGTCCTGTACCCTTGGCAGAGAAGCAGCCCCAAAAAATGATGTTTCCTCCTCCATGTTTCACGGTTGGGATGGTGTTCTTGGGGTTGTACTCATCCTTCTTTATCCTCCAAACACGACGAGCCGAGTTTAGACCAAGAAGTTCAATTTTCGTCTCATCTGACCACATGACCTTCTCCCATTGCTCCTCAGGATCATCCAGATGGTCAGTGGCAAACTTCAGACGTGTCTGGACATGCACTGGCTTCAGCAGCGGGACCTTGCGTGCGCTGTAGGATTTTAATCCATGACGGCGTAATGTGTTTCCGATGGTTTTCTTCGAGACTGTGGTTCCAGCTCTCTTCAAGTCATTGACCAGGTCCTGCCTAGTAGTTCTGGGCTGATCCTTCACCTTCCTCATGATCAGTGATGCCCCACGAGGTGAGATCTTGCATGGAGCCCCAGAACGAGGCAGACTGACCGTCAACTTGAAATTCTTCCATTTTCTAATAATGGCTCCAACAGTTGTTACCTTCTCACCAATCTGCTTGCTTATATTCCTGTAGCCCATCCCAGCCTTGTGCAGGTCTATTATTTTATCCCTGATGTCCTTACACAGCTCTTTGGTCTTGGCCATTGTGGAGAGGTTGGAGTTTGTTTGTTTGAGCATGTGAACAGGTGTCTTTTATTCAGGTAACAAGTTCAAACAGGTGCAGTTACTTCCGGTAATGAGTGGAGAACAGGAGGGGTTCTTAAAAAAGAACTGAGAGCCGAAATATTTACTAGTTGGTAATGTATCAAATACTAATTTGATGCAGTTAAATACAAATTTATTATTTAAAAATTATACAATGTGATTTTCTGGATTTTTGTATTAGATTCTGTCCCTCACAGTTGAAGAGAACTTATGATACAAATTACAGACCTCTACATGGCTTGCAAGTGGGAAAACCAGCAAAATCGGCAGTGTATCAAATACTTGTTCTCCCCAATGTACGTTGTCAAACGTGACCAAGGCACCTCCGAAGCTGAACATAGGAGGTCCTAAGATTCAGATTGTTCTAAAGTTAAAATAAAGTCAAATCAAGTTGATATAGTTGCATAGCTCTCAATAAACAAAAGATTATAAAGACTTTCACAGAAAATCAGCAACTAACCAGCACAACACATCAAAATGTTATCAAAGGAAATAAAGTGAATCCATTTGTTCGAGCCTCAGACGGTTGCATTCAAAATGCACAGGCAATGTTGCATTGTTTTCTTTGGCAGCCCTTTAAATTTTCATCAGGTTTTTTTTTGACAGAAATACTTATTAGTTCTAATAGTTATTATAGATATAAAGGGGTTGGACAAAATAATAGAAACACCTAACATTTTGGCATAATCATTGAACATAATTGTTAAAGAATGGCATGAGGAACATTCTAATGAAGTTGAGCATCTCGTATGGCCGGCAAAATCCCCAGACTACAACATTATTGAGCATTTATGGTCAGTTTTAGAGATTCAATTAAGACGTCTACTTCGAGGGTATTCTTACAGAAGAATGGCTTAAGATTCCTTTAAAGGGTGGAGCACATCCCATGAATGACATAACCAAACACTGCTACAATGCAGGGTGACTACAAAAACAATAAGACAATGGCACACACCTCATCAAACAAAAATTGGCATTTGTCTCGTTATGTTTTGGTGTCCCAAGAGTAAGACACATTTTAAGCTTAATCGTTTTAAGCTTAATTGTCATGAAAAAATTGTTCATTGACGAAATATTTTCATCATCGTCATCATTATTGAAAAGTACAATGGAATGTTGTAATTAAAAGGGGATTCTCTGTTCATACTGTATTTTCCACTTTTGAAGTTATGGGGCTGAAATGGAAACAAATTTCACTCGGCTTTAAAATGTATGGGCCATATCCATTTCCAGGCTTGTTTTGGGCCTTCGTGTTTTGTAAGCACTAGAGGTGCGCGAAATTTCCAATTCTGAGATTATTCACGATTTGGCCGTGGAAGATTCGAGAACGATTCACAATAACCAAATTCCTTTTATTGAAATATACCAAATAAAGCGGAACTAAAACACAGTCAGCCGCGGTCTTTGGGACGCAATGAGGAACGGACCGAGAGTAAACATCATGCTTGTCATTACCCGGGTAATGACAATGCTCAACTCACGGCTCTGACTGAACTCATGCCGCTAGATTAAGAAAACAATAATACCCGACTGCTGCCGACAGCCGCTACAAACTAAACCCACATAATGCTACGGTAGATATCACATGTATAAAGAACTAGATGCGAAATGACAGATTCGGCGGCGTTAGCAGCACATGTATAGAAAACTAGATGCGAAATGACACACTTGAGGCGTTAGTAAACTGCCGTCATCTTAAAACAGTAGACTTCCCTGGAAGGCTGTTGTAGTGACCCTTCCAAATGGACCTAATTAACTTTTTATCTAAAATACTCCTAAATCAGCAAATCTTGACTTGAAGCTATTTTAAATGATTTAAAGAAACCAGTTTTAAAACTTTAACATGTCGAAGGTAGACAGAAGGGAAATTATGGCATAACGAGAGCAATTTTAACAACTTTAACGGTTGATTCACAACATTAAATGAATTGAATGTAGTTTAAAGCTGCTGATACAGAATGGGGACTTGAACATTTTATTTACTGTTTTGAATTGCTAACTTGATACTGAAATAGTCGTTTATTTAAGCCTGAGAGGATGTTTGTACAATTTTTGTAACTAATGTACAAAACATTCACTCATTTGCTCCCAGAAACGTATAAATATGTTCTATTTTTAAATGCTTCATTGTCCCAAAAACGTATTTATATGTCTTTTGCGTTTTTTTTTTTCTTACAAGAACCATCTATAGCTTGCGATCTGAGAAACAAAAAACAAGGCTCTAAACCCATTTTAAAGCAATAAAACTGGCCACTGGAGGGCAGTAGCGCATTTTGTAAGAACCGCAACCCGATTCAACAGCAACGAACGGCCGAGCAGCATGGTCAGAGCGCTGGCGGCATGATGACTGCCAGCGCTCCGACCGAACAAAACAACTGAGAGGACGCCTGGGAGGCCAGGCGCTGGAAGGCCGAGCAAAACGAGTGGGACCCCCAGTGAAGCGGCTCGCCGAGCAGACCCCGCAGAGACGCAAAAATAATCCATCTTTGTGAGACAGACAATGATGAGTGAAAAGTTTACACGGCTGACGTGGCGACAACGGCGTCCTATCGGCGACAAAGCGTCATCTCTCAGTAGTCATGTGTATATAAATTGTTACTTAGCTATCAAAAGCTCTATTTGTCTGGTTGTTCATGGTATTTTGTAAAAGGAAAACATTATTCAGATGTTTGGGATGTAACTAATGCAAAAAATAGCTTTGTTAAAATCAAAGTTGTGTTTGAAATGTATGCGTTTACAAAAAGTTCATTTTCTCCATTTTTTCATCAGAAATTGGAAAATTGCTCAAACTAAGCTATTTCCTAATGCTGATTTCTAAAGAATGGAAAAAGATATGAACTTACTTTTTTCTGCTGAAAGAAGAGAGTCTAATCTTTCTTTTGGGGGGTTCCATGTTTATATAGCAATAGAACAGAATTTTCTGTGGGCTTTGTAAAATCAGTCAAAATCCAGAAAAACGGCCGGGAGCGAAGGGCCTTGCTCTGGTGAAAATGGCTGGGAGTGAATGAGTTAAAAGCAGCTAATAGTTGGGGGGGGGGGGGGGGGGGGGGGTTGCATCAACAATTGATTTATAATCGAATCTTAGTCTCTGAATCGAAATCGAATCGTTAGGTGCCCAAAGACCCACCTCTAGTACTAAGCACATATATTTTTTTATCCGAATCATATACGGTACCAATGAATTTTAATCCAGCTAGTTATCACACCGGCCATGTTCTGCCAAATCCAACCAGATGTTTTGTGGGCACCAGTTCCTGTTTCATGCTATTGCCCCCTGGCTTACTGAAAATGTGATGATAAAATGAGCCCTTGCTAAGTACAGAAAACTCCTCCCCCATTGAATTCACAATTGTTTTCTATTTAGGAGACGCCACTCGGCAATACCAATTGGTAAATTTAATCTACCTTCAATTCTGAAGAAATGAAAGAAACCAAAGTGGGGTGACAGGGACCGGCATCCATAATAAGGCTGACACGGCATCCCAGTTTTACATAAAGAACTTCTTAGAATTGTGATTCATCTGACAACTTTTTTTTTATATGACCCCCGGTCCAGAGATCATTATAAATTTCACACTTTGACATTATTGAATTCAGTTTTTATACACAAATTGTACAGCGTCCCAACTTTTTCTGAATTCACATTATATTTTGTTCCGACAAAAAAGCTTCCTAAGGGTGCATTGTTTGATTTTTGTTTACCGTCTCGGACAGATCTTAATCATTCATCGGGTAAATTCCCAATGAGTATGTATCAAAGCACTTTTTTTTCTCCCCACAGTTAAAACTGAATTGTCACCTGTGATCGCTGACTTGTAGTTCCCCGAGAAGCTGATTCTTGAACCACTGGTCAAAGTCAACGTTGTCAAATAGCTCAAAGGCAGCCAGTCCCACTGCGTTGTATACTGCAGATAAATTAAAAAAAAAAAAAAAAGATGTAAGTGCAAATTCAATAAATCCTCTTTCCATGTCCACGAATCCTAAAGGTACGGAAGCGCAGAGCTACCAGTGTTTCTATTTCTACCGGGGCATTCTCGTTTAAACGCATTGACAACCCGTTTTAACCTATTGCAAACTTCGTTTTAACATACTGATAACCTTGTTTTAACATAGTGCCAACCTCGTTTCAATGTATTGGCAAACTGGTTTCAATGACTAGTTAGTGGCGAAGGCTAAATGCTAAAAACATTACCTTTTCCCATCGTTCCTCAAGGTTTGGCCATGCACAGTTGTACTCAGCAGGTGCAAGACAAATGTTGCATTCGAGGAAGATGGGAAATCAGACTTATCCCACTCGGATGGTACCAGTTGTGACCTCAAAGCATTCCACGAGAATGTCAACAACAAAAATGGTTGATCACGACACGTTTTTTTTTTTTGGCCATTAAAAAATATTTTGACCTACAGCAAACCTGAGTTCACTTAAGGCTTAAGCGATAAAATAGTGGAGGACAAATGACACTGCACACACTGTAACTGCCTTCTTTTGTTACAGTTTTGCTGAAAGAAAAAATATCTATAAATTCTTTAAGCTAATTCACTGTTTGAGAAAAAAAATACATGACGTCTCAAAAAAACTGAATTGAAATTCATGAATGTCTTAATATGTTAAAACAAGGTTAGCAATAGGTTGAAACAAGTTAATACATTAAAACGAGTTGTCAATACGTTAATACGAGCTGGCAATACGTTAAAACGAGCAGGCAATGTGTTAAAACGAGCTTGCAATACGTTAAAACAGGAAAGCCCTGGGAGAAATGTTTCACTAACATTGGCAGCTCTGCGCTTCCGTATAAAGGAAATTAGCCAAAGAAAAACAATTTTCATACATCCAACTATAAAAATTTCAAGATTTAATGCACTAAATGTACATTTCTTATATCAAAATTAAAGCTCTAGAATGCAACAGTAGTATAGAAATGAGCGACAGATGGTGAACGAAGTCAAAATGAAGCTGAAAAGGCAATTTGGCTGAAATACATTGCCGGCATGTGCTCCAGCAGCATGGACCCAACAGACAACACTGTATGTAAAACTATACTGATACTGTACCTATAAACCAACTAAGAAAAACATCAAAGTAATAGAAGTAAACCACATTACAAATCCTAGATGTGCTTAACATCATTTCATATTTTTAACGGCATTTCATTGACACAGGCAACACCTGGTATAAATGTTCTTGTGAAGGAAGGTTGCACAAAGTATTATTCAAAAGTTTACAATTTGTGAATTTCTTAGACGTCTGATAATGCAAAAAAACAATGAACACAATTTTGCTGTGACGACTGTGACGTTAAGTTATACCCATGCATACAGTAAACACTGATAGACGAGACCACGACGCACATGGGACAATGGGTATTACTCGCGTCACGATGAATGACGGTCAGTCTGGTTTACTCACATTTGACAGGCTAAAATAGGACTGACACTGATGAAAAGTCTGCTGGCACTAAGTGTGGCCATTTCCTGGAAAAACTATGTTATTAATGTTTTTCTCCACTATTACACATCAGAAAAATGAAATTCGTTTTTTTCAATTTACTGTATTAAACAAGATACTTTCTGCAGGGATGTAAATGATATAATGGTTGTCTCTCCCTTTAACATGCCACAGTGCAATTTAACATTCACTTGGACAAGTATAATAACTCCAAGATGAGAGCACAAAGACTAATAAACGAGAATATGTGCAATAAAAAAAATGTTCTACAAGATCCATTTTAAGAATATCATTAATTGTAAGTTTTATACAACGAGAGACCCCAACCACTGGCCACAGACCGCTGCCGCGCATATTACATAAATACAAGTGAAAACTAAAGCTAAAACCTTACTATATGAAGTAACCAGCTAACTTCTTGAGCCAAAATAAAATATGCACAACAAAGGCAAAGCTCCTGCTGTGTAGCAAGTTAGCAACATCAATTAATTTGCTCTAATTTCACATTCAGCCCCTCGATTGCCTTTTTAATTGTCGTCTAATAAGTCTATTGGTTTTAACTTGAAGGCTTTGCATTGTAGGCATTACCAGTGGTGCTCACCTAAATTATAAGATGCGAACAAGAGTTCTCCTCTAACAGCGCATTTGTGTACCACGACAATTAAAGGTCAGCTGCCAGCATGAATGAGTCAAGGCGGTCATCACAATGATGACGCTGCAAGGGCCTACTTTAAAATGAAAAACTATGCATTGTATCAACGTTTGAGCAGTACTTATTGGGATATTATTTTTAAGTTGGCTCTTGATGCGTGTTGGCTGCGTTTCTACACAATCATTGTAGCAGCTGTCAAATTTGTCTTGGCCCGCCTTGAATGCAGTCCAGTTTATGGTACGCAAGAAACTTCACTCCCCACACAAACGCCGAATGCAGAGCGGCCAGCGGAATTTGTGGCCTTTTAAGTCTTGATGTGCAGAGGCTTCGGCGGTCCACCAAAATACATGCTAATGCTAAAAGAGACAATTGTGCTGCTAAACCGGTCCAAACATTGCAATTTAGGGACAGAATTTTTCAAGGAGCTATGTCAGAGAAACTGAAAAAGTTGAAACCACACCAAAACGTGAATCTAAATTTCTTATGTGTGCTCACCTAGGCTGCATCTTATCTTATCTTAATGAGGGAAGCACTAGACAAAATGGATGGAATTTTGCAGTGGGATGGGAATTTATCATTATTTGATCATAGTAGAGCCAAATTACGAGTAATGCTGTGATGCAGCTATATGGGCCGTCCCCTTATAGAAGCAGTGAAATCATGCAGCCAGTGAAGCATTTATGAAGCAGATGACTGCAGGGCATTTGCTATTCAAGGAGCATGTCGTTAATACAATGTCCTCCAAACTAGATGTTAGCAGTTCTCTGCGCGCACACGCCTATACGGGGGTATTTAAAAAAAAAAAAAAAAAAAGTGGGACGCAAGGGGCTAGTGCAGCTTGAGCAACTCCACGTCTCTCGGTCACATTTGCCCCCATTCATCCTGACACAAGCACAAGCACAAGCACAAAGAGAAAGACAAGACAGATGGGCTGAAGCTGCTGAAGCAAGAGCTTGGATTGTTATCAATGAAACACTGCCAGGGATGGCGTATTCAAGACAGGTAAATGGAACTGTCAGGGAGTCAGAAACGCTGCAAATGGCACTTTTTCCCCCCACCGAACTTCAATTAAAGACAATACCGAGGCAAATAAATCTTTGGAAGAAGTCAATTTGTAGGTCTCCTCATTCTGACATGTTTATGAATGTCTCTTATGAGTTTCAAAAAGCTAGTAACCTTTAACAATGCATGTTCCTTTTCTCAACTTTTCCCATATTGTGGTTCTGTAGCAGCACCGACACAAAAAAGCCACGACGTCTGTATATAAAACCCTTTTCAGACAAGCGCTGAGGTCTGGTAATTATATATGAATGTGAATATAAAAATATGAATGAATAATAATTAGCAGTTAAAACTTAGGCGTGAACACAATTTAACAGTAGTGTGCATAG
Source organism: Corythoichthys intestinalis (assembly GCF_030265065.1). Classification (NCBI taxonomy): domain Eukaryota; kingdom Metazoa; phylum Chordata; class Actinopteri; order Syngnathiformes; family Syngnathidae; genus Corythoichthys; species Corythoichthys intestinalis. The sequence continues at coordinate 19,827,516 of NC_080397.1, read as the reverse complement.
TAGTGCACTGCCGTTGTAAGGTTCATACTTGTGGGGAGCTACAGAGTTTGCACTTAAACTTTTGAAAGGGCAAAACGTATTTTCACAAAAACAAAATTCTGCAAGCGCAAAACCTAAAATCGTTTCAAGCAGCAGCGCTGACATTCCATGGAAGTACAATCTAGAGCAGCAGAAAGATGATTAACTTACCTGCGTCTTTCATTAGCAACTGAACAGGATCTTCTACATTGGTTGGCCCTGTAACGAAACATGCAACACATTTAAAAGATGACATACATTTCATTTAAAAGATGACAGGAGACTTGACTAAAAAATTGTGCACGTATAATTGATGCTGCCTATAAAGTGATTGAATATATTTTTTTGTAATAATAGGTCACTGTTGATAATGTTCTGCTTGTCTTTTTTAATCAAAGTTAAAGCAACACTTAGTAACTTTTCAGTTTTAGTTGATTTTAGCGACGCCGGTGGACAAAAGCGGGAGTGTTTTGCCTTAAGACTGCGTTTCCAATGAAGACCCACACAATTCACACAATTGTTAAAACCTTCATTTGCATCTATCAACATTTCAAACTTTAGTGATCATCATAGGCTTTTCTTTTTGCAATCACCGAGTTTGTCGCTTGGCCCAACTTGATGTTACACTCAAATGTGATCGTAAGTATTGAGCACATGACTGATCAATGTGGGTTTATTTTATAAAAAAAAAAAAAAAAAAGGTCTTAAAAGTCTTAAAAACCTCACTCAACAATATAGTGTTGGTTGAAATCATATTGTCTGAGAATGTTTCCCTAAAGGGAACATACTGACGTTCAACAATAATAATAAATACATTAAAATGCAAACAAAAAAAATATTGGCTTCTGAAATGACATTACAAGAAGTTGCAATTTTTGGGCAGTGATCTCTTTTCCGTCACATCTAGACACAATGTTTTCTACCTCTATTATTCGTTTTGGTGCACCAAGATTTCAAATCAATAGCTGCCTCCCTTCAACCATAGAATTTTATAATTTGCTGTCGCTCTTGCTCTGGTGGAACCAATTTTCACTCTGTCACTTGAAGCTGAGAGCAGCCTGAGAGTGCAGCCGGAAGCAAACCCTACAAAAACAAAGTACTTTTGCAATGATACTGTTAATTCAGACCCAAACAAACAAAAAAAAACATGTTGACAAAGAAAGCTTGTCCCCAGCGTGAGGCTAAAGGCATACTGTATGTATGAGTGCGACCCAGTCGTGAAGACTAGCGTGGTTATAAATGTACAAAAAAAAATTTTTTTTTTAAATCGGAAAATGAATGTCACAAGGGAAATCAAGGGTGCTGCCAAAGCTATGTTACATACAGTATACCACTAATGGCAACATGAAATAACCTACATGCTTTTTGTCTTATAAAATATGTATAAGTTGCCAGGACCACTATATCCAATATAGGAGACCCAAAGGCTGTGTTCCACAGAACAGAGAAAGTGTTTGCATCAATTAGGTGAAATCAGGTAGCGTTTGTTGAAATTGAAAAAACAGACAATTTTGGAATGGCCTTAATAGCCCATTTGAAAATTAATGAATTGTTAAGTATGCTATTATTTTTGTGACAAAAGTTGAATTAGCACAGGTGTCGGCGACCTTTATTACCGTATTTTTTGGACTATAAGTCGCTTTTTTTGTTTTGTTTGTTTTTTTCCCATAGTTTGGCTGGGGGTGCGACTTATACTCTGGAGCGACTTATGTGTGAAATTATTAACACATTATTATATCATTCCACATGTTATGTTGGTGTTGTGGAGTGTCACTGATGGTTTGGTAAACTTGTTAGCCTGTTCTTTATGCTGTAGTTAGCTGAATAACTCTTAATAGCTGTGTTACGTTAACATACCGGCCACGTTCGCATTTTGTTGTTCATGCATCATGTAACATTATCATACTGTACACTTATTCAGCATGTTGTTCTCTATTGTATTTTTATTTCAAATTGTCTTTCAAGATGACATATCTGTTCTATGTGTTGGATTTTATCGAGATAATATGCCCCCAAAATGCGACTTATACTCCGGTGCGACTTATATGTTTTTTTTTCCCTTTTCGTTGGGCATTTTATGGCTGGTGCGACTTATACTCAGGTGCGGCTTATAGTTCGAAAAATACGGTACTTAAAGAGCCATTTCGACCCAGTATCCATAGAAAAAGACAACACTGGAAGCCGCACACATATCATGACATTTGACAAGATTGCATCAGCACAACTGTTCACAGTACACCAATATCTACAGTATAAATGAATATTCTGTGTTGCACATTTTACTTTACATGGGAGAATAGCCTCCATTTCATTAGAGCCAAATTAAACCAGAGCTCACTTTTTAAACACTTTTATTCACAGGTCACTCACGCAGGTTATGAATTCCCCAAACTATGTGATGTCACAGTTGCCAATCGGAAGGTGTACCCACAAGTCTTAGCGCCTGTGAATGGTCCAAAGACAATTTGCAACCGTGACTTTATATAGTTGGCAAATTCTGCTTAAGTGAATTGTATAAAGTCATGGATGCCATCCTAAAGCTCTACCGACAAGCCTTTGTGCCTGTGAACGGAGCAAAGACTTGCGGGTGTACATTCTGGGACAACCATGACTGTACATAGTTGGTGAATTCATGACCTGTCAACCTGACTTGATTGGCCTACTAAATAGAAGTTAAATCAAACATTCATTTTTCAAAAAGAAAATTCAGCCACATAAGACAGTTCAAAGAGCCGCATGCGGCGTCTTTAGCCACGGGTTGCCAACTCCTTGCTTAGCTGTTTTTGTGGAATTATTCCTCCATTGAGTAATCCACAGGATAAGCGCATTGTATTTGCTGGACTACTGTATGTGAGTTTTCCCCCAAACTTTTAAAGCTCACCTTTAAAACAGCTAATTTATTTCCATAACAATATATGTAGATTGGAACACCAATTTAAAAATGCCTCTTTGTTGCAACTTTTCAGTTTGTAAATCACAAGCAAAACAAAAATATGGGCCAATGTTTGAACCTAATCGTAGTGTTTGAATGTTCTATTCATTTCTTTTGCGCTCCACAGCACAGCCGTTTGTGGAGGTGTATGACTCATTGTACTCTGCTCAGCATGACGGCCAGTTACTTTGCTCAGTGCTTTATTGTGAGCCTTTGCAGTGTTTTTCACCTTTATACAAATTATTTGTTTTGTTAGCTCAATATCAAAGAAAAAGCCTAGTTTGGCAAGAAGAAAAAATATTTGTGAGCAGTACTGTATATGTCATGGGCACCTTGCATTTCAGAGCTTGAAAGTCTGAAATAGACAAGTCCACAATTTCTTCATTCCGAAACCAAAGAGGTTCAGGCAGGTGGTGCATAAAAAGAAATGCTGGTGGGATGGGGGCAAGCAAGGGAAGGGCACCTGTCCTGTCTATGTACTGTAGGGGGGGAAACTCAGCATCTAATCAGTTAACCCTTAAAAATACAGTAAAGAAATTATTTGTGATATTAGAAAACTCTCGCTAACAAAGTCCTAACATAATGTTAGTACAGCAATAAATTAAATAAGACGGCATTAGTACACCACAGAAAAGTTATGTTATGGTTTGGAAAACAAATAAATAAATAGTAAGGGGTCGGGGGGGGGCATTGGCACATTTCTAACAAGGAATTACTCTTGTAAATATAATCCACTGACCCTGGAGATTCTGAACCATATCCAGGAGCACCGGTGTCAAGGTCTGGCTGTAGTTGTGGAAGATATCCAAGAATAAAACTTCTGTACAGGGCTAACACAGAGAGAATTGGTAATTAGGAAAATATAAAATTATGGCTGCCAAAGTCATATATTTTATACAGTATTCCCACCATCCAATTTTTTTTTTTTTTTTTTTTGCTAATCACAAAGAAATAGAATTACAGGTGAGAATGAGATGAATACAGTACAATACAATGCATCATCAATACTTAATGGAAAGTCATTCTACACACATGCTTCAAAGTTTCACCTCTGCTAATGAAGGGGAAAACTGATCCCAGAAAGAAGAAAATTGTTTAAAAAAAAAAAATATATATATATATATATATATATATATATATATATAGTACTAATAATGAAAACCAACCATTGAAAATCAGACATTACATTTTAGTTTTTGTTGAACAGAAATATCAGACAACCATAATCAATGCAAGATCTTGGAGATAAATTATTGCAACACTGGATGGAAATAAATCTTTTGACAAGGCAGGAGCTTATGAACCAATGCCACAGCAATTGTGTGCTGTAATTAAAGCGAAAGGCGCTTCAACAATATATAAAGACTGTATGACCCTTTTATTGGTGGTGACTTTTTTGAGCGACGGGCAGTGCATGTTACATACTGCTACAAATATTCTGATGTTTGTTGTTTAGAATTTTAGCAACATTAGCAGGCACTGTTAGCGCATAGCACGTTAACCCTGATGGACTTGAACATAGGTATAGAGCAGCAAAAATAAAATAGACGCACATTGTTTGAAGTTACTATCCTCTATTTTTTCCCCATTTTGGATGCGGACGAAGCCTTTGGTCAGGCGAACTGGAACACTGTGGAGCACATCATGCTAATTGCTCTTCTTTGCTTCTTATATTTTTCTCTTCGTACAGTCTAAAGCTGAACACTTTCACATAATGTCACTGCCTTCTTTAGGTCGTTTTTCCAAGTAAAAATCCACGCATTAAACTATTAGCACAACGGTAGCTAAACTGCCAAGCAACAGATTGGGAAGCCCAGATCTCCACAAATGAAAGTATGTCAAGATAGACTAACCAAGAGCAAGATGAGTAGGACAAAATACACAACATTCTCCTCCTCATATATCGTTTTTGTTTGAGCCAAATCAGTGTGCATTGACTATAGAAGTAGGTGTGTCCCATTAGAGGCTCCCTACAATCCGATTTGATTACGATTCAGGGTGCTACGATTCTATTATTGAACGATTATCACGGTATTAACGATGATCACAGGTATGTTTGTAGCGTCACCGCTGTATTTAATCCTGGTTTTACATGTTCTACATATGGAGTAACCTTTGTCAATGCCCTTCCTATTGCCATGTTGATAAAAACCAAAATTAAAAAAACAAATAGTTTTTAATGCTGAGGAGTAAATCTCTCGCTCAGTAACTTCCGTTGCCGCAATCCTCACGTTGTGTGTTCCTTAAGGTGTCGTTCCGCGGGCAGTGGTAGTGTTCCTCTCATTAAGTTATTATGGCAAATAATCGTTTTGGAACATTTATAAATCGTAATCGAATCGTAACGTGTCAAATCTCGATGAATCTAATAATTGATGGACTGGCACGCCGCTATACAGAAGTGTCAACTTGCATGTAAGCCACATTGCCATCGCAATAGCCTTGGACGGCAGACTATCTCAAATATTCTCATTTAATTGGCTAAAACACTTCTGAAAAAACAGCAGCAATTTTGCCTGCTTCCTGGAAATGTTGGCGTTTATTAGCATTTTTCTCTACTATTAAAGAGCAGAAAAATAGATTTTTTTTTTTTTTTTTAAAATAACAAAATTATTTATGCTGAGATGATCAACAAGACTGCAATTCCTTCAAAACCGTGCTTCTTAACCTTGCTTAAGGTACCAAACCCCACAAGTTTTAATTGTGGATTCACCGAACCCTATAATAATAAAAGCAATTTTTCAAATTCAAAACCAATATACATAAGACAGCAAGCTAATAATTTAGCAAATTATCGTACAAAATTCTTCTCATTTTGACAGCATTTTTATAAACAGGTCAAGATTTGAGCCCACACTGCCCATTGGTCTGTTGTATTCCCTCATACCAAGTGTAAGTCAACCTTCCACTGAGCAAACCAGTTCCTCCTCCCATCAGATCGCGGAGTAGCAGTTAAAAGAAATGAATTAAGCCTGTAAATTGGGTGTAAACCACTCCAAAACCTGGTCTAAAAAGCCACTTTGCCTGGATTTAATCAGCGTACGAAAATAGGGCTCTGTGTTTCTTTACCTTTGCCTTGAACCCTTTAGACTTACTCACCCTGGGGTTCAATCAAACCCAGGTTAAGAACCACTGCTTTAAGATCAGCAGGGTGCATGACTGTCTTAATAATCCAATGGCAAAATTCACATCGGTTTACTGACAGTTAAAAGTCACCTCTAATGAGGCATCGGAATACATGATAACAGAGAAATGGTTGCATGACGTCGTACGTCAATTGTCCTGAGTAATTCTTTTAACAACATGTTAAGATCAAATTTGATGCAAGGACTACAGTTTTTGTGGGAAAAAATGTCACTGTCTGATAAACTATAACAGCCATTTTATCACAAGGGTGCATGACACTTTTTAAAAGTGGACACAGTTGTGACAATATCTAGGTGCTCATCTGAAGCACAAACCAATACATATGCAATTCATGGTTCACAGATTAGAGAGATAAGTGTGTACTGCACACTAGTGATACAATGAAGTAAAAGAAACGAAATCGGCCGAGTTATGTGTGTCTCATAATCAGTGAGTTTTTACTCACCCGCAAACTGTATTTCCAAGAGTCACCTCCTGTTTCTTCAACAGCTGCAGAGTAGAGGGTGAGAACAAGTTATTTAGTACTCACTACATATAAAGCTTTCATTTGAAACAATTCTGTACTTTGCTCAGACAATCCTAAATTTGAACTCAAATCCAAGTTAAATTGGTCAATATGGCTTTCCAGAAAGATCCTACACGGCTTGCAAACGCTATCTTTTACCTATTCCATTGCATTAGAACCTCTAATTTTCACATTTTCTTTATCTGATTTATATTTGACAAACCAGCGAGTTAACCAATTCATTATAAGTCCTGATAAAGAAATTACAAAATTAACAATTAATGTCTGCTAAAAGTATACCTAAAACTGCTTATTAGTTGATGATGTCTGACTGAAAGGCGGACAACAGTCATTAAAACTAAAATCCAGCTTTCCTCTGTAGTTTGTTCTACCCATGCCTGTGTGTACAGTGGGGCAAATAAGTATTTAGTCAACAAACAGTTGTGCAAGTTGTCCTATTTGAAAAGATTAGAGAGGCCTGTAATTGTCAACATGGGTAAACCTCAACCATAAGAGACAATGTGGAAAAAACAAAAACAAAAAAAACCAGAAAATCACATTGTTTGATTTTTAAAGAATTTATTTGCAAATTAGAGTGGAAAATAAGTATTTGGTCACCTATAAACAATCAAGATTTCTGGCTGTCAAAGAGGTCTAACTTCTTTTAACGAGGTCTAACGAGGCTCCACTCATTACCTGTATTAATGGCACCTGTTTTAACTCATTATCGGTATAAAAGACACCTGTCCACAACCCAAAGAGGTCTAACTTCTTATAACGGGGTCTAACGAGGCTCCACTCGTTACCTGTATTCATGGCACTTGTTTTAACTCTTTATCGGTATAAAAGATACCTGTCCACAACCTCAGTCAGTCACATTCCAAACTCCACTATGGCCAAGACCAAAGAGCTGTCGAAGGAAACCAGAGACAAAATTGTAGACCTGCACCAGGCTGGGAAGACTGAATCTCCAATAGGTAAAACGCTTGGTGTAAAGAAATCAATTGTGGGAGCAATTATTAGAAAATGGAAGACATACAAGACCACTGATAATCTCCCTCGATCTGGGGCTCCATGCAAGATCTCACCCCGTGGCGTCAAAATGATAATAAGAACGGTGAGCAAAAATCCCAGAAACACACGGGGGGACCTAGTGAATGACCTGCAGAGAGCTAGGACCACAGTAACAAAGGCCACTATCAGTAACACAATGTGCCGCCAAGGACTCAAATCCTCCACTGCCAGACATGTCCCCCTGCTGAAGAAAGTACACGTCCAGGCCCGTCTGCGGTTCGCTAGAGAGCATTTGGATGATCCAGAAGAGGACTGGGAGAATGTGTTATGGTCAGATCAAACCAAAATAGAACTTTTTGGTAGAAACACAGGTTCTCGTGTTTGGAGGAGAAAGAATACTGAATTGCATCCAAAGAACACCATGCCCACTGTGAAGCATGGGGGTGGAAACATCATGCTTTGGGGCTGTTTTTCTGCAAAGGGACCAGGACGTCTGATCTATGTAAAGGAAAGAATGAATGGGGCAATGTATCCAGAGATTTTGAGTGAAAATTTCCTTCCATCAGCAAGGGCATTGAAGATGAGACGTGGCTGGGTCTTTCAGCATGACAATGATCCCAGACACACAGCCAGGGCAACAAAGGAGTGGCTTTGTGAGGAGCATTTCAAGGTCCTGGAGTGACTTAGCCAGTCTCCAGATCTCAACCTCATAGAAAATCTGTGGAGGGAGTTGAAAGTCAGTGTTGCCCAACAAAGCCCCAAAACATCACTGCTCTAGAGGAGATCTGCATGGAAGAATGGGCCAATATTCCAGCAACAGTGTGTGAAAAGCTTGTGAAGAGTTACAGAAAATGTTTGGCCTCCGTTATTGCCAACAATGGGTACATAACAAAGTACTGAGATGAACTTTTGGTATTGACCCAATACTTATTTTCTACCATGATTTGCAAATACATTCTTTAAAAATCAAACAATGTGATTTTCTGTTTTTTTTCCCACATTCTGTCTCTCATGGTTGAGGTTTACCCATGTTGACAATTACAGGCCTCTCTAATATTTTCAAGTGGGAGAACTTTCACAATTAGTGGTTGACTAAATACTTATTTGCCCCACTTATCCTCCAGATACTCCAGCTTCCACTAACATTACATAACAAATGTTAGATTTATTGAAGACAGCAATTTGCCCAAAAGTGTGAAGGGTTAGCTTCCTGGGCTCTGTGATTGACTGGTTCCGATTTGTGAGACTGGAATATCCTTTTGATGCTCACTAAGCTTTATTTCAATGAGACTTGCTGACAGTGTGCGTGATAGACTGCATCATGTTTTAGGCATATTTAAGTTTAAGGCATCGTAAGTCTTTGACTTTGAGGTCGCACAAGCTGTGGGTTACCGATTCAGTTTGCACTCCACCTTTTATTAAAACTTTACGTTTAATGTTCAATATTACCTGTCACCCATTGAGGACACACACTATGTAAAATGACCACCGCAATCCAAAAACATAATAGTAAGATTGTGATGTAGCTTCTTTTGTTTTAGATAAGTTTTGCAAATTTTACAAAGCAGAAGTGGTTAATCCTTCCTGCTCAGAAAAAAAATCAATGTTAAATTTGTAAATAATCAAGATAATCTGAGAAATCACTTTGTAGATTTACCAAAACTCTCGGGATCCTCTTCCCACATGGCAAGCTCCTCCTTTGTAAGGAGGAAATAGTGGGAGACAAGCCGGCGTCCGATCTCAGTCAGGGTGGGGTGTGTGAAAAAAGCCGTCTTAATCTTGTGAGCCTCTAAACTCTCTGGTTTACTGTCTACAAAGGCAAAGACAACCCAGAAAAAGCTGTTCAACTCAAATATTCAATCCAGTAAGCAACATATCCTGAATTAAAGCAATAATCATATTGTTTTGTATCATATTATCAATTTAAAATAAATAGATAAACATTTCCAACATCATTACCAAAGATACTAATGACAAATACTGGATTAACAGATATGTTCAGTCAGCCAATGGGGGAAAAAAGTCCTTTTACTTTCATTAGAACTATATAGCTTTGGGACCTGTCGTAGTGACAAATACACAAGAGACCTCCTGTCTGTCTACATGACTGACAGGGTGAGCAAAAAATATAAGTCCTGTTGCTGCCAATGGCAGGGTTGGTCATCCGAGGCTTGATCTTGCCTTAAGCTGTTCAACCTTGCGCCTTACAATATTGCCCCATCTGCAAGGTGGGAACACGAAAGCAAACTTGAAGTTCTACTCAACGCAGTCTGACTTCATAATAGCCTACACTTTCTGCCAATAAGCTTAAGTTGAATCGAAACCTGATTTTCTTAAGACTAAAACTTATTACCGTGTGGTGTGGTGTGGTGTGTTCTGAGTCATTTTTTCAATTATCCTGTAGAGTAGATTGTGCAAATAGCCCCCCCCACCTCCCGATTGGTGACCATAATTATGTATGTTACACCTGTTCACTATTGCCAATTGTAAATCCATGTATGTAATGCAATGTATGCTCATCATCATCAAGTTCGGTCTCCAATACTGTGATGAGGGGTAAAAAACGAGGCTTGTGTTGTTGCCATATATAAATAGTTTGGATGCTCTGTGGCAGAGTTGTTTTCGTCATTTCGTCGACGAACATTTTTTTCATGTCAATGACGTGCTAAAAACATGTCTTGGTAGACTAACTCATAACGACAGAAATGCCAGTTTTTGTCTCACGAGACGAGAACAAGATTGAAATGCGCCTTAATTTCGGTCATAAATTCACAATTTGTGACATTTTCTTATCAAACGTGTAGTTATCCTGCATCATAGTAGTGTTTGAACATCACTCATGTGACGTGCTCTTGCAAGTTAGTCTTGGTTCTACAACAACTACCTGGTTTGGGAGAGGAGACTCTCAGCTATCCATGTAGATATTTGTGATTTGTTGAATGCTATGCTTGTATTTTCAAGTATATCACCCACACCTAAAAATGTGTGGAGCCTGTTTTACAAAATTGGTGCAAATCTTAGTATTGATGAAATAGTTAATGACGTGTTAATGAAAAATAGGGAAAATACCTCCACTTACTGCAGTATAAACTATGTGATAAGAGGAATTAAAGCTCATAGAGTTTGAGGTTTCACCAAAAATATTAGGAAAAAACAATGCATTAAATGGACAGGTTATGGACATGGAACTATCATTCGGTCATGCCATCGTAACAAAAAGGCCATTAGGTCAGAACGTATGTTAGCCAAAACCAAATATTCAAATATAGGTATTTTTTTCTTTCCGTTTCTCCTTTGGCTTTTTGTCATTTTTCTTTAAAAAATCTGGATAAATTATTGTGCAAGTTCGTGAACAAAGTTATGACATTAAAATTATGTGCATGTTCGGAAAGTTTGACAAGATCACAGACCAAAGATGTGGATTGATACTTGGGCTTCCTTACACATCGCTAGCTTGTTTGTCATGATATCAAATGCAAAGTTGTCATGTAATGTTGTATTACATTTTTGGTTGATTTCAAAGTATTTCACATTTAAAGAATGTAATCTGTTTAATGACACGTTAAATATTACTTAAAATGTTATCCATAATTGTTTGATGATGGTAAAAGGTTGCACTCCAAATCGGGCCATCACCATTGACAGCGCAACAACAGCATTAAGCAGAATGTGAGGAGAAGAAGTATTGATTAAACAAATCAAAGACATTTTAAATAAATTCATACGCTACCTTCAATGTTCTTGGCAGGTTTGTAAGCGTCGTTTTTAACAATAATCTTGGTGAGGTTCATGCACTGGACAATGAAGCGCTCAAAAGTGATGCCTTCTCCGGCAGGCGTGAACACGTAGCTCACAGAAAATTCCAGTGAGCGCTGGATTAGAGGTATAAATGCACAGGGATGGTACTCCAAGAAATCCAACAACTAAGTGACAGATGAATACATTAATTAGTTGATTTTAAAAAATGACATCCAGCATAGACTTCTTTTATCATGTGAAACTCCGCTCACAACTTTAGTGTAGAGTATGATTGTCTTTTCCAGCTTTTCTCTGCATGTACTGCCTGGACCAATTTGTCGACCTAAAATAGTGACCAATCAAAAGACAATGTTAGTTAATAACAGCTGGAGTTTTAATTATTCATTAAAAATTGTGATGCTGTTGTTACACTTTTACCAGTAAGCACAGTGTTAAACATGTTTGCCCCAAAAGCAACACCAATTAGAGGAACGTACTCCATCAATCAAAACCAAAAAACTTCCATAATAATATGCTCTGATGGAGTCCCACAGGCCACAAACAGGTTGTGTTAATACGATATTAGTAAAACAAAACCCATGCCAAATAAATACGGAGAGTGAGCGCTGGAGTCTACTCAGCAGTGAGTACTACACCTCTTGTATTAAATTGAAAAATAATGTTGGTTTTCTGCCCTGAGCCGAGAAGGATGTTGTTAAGGACGTGTGTGCATTGGCTGTCCTAAAACTGCACTGCCCACTATTGCATGGCATGAATACTACATCATGTTCACGCGGACTTGCGACGTCATTTGAACGGTGATCAAAATCAAGATCTGGGCATGTGCAAGCAAATCTGTAAATGGGAGCTTTCTTTTGGTTCGGCCTGAAAATCTCAGTGTAAACTGAAAAGTAGACCTTGTGTCATAAACGGTTGGGCCTAGTCTAGAGTAGGGGTTTGCTAAAATATCGAAATGGTGATATATCTTGATATTTTGTATCCCAAAAGGTTATCGATAAGCTCCTGCCAAGAATCGATATACCGTAATTTCTCGAATATAACGCACACTTTTTTCCCCAAAATCCACTTGTAAAATCATGGTGCGCAATATACACGGGTATGGAAACAGAACTATATATATATATATATATATATATATATATATAAAGACCGATTTTTTTTTAATTGACATGGCCATGTTGTGTTGAAGAAAACGTATGCAGCGATCCGTTGCCGACCATTACAGTACATGACGTCACCATTTTGTTTCGGTCATACTTCACTCTTATTGGTTGAATGATTTCGTCTGTATTAAATTCTGCTTTTTTCACTCTTCATAAAGCACAGAATTTAGTTTGTTAAACTCATTTGAGTCAACGTTTATTACAACTCGGCAACTCTGACCATAACAAACATAACACAACACAGACTTCCTGTGTCTGTCAACTATATCTGTCCCTCAGGAAACTGAAACCCAAATAACAATAGTTCCTCTTGTTACAGTAGCAATGTGCTCGTTCCGATTTCCGACTTCGGGCCACATTTTTATTTTACCGTATCAATCCATGGAAGAAATATTTATTCATCATGATGAAACGATCAAGTTATACAGCAGCCTTGAAAAGAAAAGTCACATCTGTTTTGTTTTCTGCTGGATTTTGGTAAGTTGGAGAAGTTGTCAGATCATATTATTACCGTGCATATTGTCAGTTTACGGTAATGTTTTGAACTACCAATGTGCTATGCTTGTGCTGTGTTTCACCAGTCAGTAAAATGACATTTCTGTATCTGTACATGAGCTCTGTTTTCTTGTATTCTTCTATTTATTGGTGCTAAAATTAGGGTGCGCGATATACACGGGTACAATAATTTCCCCTAGATTTTACAAGTAAATTCGGGATGCACGTTATACACGGGTGCGCCTTATATTCGGGAAATTACGGTATATAATTTTTAAAAGGTGTCAGTGTTTAAAAAAAAAAAGTTGCTACCACAATCTTCCACAAGAATAGTGTCTCTATTACCTCAAAGGCTTCCATTGACGGCACTAGACACTCAATCCATTTAGACTGGGACCGGTCCAGACTTGAACATTCGCAGCCACTCCTTCCGATTTTCGCAGCATTTACAGTTCACGTTCTGTTCAATTTAGGGCATTTACAGAAAACTTCATGTTGAGTTTGATTTACTGCCTATTCATTTGGGGATATTCGTACCAGTTCTTTAACCCTAAATCAACAGAAAGAGACCCATAAATGCCCTCAAAAAACATCAGAAAGAGACCCATAAATGCCCTCAAAAAACAACAAGTGACCATGAAATGTCGCAAAATCAACAGCAAATGCCTGAAATGTCGCAAAATTAACTCATTGGCTGCCTATGAAGGCCACTGACGTCCAATCTGTTTGAAGTGGGAGGGATGGAATCCAAGTTCAAATGGATTGGAAGTCTACTAGTGGTAAACTCATTTAAATTCACAGCTGAAAGGTGAAAAGAGCTTGTTTTTCCATTTAATCAGTTATATTGTAGAATATCGTAAAATGATTTCCTGACTCATGTATCGATAATTGTTGTATCGCCATATCGTGAAATCATCGTTCTCCTGAGCCTTGTACCGGGAATCTTATCGTATTGTGAGGTACCCAGAGGTTCCCACCCCTAATCTAAACTGTGCAGGTGCCTCATACCCATCCCTATGAAAAGCATATTCAATAAGTACAGTATACTCAATGCCTCTTATTGATGATGGCAGTGACTCTTGGACTCTTAATTGAAGAGTACACTTATCAATAGCAGGGAATGAGTAGGCGTGTGATGACAACCTTATAAAAGATAGGTCGAATTCTTTGCTCAGAATCTTCAGCTAAATGCATTTTAGGGTAAAAAAAAAAAAAAAAAATCTTGGGAGCTGTTTCAGTATGTCATTCATTCAACAACCGATCACAGAGATACAAAACTCAAATTACTTACAGCATTCCAGGAACTGTTTTAGCCTTTCAAACACTGCATTCAGGAAACCCTAAAAACCGGAAAAGAGGAGAAAAAAGGTTTAATTGCTCACATTCCTGCAGTTATGGTACACACTCGTTGAGCACAGTTAAGTTGCACCTGCCTCTCCACTCAGGAGGACAGAGTAAATAGCAGTGCCAAGGTTCACACCAGATGAAAGAGGATGAATTTTTCAATGTCTGGAGTAGTCATAGCTAAACTTGGAAAATGGGAAGATAGAAATCAAGTTTGTTATAATATACGTTAATGTTGAGCAATGAGGTCAATAGTGCCATCATCAATCATTTACATAGCACACAATGCCGGCCACATCGTGAATACTCCGAAAAGAGTAGTCAAAAAAAGCTCACGAAGGAAGTTGGAGATGATGAAAATGACATTCACAATTTATTTGTTGAGCTAGGTGGATGAAATGGACTAGAAAAAGGATCAGATGGAATATGTAGTAGGAGAGCAATGATAAAGAGATTGCAATCGTATCCATTTTTCATTAGGTGGAGTTGTAATAGGACAATATTGACAAAGGATAACCGCTTGGGTAGAATACACAAGCGTAAGAAAAGTAAATGACACTTTGAGATCCTTATTATTAACTGCAAATGGAAGCAGAGAAGTGCTTTAAGGTATTACTTTGTGAAAGCCGAGGAATAATGCAATAAAAGAAACATTGTAAAACACTTCATATAATAACGACACAATAGAATATCGTTCCCCAAGAGAAGAGGTTTATTTGGTCGCCGAGTCCAATTTGTAGTAGTATTCTATTTTACGACATTCAAAAATATGATACTACCTAAAATGGTCCTTATAACAAATAAAGAAATGTCAAACAAAAATTAGACACCATACTTAAATAAGATAACAGCACTTACCTTGGGAGGTTTGTTCTGATAAATTATACCTTTCAATAACAAATATAAATCCCTGTTGTGCATGTACAGTGGGGCAAATAAGTATTTAGTCAACCACTAATTGTGACGTTCTTCCACTTGAAAATACTAGAGAGGCCTGTAATTGTCAACATGGGTAAACCTCAACCATGAGAGACAGAATGTGGGGGAAAAAAAAAAAAACAGAAAATCACATTATTTGATTTTTAAAGAATTTATTTGCCGATCATGGTGGAAAATAAGTATTTGGTCTATACCAATAGTTCATCTCAATACTTTGTTATGTACCCTTTGTTGGCAATAACAGAGGCCAAATGTTTTCTGTAACTCTTCACAAGTTTTTCACGCACTGCTGCTGGTATTTTGGCCCATTCCTCCATGCAGATCTCCTCTAGAACAGTGATGTTTTGGGGCTGTCGTTGGGCAACACGGACTTTCAACTCCCTCCTCACCCCCTGGCGTCAAAATGATAAGAACGGGGAGCAAAAATCCCAGAACCACACGGAGGGAACCTAGTGAGTGACCTACAGAGAGCAAGGACCACAGTAACAAAGGCTACTATCAGTAACACAATGCGCCGCCAGGGACTCAAATCCTGCACTGCCAGACGTGTCCCCCTGCTGAAGAAAGTACACGTCCAGGCCCGTCTGCCGTTCACTAAAGAGCATTTGGATGATCTAGAAGAGGACTGGGAGAATGTGTTATGGTCAGATGAAACCAAAATAGAACTTTTTGGTAGAAACACAGGTTCTCTTGTTTCAAGGAAAAAGAATACTAAATTGCACCATACCCACTGTGAAGCATGGGGGAGGAAACATCATGCTTTGGGGCTGTTTTTCTACAAAGGGACCAGGACGGCTGATCTGTGTAAAGGAAAGAATGAATGGGGCCATGTATCGAGAGATTTTGAGTGAAAATCTCCTTCCATCAGCAAGGGCATTGAAGATGAGACGTGGCTGGGACTTTCAGCATGACAATGATCCCAAACACACAGCCAGGGCAACAAAGGAATGGCTTCGTAAGAAGCAATTCAAGGTCCTAGAGTGGCCTAGCCAGTCTCCAGGTCTCAACCCCATAGAAAATCTGCGGAGGGAGTTGAAAGTCCGTGTTGTCCAACGACAGCCCCGAAACGTCACTGCTCTAGAGGTGATCTGCATGGAGGAATGGGCCAAAATACCAGCAAGAGTGTGTGAAAAGCTTGTGAAGAGTTACAGAAAACGTTTGGCCTCCGTTATCAGGGTCCCCCCAGGATTGATAAATCTAAATTCAAGACTTTTAAGACCTTTTTTAATGCCATTTCAACTGAAAATTAATACTTTTCTCGCACCCATTATTTAGATCATATTGAAACATATTAAATAAAGCACTGAACATCAAATTTAACCTCAATTACTAAGTGTGTTTGACAAAAGAATGCACATATATTGAAGATGCAATTAAAACACATTTAAAGTAACATTATAAAGTCTGTCAGAATTTTTTTTAAACATACACACGCACATAATAATTATGGACAAAAAGAGGAGGAGGACAGGACTCAGACCAGCCATCTTCTGTAACAGGCTAGCCGCTAGTGCACCTGCCAAGACCCCAGCGAACATGGCTAACTCTCGAGTTAAAACGGCGAAATTCACATTCATTCGAAAGGCAAACCGAAATGTTTAAACAGGTCCACTGCCTTCGTATGACCCATAAACTGCAACCTAAAGTATCTGGATGTAACTTGAGCCCCTATCACATACTCCAAAACAACGGGAATATCACGGGACTTAACCGTGCAGCAGTTGTGTGTGAAAACAATTTCCCGTGTCGACTGACATGGGAAGCAGTGTGCGTGAAAGCAGGCGTTAAATTCCCGGGTCACAGCAGATGGCTGATGACTTAAATATCATAGAGGCGGCCGATGTAACTTCCTCCCTCTTCGCAGTAAGAGGAAAAGCGGTAAACAAACATTGCAATTATAAACATAGCAAGCTGGAAACAGCTATATTAAACTGAAAACATGACAAAAATTAAAATGTCAATTATTACATCGGGCCAGGCCAGGGTTCTTTCTCGCTAAATTTTTGAAATAACTATATATTAACGATGTATGAATGACAAACTAAGGAATACTTGTCATAAAATAAATAATTTGGATTAAAAAAAAGAAGGCAATGTATGGTCATTGCAGAGCCAGAGCGTGCCTATACGCCCTTTTTAATCTTACCCTCTGCGAGTCCGCAAAACCGCATCAGTTTATTTATATTTAACAGACTTTTCCAGCGATATTTTGTTGTGTAAATAAATTTATAATGATCATAAAAATATGTAGTCTATTTAAACATTAAGAAAATGTGCGTTTTTTTTCTGCCAACTGAGAATTCGTTATAAAAGACAGGCTTTTATGCAGACATCGTCACAAATGTTATCACACAAAACGCAGGTCGGGCTTCAATACCCGCGGACCAGTTCGGGTCGGGCTGGACTTTTTAGGCCCGATTTTACATCTATCTTAAAGTCTTGATGAGCTTAAATTGGCTGCAATTACGAAGTCGGGAATGCTCCCTCCGGGGAAAAAAAACACGATTTGAGCAACATTATGTTTAACAAACTTTTCCAGAATTATTTCATTGTGTAAATGCATTTATAATGGTCATACAAATATGTAGACTATTTAAACATTAAGAAAATGTGCAATTTTTTTTCTGCCAACTGAAAATTCGTTACAAAAGACAGTTAAGACATCGGGAACGCTCCCTCTGGAACAAAACGCAATATAACCAACATTGTGACAGCCGATGCCGACCAAAAATGACGTAATATCCGAAACAGATCACCAATGGACTCATTTGAAGTACATGAATGGTGGTCTGTTTTGGTGTTCCACAATACTTCTGCCTGCAGGGTTTTCGTTCCACCGCCAAACGGACGCATTCCCGATGCAGAGGTGGATGGATTCTCCGTTTTGCCAGTTGTGGTGGTTTGGCAAGCACGAGTTGCATTTCGATTTGTAGTGCAGTGCATCGTCAAAATTCTATGCGTCATCTTCGTTATGGATTTAAAAGAAAAAAGAAAAAAAAAGAAACTTTGTCACGGATATAATTTAGGTTGCACTGAGGTGTTCTTGAAAATTAAGACCACGGTGAAAAAATTCCAGACTTACAACAGCTAATTTAATACTTTTAATACCTTTAATAATGGAAAACTAAATTTAATGCTTTTTTAAATACTTTTAATAACCCGCGGGTACCCTGGTTATTGCAAACAAAGGGTACATAACAAAGTATTGAGATGAACTTTTGGTATTGACCAAATACTTATTTTCCACTCTAATTTGGAAATAAATTCTTTAAAAATCAAACAATGTGATTTTCTGTTGTGTTTTTTTTCCACATTCTGTCTCTCATGGTTGAGGTTTACCCATTTTGACAATTACAGGCCTCTCTAATATTTTCAAGTGGCAGAACTTGCACAATTAGTGATTGACTAAATACTTATTTGCCCCACTGTATTTTGGATCAATGTGATAAGATAGAATCAGATTTGCTTTTAGGGAACAGACGTGAGCTTAGTTTACAACATCATGAAACCACAGATGATAAATTGTGAAGAAAATTGTGCAGTACTTTGGTGTAAGGCCCTATCTGAAGTGACTCACTTTACATGCATAAAAAAAGTGTTTTCAGCCACAGGGAAGGCGGTAGTGTATTTACACCCTGTGATGTCAACAGATGCTTTTGACTCCTCACAAATGATCACTTTTACAAAAAAATTTCACCATTTTGACTGCACAAAAATCAGGCTTCACTTTCTTTGTATCAGAAAGTTGAATTATCGACTCGAGTATAACAATACAAAATATGAAGCCTACAAATTTAGTCAAATAAAAAATACAGAGCAACTTGTGACAAAATGACAACAGAAAAATGACAATAAATGTTACTTTTTCTCTGCACTACTCTTAGTATGGAAAATAGAAGGAAATCTATTGATGCCAAATAAATATGTGATGGGAAAATGGCAATGCAAGCTAAATCAGGATTTTTTCTGAGCTATTCACAACACGTTAATTCAATCTGAACATGAAATATTAATTAAAACCGTTATGCTTGCTCACTGAGCTGGAATAACCAGCTCGAGGCAAATGACATTTTAATGTTAGAGTTACAGCCGCTGTAAGACCTTGTGCCTGCTAGCTAGAACTTGACTCAATCGTGCTATTGCAGACTGAGGAATTATCCCTGATATATATACGGTGTATAAAAAAATAAAAAGCGTTGGCCTCTACAAGTTGATTCACTGTTACTGTATACTAAAATACACAATATATAAAATAGAAAATCCGTGATGGAAATGAGTAAAGATACACCTGAAACTGAGTAAGTTAGCACATTTGTAAACTGCCCTTATCTTCGCTGTACCCCAAGGCTGCTTAAAGATAAAATACAGTAGAAGAACAACAAACTTGATCATATAATTGCATAGATGAATCAATTCAAAGAAAAACAACCATTACATTGGCAAAGATATGAGAACAAATAATTTAATAAAGCACTTCTTTTTTATCATACTGTTAATGGCAACAAAAGACGAACCTCTAACGTATTAAAATTCCTCATGAAAGATGACTTGATGTCTTGATTATACAGTACTAGAAGTATGGCCCGGCGTTGGCGTGCATACTGCTTGTGCTGGGTTTTTGGGGCCAAGGTTTGTTAAATCAACGGAGAAGAAACCTCAAAATCAGAGCTTCCCCATCATTCTTTTTTCAATGTATGCTTGATGGATTTATCGAGCAGCAAGGCACAGCATTGTTCAGGGGGAAAAGTGAAAATTGGCATTTTCTATGCGAATTTTTAGAGTTTCGATTGAAGTTTCCGCACTAAATGGCGGCCAACAGAGATCAAACCCATCTAGGCCATGTCCACACATAGCTACCTCGCAAAAAGAACTTTTTCACACACAAACGCACATTTTGGGCATTAAAAACGAGGGTTTTTAAAAACTCCGACCTAAGTGAAGATTTGCGAATTCTGCGTTTGATGGGTCATCATGTGTACATTAATAACCGGAGGTTTGCATTTTTACAGTCAAAACGTCACTGCCTGCGACTTTTGTGTTGTTCTTGATGAATGGGGAAAAATACTTAAAAAAATAAAATAAAAAAACCCTGCTACATGTGGACATGGCCTAAGAACACTCCCAGACACATAAAGTACAACAGTTTAAAATTCGTCAAAAGGTTTGAGCTGTACCCAGGCCCAGGTCTCCAGGGGCCGGGTGAGTGGGGGGCTATAAAAGCATGATTTACGATGAGTTGCGTTTAAGCAGGTGCACGTATTGCAGTGAATGGATAACAGTCAAATCGTTTTTCTTTGGTCACAACTACAAAACAGATCCTTAATCCTAAAGTCCTTAATCTCCACATAACTACAAAATCCTCGAGATCTCGTCAATCTACTTGAGCTTGACTAAAATCAGAAAAATACTTATTTGCAGAATGTACAAAGAGATGTAGAAAGAGAGCTTGGGTGAATTGGGTTTAATGCTACAAAAAAAGAAAGAATGACCATCAAAAACATGTAAAATTTTGACATCTCCACTTTTCAAATTTCATGGTGTATTGTACTTCAATGGCATACGTGGGGAGATGCTGACTAAATAGAAGGTGGTTCATCTCCAGTTAAAAAAAATGCAACATTTGCACATTTATACAACTGTGAGCCGTGACAGCAAAAAGAAAAAGAACTGAGGGGTAGGGACTTCACGGATTTTTTTTTTTTTTTTTTTTTCTAAGGTGACAGTTGGTGAGAAAAAAACAACTTTTGGCGCTTTGAACACTGAGATGGCTCCAGGCATTTCAAAATCACAACGGTCGTCCACATTTTTGCACAAAAGAAAAATATGTAATATGGAACAAAATGTTACGATATTGACTCACCATCACTTCCATATTCTGCTGTGGTTCCTGGAATCCGTGGACCGTCAGCTTGCGCAGTACTGAGGAGGGGGGAAACACATTTTGTAACATTCTGAATGATTTATTAATGATACTGTAGAACTCAGGATTTCCTGGGAATTGGAATTTGAGGATATTTTTTCCCTCTGAACAAAAGATCAATTTGCACAACCCCAAGAGCTGTTTTGTAAGTGACAGTGTTTTATAATTTGAACATTTTTATTCGTCATTAGAAGTTCCAATGTACAGTGGGGAGAACAAGTATTTGATACACTGCCAATGGGAAAACCCATTGCCAGTGTATCAAATACTTGTTCTCCCCACTGTATAAACAACTTGATTTTTCAAAGTTTTACAGGGAACAAGTGCTGCCACAAAAGGTGAAAATATGATTGATGCAAATGACTGATGCACACCCAAAAATGTTTTACAACTACCGATTGTATTAGCTTTTTCTAGATAAGGAAAAATTAAGTTTCCAGTACAGTTGTCCGATATTATCGGGTAGCCGATAATATTGACCGAAGAAAGCATTCTAAAATGATATCGGATAACCTCAACATAGGTTTTTCATTATCAGTTTTGGGCCAATATGCATATGGCAGTACTGTCATGTAGGCCTGAACGATATTGGAAAAAACTATTGCTGCGATTTTTGGGGGGTTTGCGATATTATAATGCGATATTAAATAAAAACTATATATATATATACAGTGCTGCTCGAAAGTTTGTGAACCCCACAGCGATGGTCAGATTTTTTGTAAAAAAAACTAAAATAACCTTATTAAATGTTAAGTTATACCCAAATCCACAATACTGACATTCCAAATAATGGACTGAAACAAAAGAAATAGTTATATTGTCATTCTTTATTTAACAAAAGTGGTTGATTTAAGAAAAACTCAGATATCATGTGTGCAAAAGTATGTGAACCCCTTCAGTTAATAGGATATTGCGCCTCCTTTTGCAGAGATTACCTCAACCAAACGGTTTCTGTAGTGACTAATCAGCCTCTCACATCTACTTTGGGGGATTTTTGCCCATTCTTCCTTGCAGAACGCAGTCAGTTGAGAGAGGTTTGATGGGCGTCTGGCATGAACTGCTCGCTTCAGGTCCCGCCACAGCATTTCAATGGGATTTAGGTCAAGACTTTGACTGGGCCAGTCCAGAACACGAATCTTCTTCTTTTTCAGCCATTCCTTGGTTGTATTGCTGGAATGCTTTGGATCATTATCATGTTGCATGATCCACCTTCTGCCAAGCTTTAACTTCAAAACAGATGGCGTCAGGTTATGTTCTAGGATTTGACAATATTCCTCAGAATTCATGATTCCCTGGACTATGTGGAGTTGTCCAGGTCCTGAGGATGAAAAGCAAGCCCAGATCTTGACATTCCCACCTCCATGCTTCACTGTTGGGAGAAGGTTCTTTTGGTGGTATGCAGTGTTGACTTTTCGCCAGACATGGCGGTTTTGGTTGTGACCAAACAGTTCAATTTTGCACCTACATCAGTTGATGAAAACTCTTTTTAATTTAGTCTCGACAACACAACTGTTAAAAAAACAAAAAAAAACTACTGAATTGATTGATTAGGAAATCAGGTTGAAATAATAGAAAATTCCAAAATGTTGAGGGGGTTCACAAACTTTTGAGCAGCACTGTATATACACACTTTTTTTTTTTTTTTTTTTTTTTGTTAAAAGAAATTTTCACTAGATGACTTGAATAGCTGTTTGGAAAGACTTTGGATGACTCACAATGACCAGTGTACAGTGATCCCTTGTTTTTCGCGGTTAATGGGGACCAGAACCCGCCGCGGTAAGTGAAAAACCGCGAAGTTGCGCACCCCGCCCCCCAAATTTTAATTTTTTTGTGTGTGTGCTCAATGTATTTATTCAGATTTAGCATTGGAAAGAGATACACATAAGGCATGTTTTTTCTCACTTTTCCCCCAAAGTATGATTTTTTAAAATGTATATACATATACACACACACACACACACACATATATATATATACACACACATATATATTATATATATTAATAAATGGTTTTAAACACTTCAAATGTAATAATTATGATCAGTTTTAAACATAACTGTCCAACCAAATCATTTTTGAACAAGAATAAAGTACTGTAGTAGAAAAATGCTTGGCTTTATTAAATACTTCTGTTTATCTACCTTAGCTGTGACTCTTGGTGGACATGTAGAAATTACAAACTCCTCATGATCACTTCTGGCATTTAATTTATATGTCTCAAACGTCTCCACACACACACACACACACACACACATTCCAAAGCGGCTTCCTTGCAGAAACTGTTTAACAAGTTAAACGATGATTGACAGCTGCTGCGCTGTGATGTCCGCTTCTTTGGCCAGATCAAAGATACCAGCATCGTTAACTTTAATAAGCAAGTGCTGCAGTGACTGTGAGGTTCAAAGAGCTGGGAAAGGGACGGTGTGAGGCTCTGCAGAGCAAAAAGCAGGGCGTACGTGGATTAAAAAAAATAAAAACTATCGCACGTCCTTGCCATGGGACTATCGCGCACGCACACATCGCGATGGCGCTGTTTAAACGATATATCGTTCAGGCTTACTGTCATGACCACTTATTGCCTGCCTGCGTTTTTTGTGTTTTGACACCCCCTGGTGGCACTTAGGTATGATTAGTTTTGAAAAGTTCCAGCACATCCTGCTGGCGCAATCATGTCGACGAGAGCTCTTGGCAAATAGAGCTAAATGGATGAGCTAACATCTGTAGGTAGCAGTTCTTGGAATCTCACCACGTTGTTTGTGCCTGATACAAGCATCACTTGTAAGTTATATTCTTCCTTTGTTTTATATTCATGAGCGCTGGTTAGTATATTGGAGATGTGTATATTTCGTTTTGTTTGCATTTGTGGTAAAATGTGGTTACATTATTTCATTACTTGCAAGCTGTACTACCAGTTGCTATTCAAACTGACTTCTCTTTAGTACCCGACTTGTTCGCTATCTGTCGATTTGTGTACCCACACACACATTGAGGACAGAATAAGTGCCTTATTGGCACTTTACATTTGCACTTGATTCACAAAAAACTAGAGGTGCACGATAATCATCGGTCTGATAATTATCGGTCCGATAATAGAAATTATGACGTCATTCCAATAAATCCATTAACATTATATATTATCGGGCCTTGTAATATTAATTTTGGCATGTGTCGGTGGACTGGGATGTGTGCGTTTGTTCCCACTCCTGTTTGGCCAGTATGCAAAGTTTTGTTACTGTTCTAGAGGCCTTTTTTTTCCATAACTGAGTGATGAACCTTACTATGGCAATTAGCAAATGTTTGCATTTTACAGTGTTATGTTTACAAGTTATTGAGAGGTCTTTTGGTTATGGATAGGCTTGCTGTCCTATAATTGCCAGGTTAAGAAAGTTGTTTCATGGACCAAGATAACAGAAGTCTCCTCTCCTGTTGCACCAAATGTTTTATCTGCTGACAAAGCACAATACCTGTTGGGTTTATGTTTGTTTTAGTTCTTTTATTGTTCAGGGGAACACATCGTCAAGGATACTGAATGATTGATTGTGATTGACTCAAATTATATTTATTTGAAAAAGTTAATATGGGCACTTTATTTGAAGTCAAAACGGTTCTTGTCTTTGTTTTGTTCATTATAATAATGCTCATGCCGTCATGAAAATTCTGGTTAGATCAAAGGCAAATCTATGCTGAATCCACCACTAGTATTTTTGACCTACAGGTCAAACTCAGGTGAACATACTTTGAAAAATTATATATTTTTTATATGTTATCATATTGGTATGGGCCTTAAGGAGCAGGAAGTTATCGGTATCAGTTTCAAAAATTGATATCGTGCACCCCTACAAAAAAACGATGTTTGCACTATTTTGATTACAACAATAAATATAGCAGTGCAAAATAGGCAATTGTTCTCTTATTTTTCAAAGAATGTTTATTTGGAAAATATTAAAGTTGTTACATCAATCATTATTAAAGCATCCATTGGGGCATCACAATACAACTATCCATAATATGTTTAATCCACGACAGGATAGGTAGCTATCGGTTTGATATCGGCATCAGATTTTTGGAGTTCGACAATATCAGGATATAGGTTAAAAAGTCATTTTCGGACAACCCAAGTTACCAGAATATTGATTTTGAAAAAATAAGTGCTCTAAGTACATCTTGACATTTCAAGAAGACTGTCTACTTCCATCACAAGCTAGAAGGACCTACTCCCCAATGTACACCACTTGTTTCTCAATCGAGATGCATCACTTAAACGTAAATTAATTCTTTCAGTGCAAGAGTTTTATGAACACAAGATTGAGAGATTGTTGGGAAGGTCTTAGGTCCTTTTGAAAATTCAGGGCACTATGTAAAAGGAGTAGGTCGATATTAAAAATGTAGTTGCTGGGAAAGCTACTGTTGAGACGCAGGTAGATGAATGCTTTGTTGACTGTGCCGAGTTGTAGATGAAGAGAATTGAAAAGGAGACTCCCATTGGTGCAAGCATATTACTTAGTGGAGGAAAACAAATAGCAGCGTTCCCTCAGTAGTGAAACAGGAAAACTAATGACAAACGGACTATGGAAGCAAATATTCTGCTTTATTGGGAAAAGGCATTTCGTCCATATGCATGAGTTTTTGTGCGATGAGCACATTTTGAAAAAACTAGTATTTTCAAATTTAAAGATGGTATAACTAAAGCCTCATTTTTTAAGCACCTAGTAGGGAATAGGGTCATAGAACACAGTAGATTATTTTAAGGAAATGATACCTTTGGACCATCCTATCAAACATAATTATGATATGATATAATGGCAACATTTTAGAATTTAAAAAAGTGGGATTCCCAGTGCACAGTGCTACAGGTGTGTTGTGTCAGCTACCTTTAAGAGACAGCAGTGTTCGTTCTAGCGATGCCATCGCTGTTGTTTCATCGCGGGCACAGATCTGCTGGAGGAAACAGTCCGTGTGGTGGCTCCACAGGGAACACGCAAAGCTGTAAATGCCCGATGCCAGCTGCCAACACGCACACACAAAACAGTCAATCACATGCTGATCAAATCATTCTGGACCAGTAGACACTTTCAAAAACACGCCGGTGAGCACAAGAAGTGAATCCATTTTCAAATAATATTCACATGGAAAAAAAACATCTATGCCAAAAGCTACAATAGCTATTAAAAAAATATATATATATATATATACTGGACTGTCTCAGAAAATTAGAATACACAATATTCTAATTTTTTGAGACAGTCCTGTGTATATATACAGGACTGTCTCAGGAAATTAGAATACACAATATTCTAATTTCCTGACTGTCTCAGGAAATTAGAATATTGTGTATTCTAATTTCCTGAGACAGTCCTGTATATATACACAGGACTGTCTCAAAAAATTAGAATATTGTGTATTCTAATTTCCTGAGACAGTCCAGTATATATAGAAGAACAACACAAGTAGGAAGCAAATAAGGAACTTAAGAGTCACAGCACAAATTTAAGTCTCAATGAACTGGTTATTTCCCTTCCTCCCATAACATTATTTGGGCCCCAAACCTATCACATTTTCTCTGGTAAGCCAAATACTCCAGGAGAACAAAATAATACAATCAAAGGCAAACAAAAGCACTGCTGGTCCTTTTAACAGTGCAGTACATCGTGCAGCTCACTACCTCAGCCAGCCAGCCAGGGCACAATAATGAGCTTTGGGTTTTGATTTTCATACTAATGAAAGGCTACACACATACTCAATATGGCGTAGGACTCGGGCACTGTGTAAGACACACACACACACACGCAGAATCCAAGTAGATACAAAGAGGCTTTTAAACACAGCAACATGGGTTAATTTCTGGAAAACATGACCTTGCAACACATTTCTCTTTTAATTAAGTTTCTCCAAAGGGCAAAGTTTTATGCTAGTTTAGTGTTTTTCTCCGGAGGTTGACCTCTCTTTCCACGATGGGTATAAGGATACAATGATCTGAAATGATATATCGATTGGTTAAGCAACTATCCAATTGATTGAAATGTAAAACATCGAACAATGCAGTCTTTTATGCATTGTATTGTAAAAAGTATGTGTTTTTTTTTCTTCATTTTAATGTTTGAAATGTTTCAAGCAACAAAATTGGGGGAAAAAATGTCAAAATTAGATTTTTTTATTGGCTTTGATGAAATGTAATTGTGCTCATTGTGTAGATATCATATTAAATCCATCAAAGACCTTGGATTAAATCTAAATTGAATTGTGGCAAACTTAGTGGTATGGAAAAATATCATATCGTTATATAAAGAATTGATATCGGATCGTATTATCACGAAATTGGCGATTTACACCCCGAATTTCAACTTATGTGGCAGTAAAAAATGTTACCTCAAACATTTGGCCAAGGTCAGTTTAATTTATTATTCAACAGGTTGGTTACCAAGAGTCTGGGAAATATGGAAGCTCTGCTGTAAATGAGAGAATCACCATTTTTGATCAGTATCAACTATCAATTCAGATTTGAAAGGAGTAACTAATCACTACTAGACCCCGTTTGAATGTGGTTTGAAAGTTGGTTGCAACGGTGTTCCACTTGTACATCATCAGTCACAAACTAAACTCGTCGTAAAGTCATAAAAATTACAAAAAATATTTATTTAGGTGCACTTTTACATTTGAATGTAAATTTCAAACCAATGAAATTCAAAATAGGACTCACTAGTTTTCATTGACGTAACTCAAGATAGTAGCAGCAGAAGGAATTTTTATGTCTACACAACCATTTTATCAGGCAATTTACAAAAAAAAAAAAAATGCATCCAACTAATCATGAGAAGCTTCATCATGCAACAAGACTGAAGTGACCCCCACAACAAAGGACTTTATGAGGGGGAAAAGTGGATGGTCTTGGATTGGCCAAGTCAATGCTGACCTTACAACAAAAGAACATGCATTTTACCTCCTGAAAACGAGAATGAAGGGAGAAACCCCCAGAAACAAACAAAAACAAAGAAACAGCAGTAAAGGCCTGGAACAGCACTTCTAAGACAAATGCAATCACCTGGTGAGTCAATGGGTCACAGGCTCGATAAAGTTGTTGCATAAGGGTAATGCCACAAAATGTGAAATGTTATTCACTTTAATTTAATGTCTGTCACAGTACTTTTGATCACTTGGAAAGTGGGTGCGTTCAAACGAAAGGTAATATTACAAGGGTCTACCTTATTTGACACTCATTTAACACTCTTGATGTAAAAAAACAAAGTAAAAGCTTACATCACATCACGGTTACCTCAACATCACTTGTACTTAGTACCCCCCCCAAAATTGACACCAGTTAGCAATAAAAGTGTTAGCCAGTAGCCACACAGATAACACGTATGATTGTATCACCACTACTTCGCATGTGCATATGACACTGACAGGTTGGCTCTGATTGGCAGGAAAAGCTGCGGAGAGGAGGCGTTTTTGTGACTAAAGTACGAAGCCCATTTCACATATACCTGAACATCGTTAAGATCCTGGGATTTAAATGGGTAGCCCTTGTGTGTGAAAGCAATTTCCCCGGTCGACTGACACTGAGATTGCGCGGACATTTAACAGGTCGCATCTTAGTATTATGTCCGGGACTTTCCGTGTGTGAAAGCATGCATTTGATTCCAGGGTCACAGCACAATGGCTGATGATGTAAATATCATGGCAGGCCCATTTCTTCGCAGTAAGACGAAAAGCTGTAAACAAACATGGCAATAATTAACATAGCAAGCTGGAAATGGCAAAATTGAACTGAAAACATAACGGAATTTAATTGCTACTGGATCGTAGAGCTGAGGAAGGAAGTCCATCGTCCATCTTTGGATATGTGTCGTTTATTTTGTTGCTGATGTTAGGGTCCGCAACTGCGGAAACAAGGTTGCACCTCGAAGCATAAAACAACGGAAGGATGCGTTCAAGGGTTTTTGAAATGCAAAAATACACGCGATCACAGTAAAGGTGGAATAACACAATGGGTCCATGACAGTAGGTGGATGGAGATCAATAATACCAACCTAAGGGGTAGGCAGAGAGCCGATAAGACAACAAAACATATACACTCAAATACCAGCACAACGTAGGGGATTTCAAAACAAGGGCAGCAGACGAACAAGCTAGCAAATGCACGAAATTCAAGAGTACAAAGTGTCGAATGGCCCCCGGCAAGTTAATACAGTATCTTGGCACCCTCTCTTGGATTGCATGGGCTTGAATACAGTCTTGATGAGCTGGAATTGGAAAAATCCAACTTTCAAATAAAAATGTGGCAAACACCTTTACAAGGTGATCACGGTGCACATTAAAAATGCTATGACAGAAATATTTAACAATAAATGAAAGGAGACCCCATAGAGAAACTCGCATCCAGTGCTAATCACAGCCTGGGGTAAGTATATGTCTAAAGTTCAAGTAAAAAAAGACAGAAAATCTGGAAAAGATTAGAAGGATGTGGATATGTAGGAAGCTTTCAAAGCTGAGGGAATATAGTGGTGTTCTCGTTAGTCTGTTTGATCATTTCTTTGCCCTAAAGCCATGTTTTATTCTTCAAGTCCATCTTTTTGCTGTAGTCTTATGTTCTTAAAAAGCCTGGATAGCATTAAACTTGGATAAACATACACAGAAAAACGCAGACACCCGTACACCGAGACAAAAACAGACACCATCAATTGTGCATGTAACAACACACTTATGAGCAAGTTGATGATGCTTCCATACATCTTTAATCTAAAGTCAGCTAAACAACATCACCTATCGGTGACACATGGTACTGCAAATTCCAAATCAAAACAAACCACAAATTTGGCAAAGGAAGAGGTAATGATTAAAAAAAAAACACACACACACAATTAAAAATACAAAATCTGTACACAAATGAGGTGACGGATGACTTACGTCTTGAAACAGCCGCCTGTCCTGTGCCAAACGTTTTGACGAGAGTGTTTTGGTAACGTGATAGAAGGTGAGCAGCGCTCTGTGTTGCTGCAGGCCATCCTGGCCCTTGACAGACTCCAGCAGAATGGGGATGAGCTCCGGCCATTGCCGGGGGCAGTCTAGCCGGGCTACCTTGGCTATCAGCACCGCGATCTGGGTTGCTATCTGTTGGCAAAGCACACACAGGAAAAAGAATGGCCATAGGCAAAATAGACTGCAGAGTAAGGATGTTCGAGTGAATTTAAAAAAACCTGCAATGAAAATAAAAAATTAAATGAATAAAAATGATTGAGTATGTGCCAGATAGAGTTTTCATGAGTCTGTTTGTCATTATGTCATGAGCAACAGCATACACACATAATATACATACTTGAAAGCTGAAAGGTAAGGTATTAAAACGTGTTTTCAGCATGATGAGGGTGTGCATTTTAGCAGAGCAGATCAACAGAAACAGATTTAATTAAAAAGTGGATTGGGAAAATTAATATAAAATCAACAAACCAACCCATTGGAAAAGGGGTGGGGAGGTACCATACATAAAGTAAAGCACGTGCTATTTAAGCTATAGGCGTTAAAGCTGGGGGGAAAAGCCTTGGTTTAGAGTTTAAATTTGGGGTAGTTTTTCTTGCATTTCTTACATGCAGACATTTGTTTCAGTAAACAATGAACACATTTTGTAATTTAACATTTTCACTAAGGATAAGAAAAAATAAATCATTGGGCATGCAGTCTGGTTTTGATTTGGCAGGGATAGAATGTGACTGTGAAGCCATATGGATTTTAAATAGCATATTAACAGCCTGCCGTATGGACACTAATAGCCCTGATGTTAGAGGGCTATCCCTCAGGGAAACACAAGCTGTAGAGAGCAGGATGGATAGCCACTATTCAGGGCCACCTTCCATGTGCCGCCAGACTGATGCACACCACTTGATTTCTGAATTATTTCTGCGTCACTACAGCTACAGTTGCCTGAAGACTGAGGCAATTTTAATTATTCATTATTGACCACTCTTATGGTCCTTAGGAATTATTGCAGCAATAGACCCCAATCACGTGACGTCACAACTCCGCCCCCCTGACTGGTGCCGCCATATTGTCCGTCAGCTCATCGTGTTTACATATTACCGCTACGTACATTCCTACTATTACTGCGTGTTTTTCTGCTTGTCTTAGGAATCACCGTCTAGTAAACGAACCCAAAGACCTTCCTGACAATCGTTAACATTTTTTAATCAAAATGGTGAAGGCATGTGTGGCGGTTGGTTGCAGTAACAGAGAAGATAAAGGGTCATTTTAGTAGTTATTGTGTGCCCATTGTTAAAAGGGCGAATCTCAAAAGCGGCACGGTTTGTTTATCTCGGTCCATGATGCGTTTGTGTCGACAGCCGTCAGACAGCGCCAAAAACATATTAATAGTCGTGATCCCAACACGATCGCAGACATCATCAGACGGAGTCTACGAAACTCGTCGCCACGGTGGCGCAGCAAGAAGGTGAGCGCAACAACAGGTGTTGTGCCGAAAAATAGCCGCCCTGCGTGAAATGTCCCCCCTGACGGGAGCGCCCACACGGAAACGACTTTCTTGTACCGTGAATATGTATTATTTTACTCTGCTCGAACAAATAAATGTCATACCTGTGTGATTGTCATTGGGATATGGTCGTGAAAACCTGTAGACTAATACATTTCTGTTCAAAGATGGTTATGTGGCCCAGTCCACGATTTGTTACTAAAATACAGTACTAATATTTCGTGTAATTTAATTATTTAAAACTGGTCTTACAGTCGTAAATCCATTACTGTAATGCGCCCATGAAAACATTTGTTTATGTTTTCACGTCAATAAAGCGTTATAAATAAGCGCTCCCGTCAGGGGGGACATTTCACGTGGGGCATCTATTTTTCGACACACACCGGCCCGTTGTCGATCAAGTTTCATTTTACAATCGTGACAACGGTGACGCTCAGCTGACCAAATGTCGGTTTATATCCGGGCTGGTGCCGATTTTGGGTACCCGACTCCTCATTGTGACATAAACTGGAGAATGATTGGAAATTATGTGGTCTCGGGACGAGCTCTGACGCACGGGACGGGACCGGACGGGAGGAAACATCGGTGTGGGCATCAAATATGGATCTGGCGACTGGATCGACCGAAGCTTTTCCATATAACGGCTTTTATGCAACTCATCCAATGAGTTTACAGCGTCTGAAAGCACCGAGGCTTCCATAATTTGCAAGTGAATCCACCTTTAGAAACTACAGTCAATGACAATACGGACACAAAATGACGGACAATATGGCGGCAAA
Source organism: Corythoichthys intestinalis (assembly GCF_030265065.1). Taxonomy (NCBI): domain Eukaryota; kingdom Metazoa; phylum Chordata; class Actinopteri; order Syngnathiformes; family Syngnathidae; genus Corythoichthys; species Corythoichthys intestinalis. The sequence continues at coordinate 19,795,027 of NC_080397.1, read as the reverse complement.
ATACAGTGATCACGTGATTGTGTGACGTTGGTGATTGGGGCCTATACTTTTTTCAATGTTATATGCATAATATAGGTTTAAAAAAGTGTGGCATTGCTCAAGTATGACATCTACGGAGTTTTTCGATTGAATGTGGGACAGGCTCCAGTGCCAACACAATCCTCATGAGGATAAGCAGTACAAAAGATGAATGAATGAATGAATAGCCTTTGATGGGCAAACAGCTAGCAAAACAAACTACCGTAATTCTTGCAATATAAGGCGCACCCGACTATGAGCCTCCACCCTCCAAATTTGACACGAAAACATTGATAAGCCGCACTGGAATATAAGCCGCAGCTGTTTTCAAAGTATTATGGGATATTTACACCAAAAGATATTCACCAGTTACACTTTATTTGACAGCTGCATCATAAGACCAAATGAACCACCAGCTTATTCATTGCTTCAAGAAGCTTCATTTGGCCATCACTGCTCCCTAGGGGGAGACAGTCAACTTCTGCTGCCACCTGCATTCAAAAGTGTTGTCGTCCAACATGCCTCCTAGCATACATTGCAGCGCTAAAGATGTATATAAAAATCAAAATTCATGTTCTGTGATAAATATTTCTTCAGTTACTGTTTCAATTGTTTCATTATTTGCAAGTTAAGGTATTTGGTAACACTTTATTTGACAGTGGCGCCATAAGAGTGTCATTAGACAATCATAATTATGACATGACACTGTCCTGAGCATTAATGAGTGACATAATTTGCCGAATGACACCTAATGACATAAGTATTCAGTAATGCCTATGATAGTGTCATGTCATAATTATGACGGTTTTATGATGCCGCGGCCAAAAAAAAGTGTTACCTATTCACCCAAATAAATCAACAAATAAGCAGCAGTGGACTATAAACCACAGGATTCAAAATGAAGGAAAAAAGTAGTACTCAGAACTCATTACATAGAAACACAAATCATTGTTTAAGTACATACCCACTTGGTAGTCAGTACTTACACACACAAAATCGACAGAGAGGCAACCATCACTGAACTTAGAAATTTCGTTTTAGTTAAGTTTTAGGCCGGTGAGATTTAGTCGGCCTCTAAAACCGCTGCCAAATAATGCAAACTCAGATTAAAAAGTATGGAACTATATTTCATTTTACAACCTTTTAAATTACAATAATTTCTGGAATAAAAATCTGTAACCATCTCATTTAGAGAAAATAGGAATAAAAGCACCTGTTAAGGGAAAAACAAAACAAAACAAAAAAAAAAAAAACGACTTTTTCCTTCAGTAGGTAATTGAAATTAAAATGGATGGTTTTTACGAATGACATATTTCTTTGCCAGTGTGGTTAAACGTTGAAAAAAGTACCGTAGTTCTAAAAGTACACTTTTCGTCATAGTTCAGAGGCCACTCGGAAATTTACTAGCAGACGTCCATTGTCCACGCCTGAGGTCAGGAACCTTACTTTATTTTCAAACAGCAAGAGGTGGCGCAGTCGTACAGTGTCGGCAACGAGTGCAAATTACTTTCATCTTGCCAGCTGTGTCCAGTGGAGAGCCAGAATATTTCTGAATGACTGATTGTCTATTCTGTCTCTCAAAGAGCCCTTCAATGGTTGCAATCAGAATCTCTGTATATATCTCTAAAAGATCACAGAAACTTTAATTCCCTGAACATCCCATCATACACTGCTCAAAAAATAGAGGAACACTTCAAAAACACATTGAAAACGCCCTGAGGGTGCAGGTTCTTATCTTTTAATTATAATTAGCTCCAAAAATTACCTTTATTTGTAAGCCATCGTTATTTTTTTTTCATTCTTGCATTAGTGAAAAATGTATTATAGTTTTTATATTTATTTCGTCTATTTTATTCTTGACTTTGTATTTTTTGTCTACAGTTTCAAATATGAACCATTAAAAGTGTTTGTTTGCAAGAGGAGTATTCGCTGCTGCTTTTTTTTGTTAATATTTACTTCATATTTGAGTGAAATGTTTAACTGCTCTCTAATTGCTTATGTTTTTGTTGCAGATTCTTTGAAACAAGTTTATTAAAAAAAAAAACACACACACAAAAAAACAAACAAAAAAAAACAGCAATCTAAATTTTAAAAAAAAAGAAAGAAATTATGAAAAGAATCGAGATTGGACAATATGAGAAAAAAATAATTGTGATCCTGTTTTTGACAGATCGCCCAGCCTTAGTAATGAGCAGATTGAGTAAATCGTAGTAGCTATTGGATCATGAAAAATATTCAAAGTAAGTCTGTAGAAAGATAGTAATACAGTGATACCTCGACATGCAATCGCACTGATATACGATCCTTTCGACATCAGACGTTAAATTTGACTCGTCATTTATCTCGACATATGACGACATGCTCGAAATACGACGATTTATGACAGCGTCGCAATTGCATTGTTTTCACGCAAGATGAACACATGGCAAATTTTCTTGTGAGAGAAATCAACAGATTAGTGCAAGTGGTGAAAAAAGGAAAAAGGTGACGCTCAGCAATTAAATCAAGATGGAAATGATAGAAAAATATGAGCTTGGTGTGCGCGTCAGTGAACTGGCTTGACAATACACCCGGAATATGTATACGATCTCGACGGTCCTCCTCCAACCTACATTCGCCAGTCTTTATGAGTTAAGGTGACAATTACTATTGCTGTAACATCGGCAAGGAAGTTGCTAGCTTTGTCGGTTTTTTAATCATTTAATTCAGAACTTGTTCAACACAACACTACACACCTCTCTCACTCTGTTGTCAGTCACACAGTGCGTTCAGGAGCAGCATGCAAACACAACGGCCACATTAGAATCCGATTCGTTACATAATTATTAAGGGTGGGACGAACCGCTGTGCCACCGTCCGATCCGTATCTCGATACCTGCGTGGCAATCCTTCAAATATGGCAAAATATTACCTTTTAAAATTTAGAAAAACACAGGCATGTATCTCCGATTAAACTACATGCCATTTGACATTTATTTTTAATTTTTATTTTTTTATTTTTTATTTGTTTACATAGAAAAGTGCATTAACTGTTGTAACTGTTGTTCCTGTGCAAAATAGAAAAAAACTATTTAAAACACTTCACAATTTATAAACTTTATACAATTTATACAGAGTTCCGATCCGATACAGGAAAAAAAAAAGTTTTAAACATGTGACTGTCCCGCTGAATTATTTTTAAACAACGTAGAAAACGACTTGTCTTTATTAAATGCTTCATTGAGCCAGTCCACTCAAATCCGCTCATCCTGCTCAGAACACTTACAAATAGAGATGTCCCGATCAATCGGCATCGATCACGTCATTTTCAAAGTATCGGAATCGGCAAAAAAATATCGGACATGCCTTTTTTAAATATATTTATATTTTTTAATTAAACCATGTTCTAATTGTATTTAACGTTACAGACAAAATGTCTTACACTCATCCAGAGTCTTTAGTTTTGGTTTAAAAATTGGTTCATAATAACAACAAACATCCTCCCCTGCCATTTATTGTCGCACTCACAAAGTGTGGCACCGAAAAGAACACGAAAGTGACGTCGTGTAACTTTATTTTAAGCAGAGGGGGTTAAGCGTTAAGCGTGGCTAAGGGGAAAAAAGGCAGAAGTCTAACTACAAGAAGCAGTCGTACGGATAAACGGAGACGATGTCCAAAGTGATCGGGAAAAATTATCGGGAATGATTGGAATTGAATCAGGAGCAAAAAAAAGCAATCGGATCGGGAAATATCGGGATCGGCAGATACTCAAACTAAAACGATCGGGATCGGATCGGGAGCAAAAAAACATGATCGGAACAACCCTACTTACAAACACACACACCCCCACACACACAATAAACACCACTCACACTACCGCAAGTGTTAAAACAAGCTCAACGATGCAGTGTCTTTAAAGTGTAGCGCTCCCAGGCTTCTCTGGCAATATCAAAGCATCAACAGCTGTCACTCATCATTAACTTTAACAAGCAATCTGGGGCACTGCCGACCAAGAAAAGCAGCAGGACGGATAGTGATCGAATCAGGACATCTCTAGTTTGTTGGCTTGTGGCCAGCACAGCACATGAAAAGTATCTTCAGTATTCAGGGTTCCCGTACATTCAAAACATTGTGGCGCGCCGCCACACTGAAATAAAAGCCGCCACGACTGGCGAAAGAGTTGGGGTTTTTTTTAAGTCAGTTTCAAACTAGCAGCAGCCGAGTGTGAGGGGTTCAGCGGCAACCCATTCATTGTGTATTGCAATGTCCCCAATTATGCGCGGCCTCCTAAGGGCAACTGAAGAGCTTTTCGGATTTCGCTCGAGTGTTTTACTCAGTTGAATTGTATTAAATGCATCATTCGCTGTCTCAAAAAGTGGGAATAGCGATATCTCGCCAGATGATATTTTGTCCCCCAGCTGTAATAATTATTATTATTATTACATTATTCTGATTTGCATTTCTGATTTATTTGTTTTGCTATGTGTAATTGTACCAGCAGTATTTCTTAATGATTTAGTGTAGGTTTTTGGGCTGTGGAATAAGCCTGTCGCAATATGCAATAATTCCATTTATCGCGCGATATATAAAAATGAAGGCGGTAATTTTTCCGCTGCGATTAATCGCCTCACGTGCACGTGTGTGCGCACGTGCGGCAGACGTGCTGTTAAAAGTTCGTTACCAACTGCGCAAAATGCATCTTCGTTCCAGGTCCGGCAAAAACTAGCGCCAGAGCCAATCGTTCCCATTATATCCTATTGTTCAACGTATACCGGCCGCGTCAGTGCTCCGGAGTGACTGTGGACCATCTATGGCGCGCCGGTGTTGTTGACGTGTGGGCGCTCCTGTCAGGAGTGACATTTCACGCGGGGCGGCTATTTTTCGGCACAACGCTGGATATTTAAAACGAAGTCCGCCAAAACATTGTTACCGACTTGGCTGCTACGAATAACCTCACTTTGACAACGAACAGCTGAATGAAATCAAGAGCGCTGTGCTTCAGACTCGTCCTGTTTATGAAAGCCGTCATATGCTGGTGTAGTAATGAGCAGACGTGACTCCAGCGGCGCTTGCTAACTTTTTTAATACGCGGTTGCGCGCACACACTAGATATCATGAAATGGCAAACTAGATGTGCTACGGCCCATGCCATTGGCTACGTGAGCCCAGAGTGATTATGGGACATGTAGTCCATATACTACATCGATGAATTCTAAACTGTCATTTGTCACATGAGGTTAAGAAGGCCAAATCAACCAGTGACTATAGATAATGTTGCAAATATTGTTAATTCAGTACATGACACAGATGGATTCGGACCATAAATAGGATGTCTTGCTCATGTAGTAAACCTGGCTGCTAAGAAAGCAGTAGCAATCAACGGTGTGCCCTGCCTCACTTTACAAACAGTAAAGATTGTTCTCAGCACTTTTATACAATTTTTTTTCATATCAGTAACAAGTAAGCACTTAAATATTATGCACTAAAATGCATGTTTATATGATGGCAATTTAATTTTTGCTCGTTAGCAAAAAAAAAAAAGAAACAAAAAATACAATTGTTTTTTTTTTTTTTTTTACAGAGCATTAGATGTATTGAATCGGATCGAAAATCGTGACCCCCATATCAAAATTCGTACCGAACCATGACTTAACTGTATCGTTGCATCCCTATGGAACACCATTGCAGAAGCTATGACGGGAAATGTTTTCATTTTCCTAAATGTTTAAGTTATTAAGTGCAATTTTTTTTTTTTTTAAAACACATTTTATTTATTCTGTGTTTCTGTGCGGTATCAATATTGTTGCTTTTTACTTAAGAGGCAGGGTCTATTGTTTTTAGTTGTGATTTCTTAAAAAGTATATTTGAATTTAAGAGTAAATATTTATCGTGTTTAAATGGGTGTACTTGATCTATTAATATATACTGTATTCGCACTGTGTTATTGTAAATTGGTTTAAAAAAATTGGGGGGGGCGCAATAATATCGCATATCGCAATAATTTATTAGAATAATTATCGCACACTAAAATTTGTTATCGCGACAGGCCTACTGTGGAACCAATTAATCGAATTATAATGTGTTCCTATAGGAAAATCCCGCTCGACATACAACCATTTCGATTTACAAACCAGGTCCTGGAACGAATTAAATTAAATCAAAGCACCCCACATGGATTTCATTTGTCTCCTCCTTAAAGTGCTTGTGACACGAAAAAGCATGTTTATTTCATAATACACGCGGTATTTTATGCTCCTGAATGATATGGACCGCTTGGATGTGTGTGGAAGCGATCGCTATATTTATTTAGTTTTTTGAATCCCGCGCCATGAAAATGAGTGACTTCCGGCTTCGGTCTTGCATTGAGGAGGAGGGCGCTGTGACGTGTACGGTAGAAGACATCCTCTTCACGCTACAGTGTACTGTTGTGTATGAGGACGAAGGATTCAGCTGATTTTGCGGATTAATACTTTTATTTTTCGCATCACGCCAGCCAAACGGCTGCAGAAAAATCATTCTGTATGCGGGAGAGAAGTATGCGCCTTTTTGGAGTTTCAAAAGGTTCCCATTCACCGTGGATATTTACTGTGGGACCATTGGACTTACAAGGAAGTGAGTAAACATCTTGTTTTGTATTATGTCAAATACGAATACAGTGATTACAAAGTAAACACTATAAAATTCCTTTAAATAAAGGACTACTTACGTTTGATCATTGATAGGCATGTAAAAAGCTATCCTCACGCTCATTAGCAGTTAGCTGTTAGCACGTTAGCTACACAACAATTCCAGCCACCCTCCTCCAGGGAACGAACTGTAAATTGCTCTCCGCCGGGCGGTTTGCCGATCCGCAAAGAAACTCGACAACCGGGTCGTCATGTCAAATAATCCAGGCTAGTTATGTGTGATTTTCCACTTCGAAGACTTTGAAACATCCTTCGGTTCGGGTTAGCATGTCGGCTAGCTGTCACTCCTTCTGGTCTGTTTACATTCTCCGAAGCCGGGGAAGGGAAATGACATATGTCCGATTTAGGTGTCATAAAATATCGTTCGACAGGTGTGACAGTAAAGGTAAAGTCGACTGTTTTGACCATTATGGAGTAATTTTGCCATGTCGTCTTGAATAAATGGATTTTTATTATTTTATATTCCATTTAGCACAAGTTATTTGTCATGACCATGCCATTTATTTAGCAATTGGGGAAAGTACTTGGGTAAAAAGAATATCCTGTAAAAATATTGAAGTAAAGAGACAGAAACAATGACATTTTGCCGCTCTCTTCGTCGCGTTTTCCTCATTGTGAATAGTTCCCCCTCGACGGGCTGACTGGTCCTTCTCAAGCCATTTATATAGCTATTGGGGAAAAATACTTGGATAAAAAGAATATCCTGTAAAAATATTGAAGTAAAGAGACAGAAACAATGACATTTTGCCACTCTCTTCGTCGCGTTTTCCTCATTGTGAATAGTTCCCCCTCGACGGGCTGACTGGTCCTTCTCAAGCCATTTATATAGCTATTGGGGAAAATACTTGGATAAAAAGAATATCCTGTAAAAATATTGGGAGTAGAGAGACTGAAACAATGACATTTTGCAGCTCTCTTCGTCTCGTTTTCCTCGTTCTGAACAATTCCCCCTCAATGGGCTGAATAGTAAAACCGATGAGCCTAGTCTACCGCTGACGTCATCCACCTGTTGGGGACGCTAAAGCCCTATAATTGTAGGCGTGGCTAACCGGCAGATTAAAAGACTAATTTCTCGTCATCTGCGCTTTGCTAAATTGTTGTATATAGTCGAATCGTCTCAAAATATGATTCTAATTCACATAATAATGCCATTTAAGACTTTTTTTCTGGTGTCGTATGCTCTTTAAGAAAGAGGTCTCGACAATTCTTCCACCAGTCTATTCTTATTTTGCAGCATGTTATTAGCTCAGTGGCAGTGCAACGCAAAATGAAACGTGACTGGTGTAATAGTCACATGATACAGCGGGTGACTGATGTAGTGGTTGTGTGTTACCATATTTTTCGGACTATAAGTCGCACCTGAGTATAAGTCACACCAGCCATAAAATGCCCAACGAAGAGGAAAAAAAACATATAAGTTGCACCGGAGTATAAGTCGCATTTTGGGGGGAAATTTACCTGATAAAATCCAACACGTAGAACAGATATACCATCTTGAAAGGCAATTTAAAATAAAAATACAATAAAGAACAACATGCTGAATAAGTGTACAGTATGATAACATTACATGATGCATGAACAACGAAATGCGAATGTGGCCGGTATGTTAACGTAACATACAGTAGCTATTAAAAGTTATTCAGATAACTATAGCATAAAGAACATACTAACAGGTTTACCAAACCATCAGTGTCACTCCAAAACACCAAAATAACATGTGAAATGATATAATAATGTGTTAATAATTTCACACTTAAGTCGCTCCTGAGTATAAGTCGCACCCCCAGCCAAACTATGAAAAAAACTGCAACTTATAGTCCGAAAAATACGGTACTTCGAATCTCCAGTAAGAAATAGCTATGTACCAAATATGAGGGTGTTGCGCTAGGGTTTGACAGATTGTCTCGGAGAGTTTCTTTGATGGAGTCTAGCAGTGGAGCAGGTGGGATTTCAGCAAGTTGTAGTAGAATCACTAACCTGATTGACAGGCTCGTTGAAGTTTGTGATGAGCCCAGCACGTAAAGTGGTCTTCTCCTCCTCTGATAAAGCACTGGCAATAGAAGCAGAGAGGAAACACAGTACGTTCAGACAAAGAAATACCGTTTGACAGAGCTCCACACAATACCATACTTTAAATCCCCAAGATATCCTTCCTGTAAGATCTGAGCCTTTTCACTGTGAGGACAGTAAGACAACCACACTCTAGGACAATTTTAACATTATTTGAAATTTACCAGTCTCAAGAAAAATATGAAGCTATGCCTTAACTAAGCTGCTCGGGAAAAATTGTAATCCAACAGGACCAGCCAGCTGTCAAACTTCAATCCTCTCCACCATTAACTATAGCACTAAACTTATCATATTTGATACATGAGTTTCCAGCTCTGCACATAAGAAATGTGATACCTCACCCACCTTAAAAAGCAAATGTATCCAATCAGATACACTGTACATGCAATGCACAGTTTATATGATACATTTTTTTATTATTATTATTTAAATTATTCATTATTCATTTTATCATTATAATATATGCTGAAGACATTTACAATAAATAAAAAAAAGACCAAGCCAAAAAAAAAAAAAAAAAAAAAAAAAAAAAACAACAATAACATTTGGTTCTAGGCTCTGTTGAGTTCAAGTCAACATTAAAAATGAGGGAATAAATTATGAACTGCCAAGTTAGATGCGTTTAGTTTTCATATGGAGAGTCGCCAGTCAGACTGAATATTGCAGTACTGCAACATTCTGGGTGATACAGTGGGGCAAAAAAGTATTTAGCCAGCCAACTATTGTGCAAGTTCTCCCACTAAAAAAGATGAGAGGCCTGTAACTTTCATCAAAGATCAATAGGAGTGGCTCTGGTTCTGATGTGGATAAAGGATTATCAAATTTAATTTGAATATTACTCGTGCAGCAAGACGTTGCTCTCAAACCTGTTGCTTTGACTGAGTAGTCGGGTACATTGTAACCCGGGGACGACCTGTATTTTGAATACCATACAGCGTATAGTGCACGAATGCTATTTTTAGACAGTGATGTTGCCATCGTAACGCGGAAGTGGGACATTATAGACACCCCCTCGCATACAATCCAATATTATTTCTGTTTTCTCTGGTAGTCTTTCAAAAAAAGAACATGCCGATCAAACATTGCTGCTGTAGAACTTGTAGAAATGACTTTAGACATTACAACATATGAAGGATGTTTTCTTCATACTGTACGTTTCCCAAAACTAAACACTCGGAGGAAAAAATGTGAAGAATGGATCAACTTGCGCAAACGTCCAAAAGACCAGTTTAATGCCAGCCAGGTGAAGCCATTCACATTTTATATGCAGTAAACATTTTGTTGGAGGCCATGGTCCTTCAGGGGATGAAGAGGTGAGCCGTTTTGATATTTTCACGTATTTTTAAGCGTGGCGTTTTGCCGTGCTGCTTCTGTCTGATAATGAATGACCTGGAAAAAAAAATAAAATGGTATCTGACTGCCACTATTACCTTTTCTGTTGTTAAAAAAACAACTTTTGTAAGGCGGAAGTGTAAATAAATTATAGAATTAAGATTTTGTTATTAATGAAAAAATTATAAGTGTTCGTTGGCTGTCACTGGGTAGCATTTGCGATCGCTACACAAAAACAGCAATGTAAACTGCCCCCAAGAACGGTCAGAGACTTAAGACAACCAGAGGATACAATATATAAGATAGACAGGGCATATGGTGGTAAAGGATAGATTATTGAAACAGGAGAATGTTATTGTCAGTGGTGTAAGGCAATGCACACAAGAAAAAGGTGTCGATGAAAAAGCTAACTCTGGATGAGGCCGGCTCGGCTCTTTTTCTCGTCTTTTTCAGCCCTCAACACTCAAGCCATCTCTTTAACTCAGGGGTTTCCAAACCGTCCTCAAGGGCCGCTGTGGGTCCTGGTTTTTGTTCCTACCCATCAAGCACAGAGAGTTTAACCAATGAGGTTTCTGCTAAAACAAGCTGCACCTGGCTGGAATCAACTGATTACACTTGTAAAACACCAGATTGGTGCAAATGTGTCCTGCTGCTTTGTTGGAACAAAATCCTGCACCCACTGCGGCCCTATGTGGAATAGATTGGAGCCCACCGCTTTAACTGAACATTTGTATGTTCTTCCACATCTTTATCAGTGAATTTGGCACCAGGGACATCATTTTTGGACAGAATCGGTAGATATAGCTCAGTAAACATCTTGTTTGTACACTATTTTTATTTATTTACTATTGGGGACAAACAGGAGGTTGACCTGCTAACCTCATGAATATTAATGAGCAAAAGTGAGGTGTTGCTTGCAGTACGCCATTATGGGCTGAAGTCATGTACCGTAATTTTCCGAATATAACGCGCACTTTTTTCCCCCAGAATCAAATTGTAAAATCATGGTGCGCATTATAAACGGGTACAGGGATGGAGACAAAAAATATATATATATATATATATATATATAAATATAAAATTAGGGCTGCGGCTATCGAATATTTTAATAGTCGATTAATTGGTGGACTAGTTAGTTCGAATAATCGAGTAATCGGATAAGGAACATGAAAAATTAAAATACCTGAGCTGAGCCTCAAACGGAACCGAACGATTGTTTTTTTTAAAATGAGGATCTATGTACAATAAAAGAACAATTGGCTAACTTACATAGAAAAAGTCAGCTAGCTTGAATGCTATAAAATGCTAACTTGTTTTGTTTTTTTTGTTTTTTTTACAATGCTCAAAACAAATGGTTAAGACTAGGGCTGTCAAACGATTAAAAATTTTAATCGAGTTAATTACAGCTTAAAAATTAATTAATCGTAATTAATCGCAATTAATCGCAATTCAAACCATCTTTAAAATATGCCATATTTTTCTGTAAATTATATATATATTCTGCAAAATAAATTGTTGGAATGGAAAGATAAGACACAAGATGGATATATACATTCAACATACGGTACATAAGGACTGTAGTGGGCATTTCACTCTACTGTCATTTAAATCTGTCTATGCTGTCCTCACTCCGAAGCGTCTACTTTTTCCAAAGCTAGACAGCTAGTAAACGACGCCTTAATAATCAGATTTCTTCCTTTTTCATCTGATTTATTAATTTAATGGCCTCAAAACATTGTCCTCTTTAGACCGTAGTAAAACTACAAAAAAAAAGTACACAAGCATTGCATTAGCAACAACGTTAGCTTAGCACGCTATACAGGTTCATTAAACATAAACAAAAAGCGTCTCATACAAAAAATATAACATTTCGCTTACTAACATAATATGTACATTCTTTACAACAACCATACTTACGGACAAATCTTGTCCAAGGATCATATAAGCACAACATTACAACGTAGGCGTCAGCCCGAGACGTCGTGCAGCCATATTGAACTGGCAAGAAGGCAATAAACCATGTCGCAAAGCGACCACAAGAGTTCGCTGTTAGACAGCACAAAAAACCTTGCTGTAAAACATACCAAAAGGCAGAATACTGTCTGAGCGGGACATGTGCGTTAATTGCGTCAAATATTTTAACGTGATTAATTTAAAAAATTAATTACCGCGCGTTAACGCGATAATTTTGACAGCCCTAGTTAAGACACATATTCCCACAAAAAACGTCTAAATATACCAATAAATTAAACTATGAATGCATTATAAAACATTAGCTCAAACAAAAACTTAGCTTACGTTGGTCTTAACAGGGAGCAGTTGGATTAAGCCATGTGAAAAGAGGCAGACCAGAGGGCAGTGCAGTCACTCTAATCAGTAAAACTAAATGCAAACACTTTCAAAATAAACCATTACAACGCCACTTTAATTAAACGAATACTCGAAGCAACAAAATTTAATTCGAATATTTTTTTCTAATCAAATACTCGAGTTATTCGATTAATCGTTGCAGCATATACATATATATATATATTACAAAAAGACCGATTTTTTTTTTTTTTTTAATTGACACGGCAATGTTGTGTTGATGAAACGTATGCGTAGCTCCGTTGCCGACCATTACGGTACGTGACGTCACCATTTTGTTTCGGTCGTGGCGGGCTAGGGAAGGAGTCGGAAGCGGAGTATCAAACAACGGAGCTAATCCACGTTGCTTTATTGACACTTAGGCTGCAACAAAATACGGTAGCAATGTCTGTCTCACATGCAACCCGCGGAAGATAACCATCTTTCCTGCTGTTCCCTCAACAAAATACCTCCCCCCGGGAACTATACAACGTGCCAACATAAGTTCCGCCCGATGAATTTTGTTATAACTCGCTACACGGTAATACTTCAATCTGATTGGTCGAATGATTTCGTCTGTGTTAAATTCTGCTTTTTTCACTCTTCATAAAGCACAGAATTTAGTTTCTTAAACTCATTTGAGTCAACGTTTATTGCAGCTCCGCAACTCGGACCGTGACAAACGTGACACAACACAGACTTTCTGTGTCCGTCAACTATATCTGTCCCTCGGGAAACTCAAATCCAAATAACAATAGTTCCTATTGTTACATTCTAGTCAACAGCGATGCGCTCTTCTGGTTTCCGACCTAAATCACCACTTTTATTTTACCGTATCAATCCATGGAAGAAACATTTATTCATCATGATAAAATGAGCAAGTTATACAGCAGCCTTTAAAAGAAAAGTCACATCTGTTTTGTTTTCCCCTGGATTCTGGTAAGTTGAAGAAGTTGTCAGATCATATTATTACCATACATATTGTCAGTTTACGGTAATGTTTTAAACTACCAATGTGCTATGCTTGTGCTGTGTTTCACCAGTCAGTAAAATGACATTTCTGTATCTGTACACGAGCTCTGTTTTCTTGTATTCTTGTATTTTTTGGTGCTAAAATTAGGGTCCGCGTTATACACGGGTTCAATAATTTTCCCTAGATTTTACAAGTCAATTTGGGGTGCGCGTTATACACGGGTGCGCCTTATATTTGGAAAATTACGGTATGTTAAATTTTGCAACCTTTGATTTAGGTCGCATTGAAAAAGACAACAATGTATTGTCAGGTACTCTTAGGCTACGTCGGATATTGGCCTTAAACGTTCAGATTATTATACTGTACGGCATGTCGGCTACACTAATGTACCTCTTGTCTGGATATTTTATTACACGGGCTAGGGAGCCAGCTAATGTGTTAAACGCCGGATACCTTGTCTAGTGCAGCCGCCGGCCACACTTGACGATTTTTCACTACACCATGTAAAATCGTAGCCAACGGAAATTACGTCTTGGGGCGCACCATCGCCATTTTTTTGTGTGGCATTATGGCATCATACACAATGGAGGCGAATGGTACAGACACGGCTTTTCTGTTCTTTTTACAACTGAAAGAGCTTGTAAATTTAACGCTTGAATATGTACGGAGAAGACATCGAACACCGCCCACAAAGTATAAGCTTCCGGTTCAGAGGTGACCTGCATAGACGATGAGGTCTCACACGAGGCTTGCGCAGGCGTAGTCTTCGAAAATGCAGACGTCACTTGCATGAGCGTGGCGTTCATAAACGCACCTTAAACGTAGTCTGGACAGGTATATAATATTGTCTGAATTACAAAGCAAAAAACTTATCCTTCCTAGTGTAGCCGTAGTCTTACAAACAGAGCACAAAAGCTGAATAATATGGCCTGCACATTTTACAACAACACTACATTCATTGTGGCATCTTGCGCATAGCTCAACCCCAAAATTTATTCATAGCAAATAGCCCAAATGTAATCAAATTACACCATGGCCAAAAGAGTTTTAAGGCACTCAAAAAAATGAAAGTCACTTCAATAAACCACTGACAGGTGTTCAACAAAAAGCTTGGTGAGAAAACAAGGAGGAACCTCCGTGAAGTTGCTACTCCCCCAACATTTATGTCAATATTATGTCAATAGCTTGTGCTACGTTTGTGCTGTGAAAAGTTTTAATCATGCGTTTTTGAGATACTTACAATTCTACTATAGATCAATCAGAGGTCAAATACCCCCGATTTTGATTAAAAATGGCTAAAAATTGTGTCAATCGTCTGTGCTTTGTTTGTTCTGTAAACATTGTTATGTGTGCTGCAACGGTTTTGTAGAAATTCTGCTTTTAACTTGTAGTGATGACGTCACACAGCCCCCCCCCTCCATTTACTGCAAATGGACCAGAAGTGATGCCAGAAATTGCAGTTATGACAATTTTTTGAGGTCATTAAGATTTCAACTTAGCCCCCGCCCCCTTCACTCCTACTCAACCCGGAAATGCTACCTTTCGTTTGTCATGTTAAAAACTTGCACTGCTATGGCTTAATACATATTACACCTTTTATTTTTTACATATGGCGTCACCACCACAAACGAACGCTGTTTTAGCAATATTACAGTGTGTGTTTTTTCTGTAGGGATAATGTCAGAAACACTCTGTGCCCCCCCCCCCAGAATAAAATAATTTGCAATAACTGCAAAACCTTGACAACACAAATGAAAATTTTTACTGCACAAACTAGCACAAACGAATGGCACTATTTTGGGTCCATTTTACACTAAATGGGGGCGGCGAGAATATCTACAAAACCATTGCAGCAAACACAAAAATGTTTACCGCACAAACGGTATTTTTAATCAAAATGGAGGGGCAATTTGACCAGAGATTGACCTATAAAAGAATTGTAAATATCTCACAAACTATAGCAGCACAAACGTAGCACAAATGGTTCACAAAATCATAATTTTTAGATAAATTTGCATCTAGTGGGGGGCAACTTCACAGAAGTCAAGGAGGTGACTAGAGAAAAAAAAAACAGAAACAAAGTGGCCATAGACCAAGATTGCTGAGGCAAAATTGAAGACCCCGAACTTGCCACTGTCTTGTGGGTTTATGGACTAATGTTCAGTTCGAATCCAACAAAAGTGATCTTATAAAGTAGCCCGAGACACATGGGGCTCAGGAAAAGCACAAAGGCCACATACTTCAGTATGCGTTAAGAAGACACAAAGAGTGGGATGTATAAATAATATGAGAGGACAGGAAGAAAGAAGCTGTAGCTATAAAGACAGTAATAAAGGCACAATACACATAAGAGAGCTGTTACAGGAAAATGGAACCAAAACAAACACGAGTGCAATAGCAATAAAATGAGTAAAATAAAGACTGTTGCAAAGAGACAATACCAAGGGAGACATTAAAAGGTGAAAACATGTACTTACTGGGGGGCCACCCTCCTCCAGTATCTGTCAATGCCGTTTTTGAAGTAAAGCACTGCGAGCCACCTGACATTCACATCCAGCATGTGGTTATTGAAGATGTTCTAAAGGAAGGAAGCCATACATGTGATTAGCTAATGTTGGCAAACTAAAATAAGTGCCTTTGGAAAAAAAAGAAGATTCAGCCAGATCAAGGTTTTACAAAAGCACGACAAACAACTTCATCTGATTTGGCTGGGCAAGAAGCGGGAATACTCTGCATTATTTAGGTGAAATAATTAAATCACATCAAAAGAGATAAAGAGAATTGGATATCTTGTGATCAGAATCGGGCATCTTCCAAAAAAAGATAAACATCAGAAATGTACTACACATCTGCCATTAAGGCCATAACTTCAGCAAGGTTAATGCTGTGTTCACACCGGCCGCCTTATTGGTCTTCGCGCAATGGATACCCATCCAAAGTCAATGTAATCGCGCATAGAAGGACAACAGGCGGCCTCACCAGCTTGACCAGATAGGCCACACACCACGATGTTGCACGATGAATTATCGCGCAACAAGAAAAAACAAGAAAAAAATTCTAATAGTACGAGATTTAAGTCGTTTTGTTGCTTATTTTCACAAAACATGAACCGGAAGTTATTTGGTTTTATGGGCTTCGAATTTTGGAGCTGGGAATTCTGTGTGAACACAAAACTGATTTCAGCGTAATATTAAGGGATTCAAGTAATATTGCGAGATTAAAGTCGTTATATTACTTATTTTTACGTTACGTGAACCAGAAGATGTTCAGGGTGACTTCAACTTTTGGCGACGTAGGTTGGTGTGAGCACAAAACTGCTTTTGGCGATGGACATCACGTGATCAATATATTGTCATGTGTCTGTTTAACGTTGTTCTGAATGCAGCACAAGAATGATGGGGCTACCTAATAAAATATGTCCGATTTCGTCATCTACTGAGTCATTTTATTCGTGAAGTCAAATATCCAGAACGACAAACATTAATAAAATATTGACCTAAGTATAATTTTTAACATCCTGCCTACCAGAAGGACTGAATAGAAGCCCGGCTGTGTCTCCCACTGTCGGAGCTGCTCCTCCGCAGGCTTCAGCACAGCTGTGTCCTGACTGGTTGCTTGAGTTAAGGTCTTCAGCACCACTGAACTGGCACCGTCTATATCCATAGTTGGATATGCCTGGAGAGAAGACAGATGTAGATGTTTCAGTGGTGTCATCAAAAATGTTTTAAAATGGACAGACAACTGCACTTGACACTATAAATGACCTTCATGGTTGCTCAAAGTATTTATAGGGACAGACAAGGTTTTGCAGTGCATCCAGCCAGAAAGAATCATGGAGAGAAAAAAATTCTGACATTTTTAAACGCCAGACCTAATTTAAATGCAATTTTTTTTAAATAGTTCACATTGCTTGTGATGTCAGGTGTACGCACGATTTCCTAGGCTATTGTGATGGTGTGTTGTATACATAAGAGTCAACACTTAAATAATTGTCTTAACACAGATTTTGTCCAGGGGGGAAAAAAAGGAAAATGTTGCATTAAGTCCTACTCCTGTTGCTGTATGTTGGGCAATACATAGCTTGGTTCGGAGGTGTATCAGTTGCCCCTAATCTACTAATCTGCTGTGCCCGTGTAGTCCCAGTCGTGTAATGTACAGTATTTCAGACAGATTTTACTAAAAAGAACAACTACAAAAATGAGAGGCAGGGCCAGTATGCCACAGTATTCGACTTTTAGGACAGAGGTAAAATACAATTAGCCCACCATCAACAGACGCTTCCTTTCACTTTGCCAAGGGCTTATATTGAAAAGTTGGCTGCAGACTGTTCATGAGTACTAAAGCCATTACAGTCAGCCTGGCACATTGTTCGCCCAACTATTTCATTGTGGACCAGTTAAACATTGCGGTCGGTCTTGCTGACAAATGGAGGCACAGACAGTCAACATGAACGTGCTCTGATTGACACACTGATTTTTCTCCCAAAAAAGACGCTATATCCAATTGTCGGCAAACTATTATCCTGCAAGTAGGGTTGACAACCGCCCCCTGAAAAACGGAATTGTACAGTATTCAGAAACAAAAGTATGCGTCCCGTATTTAGCTTACAAGGGAAGCACTTTGTCTCATAATATCATGAAAATCGAAAATAGTGTTTTATTTGTAGAACTAACAAATACTGGTATGGTGCTTTACAAGAATATGCTGGGGAACACATTCCCCCGCCTCTCCTGCTTTCTGACCAATGAGCTGACGGAACAATGACAATCCAGCTCATCTCATTGGTCGAGGAGCTTCTGTTGTTTGCAATGAATAAAACGGAAGAAAACATAAGTGTGTGGGAAATAAGTTTGAGTGAAGCTTGAGTAAAAATGATGATCATTTGTTTTCTTGTTCTTCTCTGTGTATTTTCACTATTTGTATTATATTTTTGTGTTCTGTGAATTTTGTTCTCATTTTATTAGGAGTGATCATTTGGGAAATTATTGCTGGGGTGCAGCACATCACACGAGTGATACGACCAAACACTGCTACGATGCATGCTAACTACACATACGATAATAAAAAATGTCACACATTGTAAACTTATGACGGAAACAATGGCAAATTTTCATTTCGTTCTCATCTCGTCAGATGAAAAATGACGTTCGGACAGTGAGGTTTTTGGCTCCCAACTCATATTTTTAGCTCGTCATTGTCATTTAAAAAAAAAAAAAAAAAAAAAAGTTTGTCGACGAAATATTTTCGTTATTGTCATCGTTGACGAAAGCAACACTGTTTGCATGTTTTGAAAAATTATCAAAAAAAGGCCAAAAAACACACTAGGGCTGCAGCTATCGATTATTTTAGTAGTCGATTAATCAATGAACTAGTTAGTTCGAATAATCGAGTAATCAGAAAAGGAACATGAAAAATTAAAATATCTGAGCTGAGCCTCAAACGGTATTAAAAATAAATAAATGAGGATCTATGTACAACAAAAGAACAATTTGCTAACTTACATGGCAAACGTCCGCTAGCTTAAATGCTATAAAATGCTAATTTTTTTTCCCAATGCTCTTAACAAATGGTTCAGACTCATATTCCCACAAAAAACAGCTAAATATACATATAAACTAAATTACGAACGCATTAAAAAACAATAGCCCAAAGAAAAACTTAGCTTACGTTGGTCTTAACAGGGAGCAGTTGGATTCAGCCATGTGAAATGAGGCAGACCAGAGGGCAATGTATCCACCCTAATCAATAGACTAAATGTAAACACTTTCAAAAGAAAACATTACAACGCCACTTTAATTAAACGAATACTCGAGGCAACAAAATTTCATTTGAATATTTTTTTTCTAATCGAATACTCGAGTTAATCGATTAATCGTTGCAGCACTAAAACACACACACAAAAAGGCTTAGGACCTTAAGGGTTAAATTATACACTTTTAAATTTAGCTTGACAGATGTTAATTTTATTCTAGTTTGTTTTGTTTTAAAAATACATTGCTGATTTTGTTTTTCATGTGCTTATATCTCTCAAATATGTACCTAATTCAGTTTTGAATAAAATGTTCTATAAATATATATTTTTTAAATCACTTTTCACATCCCAAAAAAATTATTAAACGATGACTGGTATCGGGCCGGCCTTTTTTTTTTCTTTTTTTTTCCCAGGGAGTTGGCAAGCCACACCTGGCTGGCTTTCCAACTTATAACTTGCTATTGCCAATGCCCGCGATCGCGCACCAACACACAGATGCATATTAGTGAACATTCGGAATGGATGGAAGGATGGACTATTTAAAAACAACCAGTTCATTTTTATTAAAGGTTTGGCAAGATTTCAGAAAAGACCAAACAAGCAAACAAAAATGCACATAACTTTATTTCCTAAGGGAGAAATTGCTTTGAAATTGCAATGACTTAGAAGTCAACATGTATCATAGAAAAAAATTGAGTTGTTAAAATGTTTGCCCCCAATTTAAAGCAACAACAACCCGTTAACCTCAACAAGTGCATTGTCATTGTCTCAATTACTGCTTTCAATTATGCTCAAGACTCTCAGGTCCACAAGCACTCAGCTTAAAATGCAATAAGTGTGTCACCTTCCCTGTTCATTTCAAGAGAGGCCGACTTCAATCATGGAACTTTAGTTCTTATTAGGAAAGATGTCTTTTTGAAGCATGTGAAAATGTGTGAAGGTGACTAATATTGGAGTGGCTGATGTTTTATTCCACTGCCTCATTTAGTGAAGAATCTGATGTCAGGATCAGTTGACAGGCAGTTAATTCCAAACATTTAATATTAATGACTATTAACAGGCTGCAAGATCTTGGACCGGTTGAGGTAGACGCACATAATGTGAACAAAGAGTACTGAGAAAGTCATTTTCTTTTCAGAGCACGGCAAAGCAAGGTCCATTAAGGAAGGCTTGGATGAGTTCGGTGAACAACATCCACACTGAGGAAAAGTAACAAAATGAAGTAGAAACATTTCTAGATGAGATGGAGGAAACAGATTCAATTTTAATAGCCCCTCGTGCCAATAATTGTTAAAGCTTGTTTGGCAAGTAAGTATGAATTGAACAACACTGCCACCATCAGACCAGTAGTCGAAAATGATAGAGATGTTCTGCTTTAACCTTATTCAGCACAAGTATCCAGGGCATTTGCATCAACATTTGTCACATAAATTAGTTCATTAAATATTAACCCTCTGGATGGGTCTATTAGGAACAGCTAGAGGATTAAGTTGATAGAATAGGTGTGCTTGTTAACGAGAGCACTGCCAGTCTTATGCCAAATCAATGTAGAGGGTCAAACATTGGGACTGTTAATAGCATAATAATTTACTTTATTCGTATACATACATATGCGCACACACACATATAAATATTCATATACAATCACATATATGTACTGTATGTACATATACAGTTAGGAGCAGAATTATTTGCACCCCTTGTGATTTTGCAAGTTCACCCACTTAGAAAATAGGTAGAGGTCTGAAATTTCAATCATAGATGTATTTCCACTTATAGAGAAAATCTATTTAAAAAATTTAAAAATAAAAAAAAACTGAACTCATATTGTATGATTGGTTGAATTTTTCTTTTATCCCAGACAATAGTTATAGGTTGTTTTAATTACCTCACATGTTTCAGCGAACACTTCCGCCTTCATCAGAGACTCTCTGATGAAGGCGGAAGTGTTCAGAGAGTATGTTTACACAAAATGACCTCAATACAACTCATATTGTATGATTTTTCAATAATTTATTTGTAATTTACTGGGGTTCATAAGTATTTGTATTTTGTACCACTGACAATCAGCAATAATTATGACACTCAAAGAGTTGCCAGTCTACCTTACCAAAAGTCCACCTTTACCCCATGAGTAACAACGCACCCACCACCCGTTTGAGCTCAATATTGTCACCTGTGCACCATACAGTCAGTCATAATCCAAGTGCTACCATGGGCAAGACCATAGAGCTTTTGAAAGGCACCAGAGAAAAAAAAATTGTTGAGCACCACAAAGCTGGAATAGGCTATGGGACTATTGGAAAGCAGCTTGATGCGCATAAATCAGCAGTTGCAGCAATTCTTAGAAAATGGAAAAGGCTAAACATAGCTGATAATCTACCTCAGACGGGGGCTCTATGTAAAATCTCGCCTCGTGGTGCATCACTCAAGATGAGAAAAGTGAGGGCTCAGCCTAGAACTACACGACAGGGGCTTGTCAATGACCTGGAGTGAGCTGGATGCACAGTTTCAAAGGCTACTGTCAGTAGAACACTACGGTGCAATGGTTTAAAATCATGCATTGCTCAGAAGGTTCCCCTGTTGAAGCCGGTATATGTGACGGCCCGTCATAAGTCTGCCAGGGACCATCTCAATGATGCAGAGGGGTCATGGGAGAAAATAATGTTGTCAGATGAGACCAAAGTAGAACTTTTTGGTGCAAACTCATCGTGTGTGGAGGGAAAAGAAGGATGAGTACTATCCCAAGAACACCATCCCCACTGTGAAGTATGGGGGTGGAATCCTCATGCTTTGGGGCTTCTTTTCGGCAAAGGGGACATGGAGACTGTGCTGTATAATGCAGAGGATGAATGGTGAAATGTATCATCAGATTTTGAGCCACAACCTCCCTCCCTCAGTCAGAGACTTGACGAGTCGTGGCCGGATCTTCCAACATGACAATGATTTGAAGTACACAGCCACGCGGCAGCCAAACTAGATGTGCTGCGTTAGATTCCCCCAAGTCCCATGCCATTGGCTAAGTGAGCCCAGAGTGATCATGGGACACATAGTCCATATACTACATCGATGAATTAAAAACCGCCATGACTAAATGCCGACCAAATGAATCCATACCAGTGACTATAGATAATGCTGCAAATATTGTTAATTCAGTACGTGACACAGATGGACTTGGACCACCAATAGGATGTTTTGCTCATGTGGTAAACCTAGCTGCTAAGAGAGCTGTAGCAATCAACAGCGTGCCCCGCCTCACTTTACAAACAGTAAAGATTGTTCTCAGCACTTTTATACAAAATTTCTCCAGATCAGTAAGTGAGCACATAAATATTATGCCCTAAAATCATGTTTATATGATGGCAATGTTATTTTTGCTTGTTAGCAAAATAAAAAACATTTTTTTTAAAATAACACTTGTATTTTTTTGTTTCAGAGCATTAAATGTATTGAATCGAATTGAAAATCGTGTCCCTCGTATGGAAAATCATACCGAACCGTGACTTAACTGTATCATTGCATCCCTAGTGGAAATGCATCTATGATTGAAATTTCAGACCTCTACCTATTTTCAAAGTGGGTGAACTTCAAAATCACAAAGGGTGCAAACACTTCTGCTCCTTTCTGTATATGTACTGGCTTGTTTTCAGAGCTGTTCGACTTTGCAAACAACTCAAAACAAACAGAAATGGCATGCTTTATAAGGTCACACTCATTTTGGCTAATGTCATACTAGTCCTTCTAAAAAAATTAGCATATTGTAATGACGTTTATTATTTTCTGCAATGTACTGATAAACATTAGACTTTCATATATTTTAGATTCATTACACACAACTGAAGTAGTTCAAGCCTTATATTGTTTTAATATTGGTGATTTTGGCAAAAAAAAAAAAAGTCAAGAAAAAACAAAAATCCCTATCTCGAAAAAATTAGCATATCATGAAAAGGTACTCTAAAGAAGCTACTAACCTAATCATCTGAATCAACAAATTAACTCAAAACCCCTGAGAAAAATTCCCGAGGCTTTTAAAAACTCCCAGCCTGGTTCATTACTCAAAACCGCAATCATGGGCAAGGCTGCCGACCTGACCGCTGTCCAGAAGGCCATCATTGACACCCTCAAGCAAGAGGCTAAGACACACAAAGAAATTTCTGAGCGAATAGGCTGTTCCCACAGTGCTGTATCAAGGCACCTCAGTGGGAAGTCTGTGGGAAGGAAAAAGTGTGGCAGGAAATGCCACACAACCAGAAGTCTACTGTGTTTTATCAAGGGCAGGGTCACTGCAGGTAGCTATCTGGAGTTTTGGAGCACTTCATGCTTCCATCTGCTGAAAAGCTTTATGGAGATGAAGACTTCATTTTTCAGCACGGCCTGGCACCTGCCTACAGTGCCAAAATCACTGGTAAATGGTTTACTGTCCATGGCATTACTGTGCTCAATTGGCCTGCCAACTCTCCTGACCTGAACCCCATAGAGAATCTGTGGGATATTGTGAAGAGGAAGTTGAGAGACACCACACCCAACACTGTGGATGGGCTTAAGGCCGCTACTGAAGCATGCTGGGCCCCCATAACACCTCAGCAGTGCCACAGGCTGATTGCCTCCATGCCACACCGCATTAAAGCAGTCATTTCGACCAAGTATTGAGTGCATAGATGATATAATTAGTTGAAGGTTGACTTTCTTTGCATTAAAAAACACTTTTTTTGTATTGGTCGGATGAAATATGCTATTTTTTTTTTAGATAGAGATTTTTGGTTTTTCTTGACTTTTAGCCTCAATATCAAAACAATAAAAGGCTTGAACTACTTCAGTTGTGTGTAATGAATGTAAAATATATGAAAGTCTAATGTTTATCAGTACATTACAGAAAATAATTACCTTTATCACAATATGCCAATTTTTTGGGAAGGACTAGTAGGTGCACTCGATTTTTTTTTTTTTTTTTTTTTTTGTTACATTATTTTTCATGACATTGATTGCCATTTTACCAGGTTTGCATGATCTTTTGCGTTGAAAGTGCCCAGAATGTCAAATTTTAAGCCGATTTAGTCCGGGCTTCTCAGACTCTTCCACAGAATTGCGGATAAACAAAACAAATACAACTATAAAAACACATAACTGGTACAGAGAGATATAATTTAAGGACAATAGTATTATATACTATCCGCCTGCCACCACATTCATCAAGCACATACCAGAAGACCAACAAGCCAAGAAATGATTGACAGATTTCCACCTATCTTGCCTATTCTGTTAATTGTATTTCACGATGACTACTAGAGGTGTGCAAAATTTCCGACTCTTAGATTATTCGCGATTCGGCCGTGGAAGATTCGAGAACGATTCACAAACATCCAAATTCCGATTATTGAAATATGCCAAGTAAAGCGGAAGTACAACACACTCAGCGCGCCGCGCGGTCAATGAGCAACGGAGCGAGAGTAGCTAAACATCATGCTTCTCATTACCCGGCCCCTCGGGTAATGCCAATGCTCAACTCACGGCTCTAGCTCAACTCATGCCACGAGATAAAAAAACACAACAACATACCTGAAGCTGCTACAAAAGTACGTCATCCACGTAATGTTACGGTAGATATCATTTATATAAGACTAGATGCACTACGGTAGCGGTAGCGTTTGCAGCACATCTACAAAAAGCTAGATGCAGACGTAGTAAACGGCCGCCATCTTAAAGCAGTACACTTCTCTGCAAGGCTGTTGTAGCGAACCTTCCAAGCAAACCTAATTAACTTTTTATCTAAAATACTCCTAAATCGGTAAAATATTGACTTGAATCTATCTTTAAAATAGTTTTAAAACTTTCACATGTCGAAAGTTGACAAAAGGGAAATTATGGATTAACGGGAGCAATTTTAACAACTTTAACGGTTGATTCACAACATTAAATTAATTGAATGTAGTTTAAAGCTGCTGATACAGAATGGGGACTGGAGTTTTTTATTTACTGTTATTTTTGTATATTTGTTTACTGCTATATGTTAACTTGATACTGAAATAGTAGTTTGGTTTAGCCTGAGAGTATTTTTGAACAATTTTGGAACAAATGTACAAAATATTTAAAAAAAAAAAAAAAAAAAAAAAAGGGGGGGGGGGTGCATCAATAATCGTTTTAGAATCGAATCGGACCATCTGAATCGTAATCGTAATCGAATCGTTAGGTGCCCAAAGATTCCCAGCTCTAATGACTACTATGTTGCTCATCTTTTATACGATACATTTTCAAATGTAGATGCCATCCTATTAACCCTGCAGTTATAATATGTGGGCGTCAACGCTGCCACTGCTTGTCATGGCACATAAGGCGTCCGAGCATGCTTCCCATGTATTTATTTATTCCTAACACTGGCCTGCCATTTCCGTTCCTTTAAAACTAACCATTTGGCTTTACCGAGTAATGCATCCCAAATTAAAAAGTAACTCAAGTAAATTGTATATTTCATCATCGATTAACCTGATCACCAGTAAAGATATACACATAGCGGAAGGTTATTCGCAAATGTTTTGTGTGGGATCTCAATTGGTGCTACTCGTTGGGTAGGCAATACAGTTTGACAAATTGTACACAATATTGTAAACACCAAGGCTAACCTTAAAGTGCTTGTGACACGAAAAAGCATGTTTATTTCATAATACATGCGGTATTTTATGCTCCTGAATGATATGGACCGCTTGGATGTATGTGGAAGCGATCGCTATATTTATTTAGTTTTTTGAATCCCGCGCCAGGAAAATGAGTGACTTCCGGCTTCGGTCTCGCATTGAGGAGGAGGGCGCTGTGACGTGTACGGTAGAAGACGTCCTCTTCACGCTACAGTGTACTGTTGTGTATGAGGACGAAGGATTCAGCTGATTTTGCGGATTAATACTTTTATTTTTTGCATCACGCCAGCCAAACGGCTGCAGAAAAATCATTCTGTATGCGGGAGAGGCGTATGTGCCTTTTTGGAGTTTCAAAAGGTTCCCATTCACCGTGGATATTTACTGTGGGACCATTGGACTTACAAGGAAGTGAGTAAACATCTTGTTTTGTATTATGTCAAATACGAATACAGTGATTACAAAGTAAACACTATAAAATTCCTTTAAATAAAGGACTACTTACGTTTGAACATTGATAGGCATGTAAAAAGCTATCCTCACGCTCATTAGCAGTTAGCTGTTAGCACGTTAGCTACACAACAATTCCAGCCACCCTCCTCCAGGGAACGAACTGTAAATTGCTCTCCGCCGGGCGGTTTGCCGATCCGCAAAGAAACTCAACAACCGGGTCGTCATGTCAAATAATCCAGGCTAGTTATGTGTGATTTTCCACTTCGAAGACTTTGAAACATCCCTCGGTTCGGGTTAGCATGTCGGCTAGCTGTCACTCCTTCTGGTCTGTTTACATTCTCCGAAGCCGGGGAAGGGAAATGAGATATGTCCGATTTAGGTGTCATAAAATATCGTTCGGCAGGTGTGACAGTAAAGGTAAAGTCGACTGTTTTGACCATTATGGAGTAATTTTGCCATGTCGTCTTGAATAAATGGATTTTTATTATTTTATATTCCATTTAGCACAAGTTATTTGTCATGACCATGCCATTTATTTAGCAATTGGGGAAAGTACTTGGGTAAAAAGAATATCCTGTAAAAATATTGAAGTAAAGAGACAGAAACAATGACATTTTGCCGCTCTCTTCGTCGCGTTTTCCTCATTGTGAATAGTTCCCCCTCGACGGGCTGACTGGACCTACTCAAGCCATTTATATAGCTATTGGGGAAAATACTTGGATAAAAAAAATATCCTGTAAAAATATTGGGAGTAGAGAGACTGAAACAATGACATTTTGCAGCTCTCTTCGTCTCGTTTTCCTCGTTCTGAACAATTCCCCCTCAATGGGCTGAATAGTAAAACCGATGAGCCTAGTCTACCGCTGACGTCATCCACCTGTTGGGGACGCTAAAGCCCTATAATTGTAGGCGTGGCTAACCGGCAGATTAAAAGACTAATTTCTCGTCATCTGCGCTTTGCTAAATTGTTGTATATAGTCGAATCGTCTCAAAATATGATTCTAATTCACATAATAATGCCATTTAAGACTTTTTTTCTGGTGTCGTATGCTCTTTAAGGCTAGCGAGAGAGCTAAACTTATTCCATAGCAGACCAGAGGGCGATGGTTGTTTAGCTGCCTATTACGTTTTTATCCTTGATTAAAAGAACACAACACGCAGCTAAGAGAAATGCAAAGAGACTCACCTTAAAGAGGGACTGCAGAAGAATTAAGAGAGAAGAGGTTTAATTGCAAGCAAAGCCGAGTTCTGCGGTACTCGGGGAAGGGAGATGGGGATCACACGCTTGTCAGAATGGCGCCAGCAACACAATCCGGCGCGCGTTGATGACGTCAGCCGCAAAGCAAGGCGGCAGGTTTCCGAATTATTAACACCGGGCTCAGCATTCGTTTACAAATCATGCTTAAACACACGTGTATTCTTAAAAACCAAAGAACAGAAGTCTACAGCAACCTTGGACTAAACACGGTTGAGGATATAAAGAAAACACATTTAATTTTCAGGAATATATCCACAAATATGGCTCTACATCGCTTATTACTACCATATGTGTTTTCCCCTCCTCTCATACTTAAATTTGAATGTAGTGTGAGAAAAGTTTTAAGTACCTGGAAAAAATCAATTCCCCGCAAAAGGTTTGATCTTGGTATTTGGGGTCCTGTAGTGGCAATGTTTGACTATCGTCTGAATAATCACATCATCCAAATCAAATCAAATCAAAATCAAATTTATTTATATAGCCCTTTACAAAACGCGAAAGGTCCCCACAGTGCTTTACAACAAAGACAAACATGGCACAGAGTAAATAAAAGGCAGGAAAGTATTATACAATGACATTAGGAAGAAAAAAAGAAACGAAACAACGCATCGCGATTAAAGACAGACAGCAAATAAAACAATAAAACAGATAAAATCCGAAAACATTAAAAACCCTAAAGAAATAAAACCAGGCTAAACTAATCTTGGGAAAAGGCGAGTCTAAAAAGGTGTGTCTTTAAACGAGATTTAAAAAGGCCCAAATTTGTAGTGGTGCAGATTTCAGGGGGAAGACTATACCATAACCTGGGTGCAGCAACCGCAAAAGATCCAAACCCAGAGGTGGGTGGAGTAGCCAAAAATTTTACTTAAATAAGAGTAGCGTTACTTCAAAATAATATTACTCAAGTAAAAGTAGGCATCCAAAAAAGTACAAGTAAAAGTACAAGCCAGGGTGTAGGTTTGGTCTCAACATTGGTGGGGACGATATTATCGTAATGCACATGATGCAAACAATGGTCCAAATAAGGGAAGGCTAGCTTGACTTCGTTGTTCCTTGTAGAGGCTGGCCTGAGGTTTTGCAAGTATGCAAATTTAATGTTATGCTAACGCTGATGCTGGTCAGACTTTCAGGAGCAAAATTAGTGGGGTTTCCCCCACTTCCACAAGATTGACATCTTTTTATATGACTTACAATGGCTGCTGCTGGCCGAAGAAAGAAAAAAAAAAAAAAACTGCTCATATCCCTCTCTGAAGGGGGCGGAGGAGGCGGCATGTTGTTGAGATGAATCTGTTGGGGCTGTGTGAGTATGTGTGTGTGTGTGTGTCTTTGTGGTGGGACGGGGGCCTTCAAGTCATCAGCCAACCAAATGTTCGTTTGAAGGGGAGGATGGACCAGCACATTCAGTAAGTAAAAAGGGCTTAATGTAAGTCTGAACATTATGAAAAATAATTCACTTAATATTGGTAGGCAGACCCGTGCCGCCCATAAGGCGATTTAGGCATATGCCTAAGGGCGCAGCAGCGTCCTAAGGGCGTCAAGAAAAATATTCTAATAATATTTGATGATTGCAGTATTCAAAAAAATAAAGAAAACAATGAAACAAAAGAACAACAACACTGTTAATAATAAGTCTTTAAATATTAATGAAATCATTTTTCTAGTGTGCCTTCTGCCCGTTTCACTTTTTCCTGTGATGCGATAATTTCACCACAGACCCTAGTCTCCCTCACCCCCCAGCAGACGAGCGAGCTACCTGAGGGTGCTATTTTTAGCCTCCGCAATTGGGCAACGTTATGGTGACAAGTCAACTTCATGAAAAGACAAAAGCCCTCTGCGTCGGAAGAAAAAGAAAGAGACCATAAACGTGAAGAAAAACAGAGGTTTGTTGTGATGATTTTTTTCAACAGCATAAGGACGTAGACTTAGCGCAACTGCAAGCTAGCGGTTATTTACATAGAGTTTATATGACTTAGTGCTAAAGCAAAATTATACTGTATCATTAGCAAGGTTGTTGTTTTAGAAATATTTTCAGTATTCAGCCAGCTGTTGTTTAGTTTCAGTTAAATTTACTCCACCTCCAATTTTTGAGAAATTTGGACAAAGTCTATGGGGGACTAAAATTGTCTTGCTTACTTTCATGTGATGTGAACCACTTTTACCTTGTGTTAAATTGTTCTTTTCAAATAAATTTGCCTTGCCTAAAAGTGCCAAGGTTAATTAAATAAATACACCATTAAATATGCAATTAATAATTTCAAAGTTCTGTGGTATGGGGGACTAAAAGTGCTATGGATTTAAATGCAAACATTTGTTTTTAAATTTGTCATTAATTCATTAAAATGGCGATCACGTTCATGTAAAAAAAATATTCCATTTATTTATTTTATTTTATTTTTTTTTTTGCTATGATATATTATTTAATTCATTATTATTGGATAGTCCTGTGTAGTTGCAGTGCTTCAAGAATTTATTTTCTTTCAACTACGGCTATCAAAGATAGTGACCGGATCCAATAGACAGGTACAGTAGGCTGCAAGAATTTAGGCGCTATTATGGTTATTTCATGCTGGTTTCACAATCAAAAGCTATTTGACTAATATAATGTAACATTCCACTTTCTTCTCTTTGTAGATGCTCTTCTGAAATATTTTCCTTCTACCTCTGTCCATCCTGTGCCATCTTTTACAGCGAACTTATCCACATCAGCACCAAGTCCAAGCCCACCAAGTCCAGGAAAGAAGTGCACCTTCCAAAACAACTGTCATATGAAAGTGCAGTAGATGCTTTTGCATCAGTGAAGACAAGGTAAGTAAGGTTATAGGTCAAGGTGAAAAAAAAGTTTCATTTTAAAGTGTTCTGTGTGTCTTTATATAGGTTTGTGTGGGTGGGTGTTAATCATATTGTAATAACAACTGTAATTTATTTAATGCCATTGTTTTTTAAGTGTTTTTTATTGGTGCTTTTGAATAGTTATTAGAGCATTTTTCTTTTCATTTCTGCACTTGTTCGTTGTCTTTTTTTTATATAGTAAATTACAAAGAGATAACGAGCTTTTTCAGTGTGTTTAAATATATGTGGTGAAAATGGGGGGGGGGGGGGGGTGGAGACAAATATGTTGCCTAGGGCACCAAATTGGTCGGGAACGGCCCTGTTGGTAGGGTCTTTTCTATCATTACAATAAATGGGAAGACAATCTAAATTACCTATATAACTGAACCTTTTATATAGTGCAAATAAGGTTGCTTAAAAGTTGATGGGGACAAATTGAGCAGCCTGAAAAGTTGGTGTGATGTTGCTACCGTCCCTACTTAAATTTATCATCCATGTCAGGATGGCCGAGCGGTCTAAGGCGCCAGACTCAAGGTTCAATACCTTCCACACACTGGAGCTGGGCATTCTGGTCTCCGAATGGAGGCGTGGGTTCAAATCCCACTCCTGACAACTTTCTAACTAAGCAATAGTGCTGTTTTGACACAAAACACCTTTAATGTAAACATTTCGACTTGAATGACCGTGAGGCATGTCTATTTATCCCAAGGGCGTAGGTTTGGTCTCAACATTGGTAGGGACGATATAACAGCATTACCTGCATGTACACTTTTTGCTGGGGACAGGACATTAATAAGACCAAACAGATAGGGTGAACAGGAGTCAGGGCCACATTTCTCATGAAAATGTATTGATAAGCTAAATGATCAATGCCAAATAAATCCTTATCGACTGATACTAACTTTTACGTGCATTGGTTCAGGCACTGTTCGATTCAAACCCTTGTTTTCAAAAACTACTAAAGACACATTTTTAAAAATTCCAAAATAAATGTCTGGTTTTTATTAGCAAACATAAACATAATGAAAATAATTCACTTAATAATCAATTCTATCCTTACAACACATTGGAAGACAATCCAAAATCCCTATATCACTGAACTCATCATATAATGCAAATAGGGTTGCTTAAAAGGTGGTGGGGACAATTTTAGCATCCTAAAAAATTGGTCGTGTTATGTCCCTACCGTCCCTATGCAAACATATGCCCTTGAGTACAAGTAAAGAAGTATTTGGTGAAAAGAATACTCAAGTAATGAGTAACATTGTGAATAACTGCTTAATATGTTTGATTTTTTTTTTTAAACAATGTTTTTTTTCTCAGCACAAAGCTATCTATATGAAATATTATTATACTGTACTATAACATATTACATAGCCACATTAAGCCAAAGAAATACAACAACAAAATAGCATTGAATTCAGGTGAGAGAATAAAATTTACAGAAATTAAGCATGATTCATTCAAAGAGCATGAGTGCCCTCAAGTGGAGAAAAGATTTTTCCTATTATGAAATTAAAAGGCTCATATCTCCGGTTTTCCGTGGTCAGTCGGTGCCAAATAAAAACTGGGAGAGAGATGAATATTTGAGTCATGCTGACAGCAGCGCTCTCTGTTAAATACTTCATTTTTTACGGTGCTTTAAAGATGCCACTTGATTGAAAAGGCTGGAGTGATCATAGGACGGCAAGCTTGAAGGCTGATTCATGCTTCCGCGTAGTGGTGACGGCGGACCTACGCAGTTAACACAGACTCGATTTACAACCCAACGCTGTAGCCCGATGTGACGTGTACCTCTAAAAAATCCTGACTACATGTCACGTCAACGCACGTGACGTGAACGTCAAAGGAGTTATTGGTCCGTTCAGAACGTTGTTTCCGGTTCAGCACAACAACACCGCCGTTTTCAAACATTCGCAAACGTCTTCTGTGTCGCCTATGCTTCAACATTTGTATTGACAACATTTGTTGCTAAATATTGATTAACTGCAGGTGAAAATACACGTTCCATCTCCGTTGCCATTACTGTCAATGACCAGAGGAAAACTAAAGGAATTCGACAAGAATCCCCAAAAAAAACATACAAAGAACACTCCCCGAGTGCCATGGCGGTGAATTACAGAGCAACATGTTCCCTTGACTCAGAACTTCGAATGTGCAATGACGGCCGTGCTCCGCCGTCACCAGAACGCAGAAGCATAAATCAGACTTGAGTCTGAGTGGTATAATGGAGTCATGTGATTATTATTGACATGTCTCAATGGTGAAACTGTTTGAGTCACTGTTGGGTTCTCTGGCATAAAAAAATAGAAGTAAAATGTAATCTGTAGAATAAAGAGGAAAAATGTAACGTCTATTGTAGACCAAAGTATCTGAGTAAGAGTAGAGTTTCTTCTCCACAAACCATCCATCATCTTCCGCTTGCTCCGGGGTCGGGTCGCGGGGGCAGCAGCTTTAAAAGGGAAGGCCAAAATCCCCCTCCCCAGCTACTGCAATCAGCTCCTCCGGCAGGATCCCAAAGCATTCCCAGGCCAGTCGAGAGACATAGTCTCTCCAGCGTGTCCTTGGTCGTCCCCGGGGCCTCCCGCCCGTGGGACATGGCCGGAACACCTCTCCAGGGAGGCGTCCAGGAGGCATCCGAACCAGATGCCCGAGCCACCTCAGCTGGCTCCATGCTGAGTCCATCCCGCATGACCAAGCATCTCACCCTATCTTTAGGGGAAAACCCGGACACCCTGTGGAGAAAAGTCATTTCGGCCGCTTGTATCCGGGATTTTGTTCTTTCGGCCACGACCAACAGCTCGTGACCATAGGTGAGAGTAGGAACGTAGATCGACTGGTAAATCGAGAGCTTTGCCTTTCGGCTCAGCTCCTTCTTCACCACGACAGACCGGTGCAGCGTCTGCAGTAATGCGGATCCACCTGTCGATCTCTCGCTCCCTCCGACCCTCACTTGTGAACAAGACCCCATATACTTGAACTCCTCTACTTGGGACAGGATCTCATCCTCGACCAGGAGAGGGAACTCCACCTTTTTCTGAACCGCTCCAGTGAGAGGTGGAGGTCCTGGCTTGATGAAGCCAACAGCACCACATCATCTGCAAAAAGCAGAGCTGCAATGCTAAAGTCACCATACCGGACCCCATCAATGCTTCGGCTGCGCCTAGAAATTCTGTCCATAAAAATTATGAACACAATTGGTGACATAGGGCAGCCTTGGCAGAGTCCAACCCTCATTGGGAACGAATTCGACTTACTGCCGGCAATGCGGACCAAACTCTGACACCGGTCGGACAGGGATCCTGCCGAGGTTGTAGAGCTTGTCCACTGTTCCACGGCCGGGACGAAAACTACACTGCTCCTCCTGAATCTGAGATTCGACTTCCCGACGGGCCTTCCTCTCCAGCACCCCTGAATAGACTTTACTGGGGAGGCTGAGGAGTGTGATCCCTCTATAATTGGAACACACCCTCCGGTCCCCCTTCTTAAAAAGGGGAACCACCACGCCGGTCTGCCAATCCAGAGGCACTGTCCCCGCACAAAACTACTCAAGTAAAAGTAAAAGCATTACTTATACCCCTTTCCCACTGGCCAAAAAACCCATGTCAACCCACTAACAATCAGCTTTTGGTGGCAGTGGGAAAGGTGCAGCGACCCGCCTCGACCCGTGTCAATCAACCCGCAAAGCGACCCGCGTTAAAATCACCTCGGCTCTGATCATTATGCAGTGTGAAAGCAAAACCCCGGGTCAAAAGTCAACACCTTAATCTACGTGGTGACGTAGGCTTTTACATGATGCGTCCTAACAACGTGCCAGTCGCCTCCCATTTAACACGCTCCACAACCGTAGTTACGTCGATGCTCATAACAAAGCCAGTAGAAGAAGAAGAATTCCCGTCGCCTACGTTGCCTCAGCATAAGCAGAGTGTTGATCCTTTTCTGCATTTCGATCATTTTGAGGGCAGTAAAAAGCATGAAAACAGAGAACACAAACGGAAAGGAGGCCTCCATGTTGCTCTGCATTGTTTACTTCCTTGAACTGAATGAATTCGGTCGCACTTGTCGACGCGCATTTTTAGCGTGGTGACGTCATGTAACCTTACGCACGGCTGAGGAGGGGTGGGGGGTTAGACGGGTGAAAAGAAAAAAAAAGACACGGCTTTTTTTTTTTGTCAGTGGGAAAGGTTGCCAAATGCCAATTGGTAGTGGGTTGCACCGGCTTGGAAAAAACGCGCGTTGACCCACTAGTTTCAGTGGGAAAGGGGCATTAGTAAAACTACTCTTAGAAGTACATACAGTGTATTTCTCAAAAAGTTAGTCATGCAAATTTAACGGCGTAAATGTAAAGCGTTACTACCCACATCTGTCCAAACCTCGGTTGTGTCTTTTTCTGTAACTCTGGCTCGATTTTAGCTGTTAAATATTTTTTCTATACATATTCTCTGAAACTATTAAATTTTATAAAACATTTTTTTCTTGTCTTGTCTCTCTGTTCCAAGTTTTGCCGGTGTGTCTTCATCATTGAAATGACCGTCCCATAGGAGGATGCCCTCGATCAAGCATTTGAATGGAAGAGGTTGCGATATGCTGACCTTGCAGATGAAGCAGAAAGGAGGGGCTGGAATGTGAAGGTGTGTCCAGTTGAGGTCGGTTGTAGAGGCTTTGTAGCCACCACGTCCACCACGAGGCTTTTGAAGGAAGTAGGGGTAAGAGGACAGGCCCAACAAAAGGCAATGAAAGAACTTGCCACTACAGCAGAACAGATCAGTCACTGGCTGTGGCTGAAATGTAAAGATGCAACATGGGCTTCCAAATGAATGCGTGGTGCCACCGCATGCAACACACTGGTCGTCCTGTGGGCTATCCTTGGCAGAGGGTGTCCTGTTGTAAGTGACCGAAACACTCAATGATGCTTGATGCAAACAACTGATAATGTGGTGGGCTGGTGGCACCACATGATCATTGCCAAATTCCACCCAAGAAGATATCTCCAACATTCGACTGATGTCCTGAATATTAGGGATCTTTAACAGCTAGTCCTATTAAGAAGTCTTTGTCCGGGCATTTTTTTTTCTAATTTGGAAATCAATCAATCATTCAATAACAACACATTTCCTAAAAGATGTTTTTCATTTTTAGAAATCCTTTTTTGCAGAGGGCATCTTGGAAAAAACTAAGTTGACATGTCACTTTAATATTATAATTAGAAATAACAGATGCAAAAGTTGTGCATTCACTCTGAGTGGCGTCTTTTTGATCATGTTTACTCCTTAGTTTAAATTGTTGCATGCAGAAACACGACTGGCTACAGCTTGCCACAGCGCTATTTGAGAATGATACAAATGATGATAGATTGCCAGGTTGGGATCTGTAAACCTCACTGTTTTATTCATTTTTTTCTTTGGTCTCGGTATTGATCAACATTTTTTTCTCAGAACACTGTCTAGGCCTCACTTCTGATTTATCCTGTGCTGTTTTGTGTTTCATTGGCGGACCGCAATGGCATCACTTTTGCCCATTAATATTCATGACGTTAGCAATTGTTGCTAGGCGCGTCAACCATGGTGCCAAATTCACAGGTAAAGATGTGAAAGAACATACAAATGTTCAGTTAAAGAGAACGGGAAAAAAAGCCGACCTGATCCAGACCTTTTTCTTGTGTGCATTGCCTTTCGCCACTGACATTCTCCTGTTTCAGCAATCTATCCCCTACTACCATATGCCCTTTCTTTTTTTATATATTATATCCTCTGGTTGTCTGATGTCTCTGACCATTCTTGGGGGCAATTTACAATGCTATTTTTGTGTAGCGATCGCAAATGCTACTCAGTGACAGCCAACGAACACTTTTAATTTTTTTTCATTAAGAACAAGTCTTAATTCTATAATTTATTTACACTTCCTCTTTACGAAAGTTTTTTCTTTACAACAAAAAAGGTAATAAGAGTGGCGGTCAGATACTATTTTAATTTTTTTCAGGTCATTCATTGTCAGACAGAAGCAGCACGGCAAAACGCCACGCTAAACAATAAGTAAAAATATAAAAATGGCTTACCTCTTAGTCCTCTGTAGGACCATGGCCCCCAACAAAATGTTTACTGCAAATGAAATGTGAATGGCTTCACCTTGCTGGCGTTAAACCGGTCTTTTGGACATCCGCGCAGGTTGACCCATTCTTCACATTTTTTCCTCCGAGGATTTGGTTTCAGGAAACGTATGAAGAAAACATCCTTCATTTGTCGTAATGTCTAGAGTCCTTTCTACAAGTTCCATAGCAGCAGTGTTTGATTGGCATGCTGTTTTATGAAAGATTACCGGAGAAAAAAAGCAGAAATAACATGGATTGTATGCGAGGACATGTCTACAATGTCCCACTTCCGCGTTACGATGGTGACGTCACGGTCTAAAAATAGCATTCGTGCAGCACGCTATTGGGTGTGCACAATCCTCAATGGCATAACTTGGAATAAATATGGAATATACAGTATATGACAGGTTAGTTTGCTATGACGGCAGGTGGCAGTCACAGTGACGTAGAAGCAAAAAAAACAAAACAATAATAATAATAAATTACGTGTAGCTCAAATAATGACCCCATGTTTGATGTCATTGTCGAGCAGAGATGAAGACCACAAAAAAAGATACATTTTTTTTGCCCCTTTTTTCTTTTTCTTCCATTTTATTACATTTTAACAAAGTTGATAACAGTATATGTGTGGTGGTCCTTGCCCACACTTTACTTGGGCTTTCATTTTTGTAACACTTCCTGTTTTGACCTGTGGCATTGGTTCAAGCTTGGCAGGCTGGATGTGGTGTGGCGGACCTGGGAGTACACTGGCAGCTCGTCCGCAATCACCACTGCTTTTAAGGACCGGCTTGGGCATCAAGCAGGTGCCAAATGATTGCCTGTCAACATTGGTACATCGACCAACTAAGCCAGTAGTTTTGACTCTCGTTGTTGAATGCTTTACTAATTCTGTCTTTGTTTTCAGGACACCCACCCAGCCAGGCCTCCTGTCAGAACAAAGCCACCCGCCACAGCCATTCACTGACTCACTACCGCCGCCAGCCACCCTACAACTTGCATTTGTTCAATAAATGTCACCCCACTCTTCATCTACTTCTGGGTCGCATTTTGGTCCGCATAACAACTGCCATAACAATATGTATTTATGAATCTTCATAAAATATTTAGGCAACCACGTCTCATTCTATGACCCTTTTGACCCATGGTTAAATGCTTGAGACTTTTTCTCATTCAACTTAAAGGCAAAAAGGCTCAAAACTTATGTCTGCAGGTGTAGTCCTTTTTATATCAACTAAATGAACAGTGAGCAACCGACCTTTGTATTAGTACACAATGCCTCAGTCACACACCATTGCATGACAAAAGCAGTTTTTCGAGTTGTTCCTCTCTCTCGCTCTGCTAAGACTCGTTCCAACGACAGTCACAATTTAAAGCTATATAGGCTGAAAGTAATGATATTTTCAGTAGTTGCTGGACAGGGAGGGCAGAGAGTGAGTGTGTTGTTCCTTAAAAGGGAGTGTCAGCTTTCTGTTTATATTTATTAAGTTGGATCACTCATCGGCATTCTGATCAGAACACATCTACAGCTGAAGCAGCACTGGTGGAAACAATAGAGTGTTCCTCAGGTGCCGGGAAAGCATGAAGAGCTTAATGGAATGGTTTTTCACATCTCTTGGTACTGTGGTTGTCATCTACTACGGAGTAAAGCTGTTCCTTTTTAGTAGGATGCTTCTGCCGAAAAGGTGGTTTCCACTGCCAAAGTCTTTCTTTTTGTCCATGGGAGAGTGGGCAGGTAAGCATGCTGTGTGTGTGTGTGTGTGTTTGTATGTATGTATATATAGTGTGGGGGTGTAGGTGTGTGTATGTGTTACTATCAAGTTTACCGACAATAAAGTACGTACAAGGTCATAAAACTGAGTAGAGTGTCAAGGTATCAGCCAAAACCAAAACAAAAAGAAACAATGGTCATGAACTAATTTTTAAACAGAACTTAGCTGTAGCTACATATTTTCTTTATATTTTGTGCGAAGCTTACAGTGATGACTGGCAACTAATTCTGATAAAGACTGGATTGGTTTGGATTCTTTTCACTGATCCACAGTCTGACGTCTCATAACACTATGAGTCATGATAGCCCTTGCTGAATTAAAAAAAAAAAACAATCATTAAAAAAAAAAAAAAACAGCCTAGAGGACCAAGGCACTCAACAGCTTATGTCATTTTTGTTGCGTCATCCTGAACTTACTGTTGACCCCAAGACTGAAAGGCGATCAGCAAAAACACATCATTTAAAAAAAAAAAACATTGTTTTTAAAACAGTGAAAAATGTGAAGCTAGGCCCACTGAGAGCAATGTAGTGGTCGGTGTCTTGCACTAGGACAGTTCGATATCAGACTGTCAGCCCGAGCCAAGGTTTGGACCATTTTCCCTCTGGTTACTGGATGACCCACTCTACCACTTACCTACTCAAGGTTTGGTCTCAACATTAGCAGGGACGATATAACAGCATAACCTGCATGTAAACTTTTTGCTGGGGACGGGACTTTAAAAAGACCAAACAAATTATTGAACGGGCGTCTACTGGGCTACATTTCTCACGAATATGAAGCTAATTAATTGATAGGCTAAATGATCAATGCTCAACTTGAACCAAATTACTCTCATGAAATTCTGATGAGTTATTTCATTTTACAGATTTTTTTTTTCATGTCAGTTCATGTTCATATCAGTTTCCCCCAGAATTTGACCCATTGTTGGATAGCTACCGCTTTTTTTTTTTTTTTTTTTTTTTTTTTTGAAATAATAAAGGGACTTGCACTCTGAAGCCATCACATTGCATTACCGTAATGCACATAATGCAAACAATGATTCAAATGAGATATGGCTAGCTTGACTTGTTGTTCCTTGTGGAGGCTGGCCAGACCGCAGTAGTTTTGTAGGTGAACAAGTTCACACAGTTTAATGTTATGCTAACTCTGATGCAGGTCGGACTTTCAATAGCAAAATTAGTGGTGTTTCCCCCACCTCTTTTACATTACTTACAGTGGCTGCTGCTGTCCTAAAAAAACACCTTCTAAGGCAGTGGAGTAGGCGGCATGTGTATCGACATGAATCCGTCAGGGATGTGTGAGTGTTTGTGTGTGTGTGTGTCTGTGTGGCAGGAAGGGAGGGCGGGGTCAAGTCATCAGCCAATCAAACGTGCGTTTGACGGGAAAACAATGGACCGGCACATTCAGCAAGTGAAAAAGGATGAATGTAAGTCTGAAATTATGAAAATAATTACTTAATAATGGTAAGGTCTGTTCTATCCTTACAACATATGGGAAGATAATCTAAATTACCTATATAACTGAACTCATTATGTAATGCAAATAAGATTGCTTAAAAGTTGGTGGGGACAATTTCAGCATCCTGAATAGTTGGTAGTGTTATGTCTCTACTCTATGCAAACCTACGCCTTTGCACCTGCGTCTGTTGCAGCCTGGATAGGGACATCAGAATGAACACTCAAACTACAATGTTTTGCCTTCAATAGCTCAAAGGAGAATTGTATTTAACATACAATGTCCAAGAAAACAGGAAAAACGTATCAAAAATATATCATTAGCATTCTAAATAATGTGCACTTTCCCAAAGGCTTTTTCATATAGTCAGTTTTACAGACAAAAAAAAAAAATCGTAAACATGTTAATTTCTCTCAAGCTTCTGTTAGACATGTAATACAAAGTTGCAAAATATGTCAAAGAAGATAAATATAAACACGAACGACCAAACAATTGACCTTATCGGCCGTTAAGGACGGCCATTTTACCCCTTAACTGGCGAACTAGCTAAGACAATACAGAGAAATGTGGGATTTTTAACATTCACAGAAAAGTAATACAAATATATATCAAAACGAAATATTTACAAATGTATATGTAAGTGGTTTGTGCAGTGTTTCATACCTGGATAGGGGTACCAGAATGAACACTCAAACCACGATGTTTTGCCTTCAATAGCTCAAAGGAGAATGAGGCAAAGTGGCGAGCTTTCCCTTTTCCTTCATTCAGCAGACACTACTAGTCGATCGCCGATCACTTTTCTCACTGAGGCTAAAATAGGAGAGCAGGTCTCACATCGTTTCAGTTATTTTAAAAATGATTTCAATGAATGCTAATAATGTTATCCATTTAAAAATCCGTTTTTAACCCCTTCTTTAACACTAACATTTTACCACGTTTTTTTTCATCTGTCTTTTTAATTAACATACATATGAATTTTATCAATCATGGGATATTTCCAATCTATTACACACTCCCCTGCAGAAAAAGATGTCGTCCGGACATCATAAGTTTACGAAATAAAATGAACCGTTTTCCAAGTAATTGTAACTGCAGAAAATAGCGGTTGTTTTTGTCTGGGAATTTTTCTGAAACACAATGGCACTAAATAAACTATCAATCAATACGCTCGCATATCGTAAGGCTGGTATGCTTGGAATGGCTTTGTCTACACTGTCACCAACTGACCTTCTCTGTACTGCAAAGATGGGTATTGGTAAGGCTCTCTTCTTGTGTGTGATGCGCTACAGCATGATGGAGTTACCAGCCGGTCATAGGTGAGGATTTCAGGAGGTCGTCTTTCTCTTCTTGGGTATCTACAATTATGTTCTTCGTTTC
This sequence comes from Corythoichthys intestinalis, assembly GCF_030265065.1. NCBI lineage: Eukaryota > Metazoa > Chordata > Actinopteri > Syngnathiformes > Syngnathidae > Corythoichthys > Corythoichthys intestinalis. The sequence continues at coordinate 19,754,016 of NC_080397.1, read as the reverse complement.
TTCCTGAACCTCTGTGGAGCGATATCGGAACTTCCTCTTGAAACTCTACCCGTGGCTCAAAATCACTCTGATTTTCATCTCTCAAAAACACATCATCTTGTTGTCTTTCAGCTGTGTTTGTGTTAGGTCCACGTTCATCAGTGTCTAATGCTGGTGTCTCTCGATTTGGCTCAGTAGTCATGTCTGTAATGGGTGCTTGATACTCTACTACTGGCTTGTAATAGTACTCACACTCATCTTCGTCACTCTCTTGCTCTTGGTCTGTTTCTTCTGCAAGGGTTGTCTTTTTCTTTTGTTTAAGTGCTGGTTGCGGATGAATTTCCAAAGGTAAATGATCACATGGTAATAACAGGATTCGGTGCAATGTTCTTGTTCTTCCTCTGCCCTTTTCAGGTTTGATTTCATACACTGGGTTATTTTCTCCAACTTGACGAATCACAATATGGATATCCTCTTCCCAGTGATTACGAAGCTTTCCTGTGCCTCCTCGAGGCGTCAAATTCCGAACCAGAACACTGTCACCAGGACACAAGACAGATGTTCTCACTCTGCTATCATAGTGTCTTTTACCCCTCTCAGTTAATTTTTTTATATTTGCTTGGACAATTTTGTTTGCTTCCTGCATTTCTCTTTTCCATTTCTCCATGTATGTTCGGTGGTCTACATTTCCTACTTCAGTTGTGAGACCAAATACGAGATCAATTGGCAATCTTGGTGACCTTCCGAATAACAGGTAGAAGGGAGAAAAACCTGTGACTTCACATCAAGTGCAATTATAGGCGTAGATCAGTTTGTTCAATGATTCTTTCCAATTTGTCTTTTGCTTTTCTGTAAGTGTTCTCAGCATCTGAAGCAGTGTCCTGTTAAAGCGTTCAACTTGACCATTTCCTTGGGGATGATATGGTGTTGTCCGCGAACCAAGTACACCACAATTTTTCTTTAGCTGGGCAAAAAGCTGATTCTCAAATTCGCCCCCTTGATCATGGTGTATCCGCGCCGGTAGTCCAAACTTCAGGGCAAAATCATTGAATATACGATCAGCTACTACTTTAGCAGACTTGGAGGTGGTGTCATAAGCCTGGGCAAAACGAGTGAAGTGGTCAACGATTACAAGAATATACTCACATCCCCCCTTACATTCGTCCAAGCGGAGGAAGTCAATTGAAACAAGTTCAAACGGTTGAGTCGTGACAATGCTGGTAAGCGGTGCCCTTGTTTCTTTACTTGGTGTTTTTTGTTTTAAACATGTACAAGTTCTTGCCACATAATGTTCTATTTCTTTTTGCATGTAAGGCCAAAAGAATCTGTCTCAGATCAATGACGTTGTTCGATCGATGCCTTGATGGCCCATGTCATCATGTAATTCTTTCAATACCTTGCTCTTGTACTGTTCAGGTAACACCAGCTGGGTTCTGTTTGTTGTCTTTCGACGGAGAATGCCATTTTCATCAATTTGTAGTCTTTCCCATTCCCGTAGTAAGCATTTGCTGTGGAAACTAAGGGCTGTGAACTCTTGTCCCAAAGGTTTCTTGTTTTCCAATTTGAAGTGCAATATTGGAGCAATGTCCTTGTCGTTTTGTTGCGCTAGCTTGATTTCAGCCATTGAAAAAGGCTTTTGTGTTTCTTCGTCCACTTTTGACCAATGCTGAGATGCTAGTATTGGACCAATTCCTGGTGGACTGGAGTCTTGAACCTGAACAGCATAGGCTGTCGCTGCCACACAGTCTGATGATAGCTCCTCTTTGCACTGTTCCATCATTTCTTCAATATTTACAGGCATTCTCGACAGACTGTCGGCATCCACATTTTCTTTCCCTGGACGATAGCGAATGGTAAAATGGAAGTCTGTCAGTTCTGCTACCCATCGGCAACCTGTGGCATTGAGTTTTGCGCTTGACATGACATATATGTAAGTGGATTATTGTCAGTAAACACAGTGAAAGTTGGTGCATAAAACAGATAATCTCTGAATTTTTCTGTGATGGCCCATTTTAATGCAAAGAATTCCAACTTTCCTGAATGAAGATGATAATTTTTTTCAGCACGAGTCAGTGTTCGGGAACCATATGCTATGACGCGGAGTTTGTCGTCTTGTCGCTGGTATAAAACTGCTCCCAGACCTTGATTTGAGGCATTCGTGTGCAGGATAAATGGCCGTGAGAAGTCTGGGAATCCAAGGACTGGAGGCTCAAGTTAGACAATCTATTAACTGTGACAGTATGCGCTGATGATCCTCAGTCCAGTCAATTGGTTTTTGTGATGGTACTCCTTTTTTCTTTCCTGTAGAACGTCTTATACTTGCCCTGTTTTGCGGTGCATTAGCGTCTTCTGTTCCTTTCAGCAAGTCATAAAGTGGACCCGCTATACGTGAAAAGTCCTGGATGTATTGTCGATAATAGCTCAACAAGCCCATAACAGCTCGGAGCTCTCCAACAGTGCTTGGTTTTTTTTCTTTCAAGCCTCTCACAGCGATGGTGTCAGCTGGGTCAATTTTGCTACCTTCGGCTGAGACAATCCTTCCAAGATAGCGAACTTCATGTTTAAACAATTCACATTTGCTGGGTTTCAATTTGACTCTGTATTTTCTCAACAGCTGGAGGACCTTTCTGACGTGGGTGACATGGTGGTCGAATGACTGACTGTATACCAACGTGTCATCCAAGTAGGGGACACAGCAGGGGTCGCGTTAACCGGAAATTTTCCGTCGTTGACCGGTTTTTTAAAACGGTGATGGAAAAAACTGAAGTCCGTCAGTCATTTTGACAGGTTGCAATTCACACCCCAGACCACAGGGTGGCACATTAATTAGCTATTGTCTCTCTTAATGCATGACGTTGTTGGCTATTCTGTCAGAATATTGTAGTGTAACCGGGGTCTGGCGGCGGCACCGTGATTGACACATCAACGCGAGGTTCTTATTGGTGCACCCGGTGTGCCAGCGCGTGATCCTTATGTCTTCCTTCCCCTTCCGTTTCCGCCTGTTTACCATTGAAGTCAATGGCGGTGGAATCGAAGTTGGAAGGTCTTTATACAAGATCCCGGGAATGTTATTTTGATGTAGGCGGGTGGAGAACCAAGCCAAGGCCTCCATGCTTCGTACCATGTCGATTTCCAAACCATGGGTGCTCGTACTCGTCATAAGGAGATGGACAAAACTGACAGCTCCTGCAGTCATGCCCCCGCTGTTATGGAAGGTAATGTGCTCTAAAAATACGAAACCTAAAATCTGGCGCATGAAACGACTTGTTGCCTTTGCTATTGATATTACGATGATGATTGTAATTACGAAGTTTAATCATTTTTACAACAACTAGCTTCTGCTACTGCTGCTAGCCGCCTGTTGCTAATCGTGTTTGAATGCACCGCATATATCCAAGTGTTACAAGTTTTTATTCGTTTGTTTACAGCTGGGAAATGCTGTTATAAAAGAGAAGACAACTTGACTTGTATGTTGATGGACATATATCGAACATATATAGTTTGCGTTCCACAATGATGATGACAGCTCGACTCCCGGGAGAGGCCGAGAGAGGCAGGAATTGTGACAGACAGTGGTTCGCCGAGATCGCCGTGATCCAACTACGAACTTGTGAACGGTAGCATTTTTAAATATATGCTATTGGAGCTGGAATTACCGAAGAGGAGAGCGAGATGGACTGCTGTAATTCGACAAGAAATCGGGGCACCAAACGATCACCACAGACTATGTAGTAGTCATTTTATATCTGGTAAGATGCATTTAATATATATTTAGAAGATTTTGGGCTGACAACCACAATTAAGATCATTGTGTGACGTTGGTGATTGGGGTCTATATGGTTGCCTCTTTTTCTTTGGGAGTGGAGTTGTTTTGTTGGTGTTGTTGGCGGTAAGCAGAGTAAAAAGAGGGAGAAAAATACAACTTCAGTGTCTAATTTTTCGCCGCCAAGCAAGCGTTACAAAATTAAAAATGAATGAAAACTAAATACTATTGAATATGTCATCATTATCATTTTAAAAATTTCAGTGACTGGTAAAAATAGATTATGACCGGATTTTTATGACCCTGTCAGTCAAAATGACAGACAACGAAAATGTCTAGCGCAACCTCTGGGACACAGATGGTGTCTCGTACTTCCTCCAGACACTCTTCCATACAGCGTTGAAAGGCTGCAGGTGCATTCATCAGTCCAAATGGAATCCTTATCCATTCATACAAGCCCCATGGAGTCACAAATGCTGTTAAATGTGTACTGTCCTCATCCATGAACCCTTGATGATAGGCCTTTCCTTGATCTAGTAAGCAAAACCATGAGTTTCCACCAAGACTGTCAAGGATGTCTTGAACACGGGGAATTGGCTGTCTGTCAGGATGTGTCTTCTTATTTAATGCTCTGTAATCTATACAAAGACGCAAACCTCCATCTTTTTTTCTGACACAGACAATTGGTGAGGCGTTAGATGAGTTTGATTTCTTCACCCACCCTTGGACAATGAGATTGTGCAAGTATTCTTTCATTTCTTTGTACAGAGGCTTTGGTACTGACAGACAGGTCCGTGCAACTGGATCTACATCTTTCAAGGAGATTCTCAATTTCAATTTCTCAATTTGCCCAATGTCATCATCCGATTTAGAAAAAGAGGAGCGCTCTTCGCGGAGCATATTTTTTACCACTTCTCTCTCTAGTTCTGGCAGATGGTTTGAGTCAATTGATGGATCCCATAAGCATTTCGCGACTGGTTCAGCATCTACACTTATTTGACTCACTGAGACGATGGGTGACCTCTCCAAAATGGATGCTGGGTGAACAGCTTGGATTTGCTGCACTGTGCCCACAACAGTTCTTCCTGATAACTCAATGTCGTGATCAGTTGGATTTTGTACATCAATAACAACATAAGGTTTAACACCCCGTCTGACTGTTACTAGGGTGTCACAGAATTCAAGACCTTCAGTCCACTTTGGATTTATGTCTGGTTCAAAGAGAAGTGTTGTGTTCTCCTTAAATGGCTCTTTTTGCACTTTACAGTCAATCCGAACAGAGGTGTGCTTGGGGACAAGTGTTCGCTCTTTAGTTGTCTTTACAGTATACTCACACGATTGTTCACTGGTCACCAGGTCGATAAAAGCTAGAACACAGTCATTCTCGAGGCTGGGGAAAGCTGTCTTTAAAGTTTCGTGGAATTGCTCTTTTCTTACAGTATCCAATTGTTCTGCTGTATAGGTTTTTACCAGCTGCTCAATGACATTGTAACCCAGGATGGGAACAATAATTTTTTTTAAATTGGCATCTTCTGCAACTAATCCAAAAGTGACTTCAATGAACCCTTCATAAGGCATACTTTGTCCATTAGCAACTGTAATTGTAAAATCATCAGACATATCAAGAAGTTCAGAAATATCTCTGAGCTTTTCTTTAGGCAAGTTCTCGCTTTTCCACTTTTCATCAACAATACACACTTGAGAACCCGTATCCCACAATGCATGAGTCTTGTGGCCTTGTATGTAGCACTCAACAACACATCGTTTCCCTACCAAAGAGATGATATGAGATTTGTCATCCTCTTCCTTGGCGATGCCATTTTTCTTAGAACGTGGATGATCGTCACATTGTTTTTTGTGTGTTGGCCAATGTTCAACTTGACAGGTTTTGGAACAGTAATATGTTTTATTACAAGAGGCACATTTTCTTAGTCTTAGATTTTTTTCCAGTAATACCACAATAAGTGCAATATTGTTGGGACAATCTGTTGCAGGCTACTCTCTGTCCCTTGGGGGTAGCCCTCTTCCATTTAAAGAACTGTCCTGGTCCTGTCTCGCCACCCTCATTTTGCAACCTGCGAGAAAATGTTCATCACCGCCACACCTATAACAATGGTTGCAATTCTCACTTCCATTCTGTCGACAGCCAATACATTTTCTGGAACGTGAGCGAATTGTCACAGGCGGATGGCGCTGTGGAGCAAACCCCTGTTGATATTGAGCCGTCCCTCCTCTTTGCCCTGGTCCTTTGGGAGGCCAGTACATTTGTGGTTGATGCTGGAACATGTAGGGTGGGGCATATTCTTGGGCGACAGGTGAAGCCTGACACTGTGTTGGCAATGAGTTTGATTGTTGCATTGATTCTCTAATTTGTGCCACTTCAACGCTTAAATTTTTCAATGTGGCCATGTCGGAGCGCATTTCCTTCAGTTCATTTAGGACATCAGACTGAATTTTACTTGAACGTTCTGATATTATATTTTTACATTCTTTATCCGTAGATGTGTCAGTTGACTGAACTGAATGCACAGTGGTTGATTGCATTTGGGAAATTAATTTCTTCTTATTTTGTCTCTCTGTTTCGTTGGCACAAGCAATATTAAGTTTCTCGAATAGTACTTCATCACTTGTTGTTGTTTGTTGTAGGTATGGCTGAAGATCACTCTTAACACTTTCACTTTGCAGACCAGTAAGGACAGTGTGGAGAAACATACTTTGCACGAGGACGGGATCATATCTTAGACCAGACTCAGCTTCTTGTGATGCAAACAAAATCTTTTGCCTCAAATCTAACGCACGTATCAGAAAATTTTGTGCCGTTTCCTTGTTACTTTGAACTTCGGACGTGAGTTGTTTGTATAATTCTGTTGCACCTTTTTCTTGATAGTGAGATCTGAGAATTCTCCTTAATATAGGTAAAGTTAGGTTGGTTTTACCTTCTAAATAGCTACGAAGTTGTAAACCTGGTGCTATTGCCCTTATCACTGCATCAATTATCTCTAGTTCAGGAAATCCCTTGCTGATACCTTGCTCAATTTGGTGTGCGAGACTAAAAAAAGTAAGTATCTTTCTGGCCGGGCTCACCAATTTGACCTGATATTTTGAATTCTCTTCCCCACTGCAATGAAAGCCGGGGCTGTGGAATCTGTCTAGCGGATGCATAATTACGGTTTATATTGTCATTTTCCTCACTGGCTGTATTTTTGGTGTCGTCAGTCTTTGTTTTCTCCAGCCGTGACAATGCTAATGCTAGCTGTAACTCCTTAATTTGTTCTTCTAAGCGCATTTCCTCTAAAGGTTGATTGGTTTGCTCTTTTTCAACCACCACCTGTTGTTCACGCAAAGCTGCATTTTTTTGTGTTTTAGCAAGTTGTTGTAGCTCAATAACCTTATCATTTAGGGCCAAAAGTTCTGCCATGCCCTCATCCTCAAGTTCGCTGAAGTCTTTTGTCTCTAAATACATTGTTATATATGCTACAATAGACGGACGACTTTTTGCCGACACCATTTCAAGCTCAGGACCAGTAATACATAGAAAATCACAAATTTCAATTAAACTGTCCTTTGGTAATGTATAAAGAGCACCACCAACTTGAAGTTTCAAGTCCTCAATCTCCATAGACGCCATTTCAATCTCCAACTCGTGGCCAATGCTGATGTGGTGCAATAACTTCTTTGCAGATTGGACACCTTGGCTCTCCTGGCACTCGTAGTTAACCTCAGATCGCAAGCTTCTTTCTGCAGGCGTTAAACCACCACACGTTCTGGACCCCTCAGGCTGTAGATGTGTAATGGGTTGAATGAAAACAGGACTTCTATTCCAGATAGCAGGTCCTTGTCACATCCATCCCGGACGAGCCCCCAAAATGTTGCAGCCTGGATAGGGATATCAGAATGAACACTCAAACCACGATGTTTTGCCTTCAATAGCTCAAAGGAGAATTGTATTTAACATAAAATGTCCAAGAAAACAGGAAAAACGTATCAAAAATATATCATTAGCATTCTAAATAATGTGCACTTTCCCAAAGGCTTTTTCATATAGTCCGTTTTACGGACAAAAAAAAAATCATAAACATGTTAATTTCTCTCAAGCTTCTGTTAGACATGTAATACAAAGTTGCAAAATATGTCAAAGAAGATAAATATAAACACGAACGACCAAACAATTGACCTTATCGGCCGTTAATGATGGCCATTTTACCCCTTAACTGGCGAACTAGCAAAGACAATACAGAGAAAAGTGGCATTTTTAACATTCACAGAAAAGTAATACAAATATATATCAAAACGAAATATTTACAAATGTATATGTAAGTGCTTTGTGCAGTGTTTCATACCTGGATAGGGATATCAGAATGAACACTCAAACCACGATGTTTTGCCTTCAATAGTTCAAAGGAGAATGAGGCAAAGTGGCGAGCTTTCCCTTTTCCTTCATTCAGCAGACACTACTAGTCGATCGCCGATCACTTCTCTCACTGAGGCTAAACTAGGAGAGCAGGTCTCACATCGTTTCAGTTATTTTAAAAATGATTTCAATGAATGCTAATAATGTTATCCATTTCAAAATCCGTTTTCAACCCCTTCTTTAACACTAACATTTTACCACGTTTTTTTTTCATCTGTTTTTTTAATTAACATTTATATGAATTTTATCAATCATGGGATATTTCCAATCTATTACACGTCTACTGGTGAGGTGACTGACTTATCATGGGCTGGCACATTAGCTAGCAGTGGCAATAGGTCATCCATTTAGGAAAGACTTGACAGTTGCATTCATTAAGGAAAGACTTGGCAGTTTGAATCTCAGCTTACTCTCCCCTCTGCTGTTGCCCAGCTGGTGAAATGCTCTTTAATTGTGTTACCATGGTGGTAACACAATAAAAGTGACATTCACCCTATGCTGTTGAGCACCTTGCAGGTCTACGGTTTATTTGTTTGCTTTTTGTTAGCTAATAAACCGATCAAAGCATGCCTGTGAACTAAGATGTGGACTCAGAAATGTACCCTGTGGGACTCTCGAAAGACAGAGGGTTTTTAGATGAGGTGGAAATAATTCTGGAAATTTTTGATGTCATGCATTTAATATATTGTATATTGTCACCCTCCAAAAATTTTGGGGAAAAAATTCCATAAATATCCAAAATTCAGCAACTGGTTAAGATTTTGTTTCCTAAAAATGCTATCAAAAATGAAAAATAATGATTTAGACAATTATTTTAAGAAGGCATAATTATACATGTAGCTTATTTTGAAATGTTTGCATTATATCTTTAAAGTACATCAAAATAGGGGATAAAATGCTAATTATACTTATTATTACCATTCAAAAAAATCACTTATGAATCATCTCGAAACCTGTTCATGGACAAAATACCTAGATTAAGACATCATGAAAACATTATTAAAATGGTGTTTACATAATTCATTTGGCCTGAGAAATATCAAATGTCCTGTGGGACACCCTAAAAACAGACAACTCAACTTTAAATCCCACCCCCCAAATTTTAGGTGATGTAGCTGAAGCTGTTTTTGTGTGTTTTAACTGAGAAAATATGAACATACATATTCTTATCAAATTATGACAATTTCACTCTTTTATTGTTTTTCTTCTAAATTATGATTTAAAAACCAAAAAAAAAAAAACTTTATTCCAGTGACAGTCCAGCTCTCCTTCGTTACTGATAATCTGGTATCTACTATCCAGTAAGTATTTGGTCCTGAAGAAGATGATCATGAGAGTTGTGAACAGTTGTATGCGAGTTGTTCCTGTTTATTCTCAGCATGAACTTTATCAGAGGAACATGCTGTAAGTACCGAACGTTATCCAAACATGATGAGTCAGTGAGCCTTCACTTTGACATTGTGTTGTTTTTTCAGTGGTTACGGGTGCGTCAGAGGGCATTGGAAGACAATACGCCTTTGCAGTAAGTAATTAGTTTTCATAACATAACAAGTAATGTAATATTTACTTTTTAATCCTGTATTTCATTTTATTTTATTCTTGTAAGGTTTTTTTTTTTTTTTTTTTTTTTTTTTTTTTAATCAAATAACATTTATTTGATCTGGCAAGTAATTGACAAATTCACTTTTTTAGTGAAATTATTCTCATGATTATTTCTAACAAAATCTTTACATTTTTCTTAAAAATTATGTCACATTCTGTTCAGTGCTACTGGTTTAGTTTTTTCATGTATTACAGAGCCCAGGTGTGTGGCGGTGGGCAGAGTCTCCCGTCTCGTACCTTCGCCCCAACTCATTAGCAGGGTATCGAGACGCGAGTGAGCTAAAAGAAGGGTGCCGAGATTTTGACTTGCTAGTCGCTATTGTCAAGTTGAAATCTCGTGCAAGTTGCCATTCTTCGCTCTATGCGTGTTGGTCTTACTTTGATTTAATTCTTCCGATCCTCACTTGTGATCCTCTACCTTATGTTACTTGCTATGTTTTACTTACACCCTTCTCTTGCGGCACTCCACCCATTATCTCAGTTACCATCGGTTTTGAGATCCTGTCAGCCTGCTGTCACGGCCGTTTTTGTTACCTCCTCTTCGTGTTAGTTTGATTGTGAGACGGTCCCTGGACAAATATGTTGCCTGGATCCAAAAATTTGAGTGTGCATACTATATTGTAATGGACAACGAAATGATAATTCTCACATATATATGTGTTTCGCCATTCATATGTTGTTCACATTTTTTTCATGTGGCACCCATTATTGAAAGCCCTATCTATTTGCATTTGTGTAATTTTTCCAAAACACCTTAAAGGGATCCACGGATAGAAAGACTTGTAGTTCTTAAAAGATAAACGTTTTTATGAGTTAAAATAATTTGATATTGAAACCCCTCTTGATTTTTCTGTTTTATTACAATTTGTAAAATTGTCGTCGTCACATGGTTACGCTGCCGGCCTTCCAGAGTATGACTAGCGACATAAACATGTCATCTGCTAACCCTTTCAATTTGAACCCGCGAGGAACATTAATAAGCATGACAGCAATGTCTATATTTCACAAAATGAGCAGCAAAAGCAAAATGACCAGGAAAGACGGGATGAGACGAGAGGAGAGTAGGGGGAAAAAAAACGCTGTTCACCCAAAATGTGCTGCACCGGCAAAACGTCCAACAAGAGATGAATTTGACACCAAAAGTACTACCGTGTGTACCATACAGACAGAACATACTACAGATGCCATAAGAAAATATTTCAACATAGGAATATCAAAAAAGGGTGGTTTAAATATGCTGCGTGACTAATGTGATCAACAAGCTGCTTTAAAGCTTCCACAAGAAAACACAATGTTTAAAAGTATGAGAGGGAAACACATGCAAAAAGTATTTTAGTCCAATAAAAAGCTAATAAAAGACTCAATAAAAACACAAACAGTAAGTACTCACCGCTTATAACCTATATGTGCAAGTGTTGGACGTCTCGCTGCGTAAAAAACCAAGGCAAGCAACGATGCGATCGATTCGTCTCATGACAGTGACAAATTACGTCATCACCCCGAGCGTCCATTGCGCACACAAAACATGGTGCCCTCCTTAGGTCAAAACATGTACTAAATATGATAGATTTTTAAATCAATTGCAATATTTTATGTGTGTTTCTAATAACATATTTTAGTAAAAGAGAACAATTGTGGCTTATTAAAGCCTATAAGTCTTTAAGTCCGAGGTTCCCTTTAAGATGCTACAAGATGGAACCAAAACCATGTATAAATATAGAAAGATTACTGTGTTTTTTGTTTTTTTTTCTAACTGTAGCCGTATTTTGTGCTATTATTAGCTAGCTGAACATGGGATGAACGTGGTTATCATGAGCAGAACAAAAGTGAATTTGGACAAGGTGGCCAGGGAAATAAGTAAGAATGACACTTTTTTTATTTCTCGATTTTTAAATCTACCATTTTACCTTGTGCACTGATTATTGTGTTTGCATACACAGGCGAAACTACACATCGGATGGTAAAAGTGGTAGTGGCAGACTTCACGAAGGACAACATCTTCACGGATATTGAGGAGCAGCTCAAGTACCTGGACATTGGAGTATTAGGTACTACTCTCAGAGTCTATTATACATCATGTGCTCAGACAGAATGAACATTCTGTACATTGGAGCAAAATCACAACCAAGCACATTCAATCAAAACTGGATTCTTGTTATTTTTTGCCAGTTAACAACGTAGGCATGGTGCCCAGTACTGTCCCTCGCAGATTCCTTGAAGAAGAAGATCTGGACCAGGTTAGTGGTGGCCCAAAGATTTATATCTATAAATCATATAACTCAGGATGAGTAGCGTTTGTGACACTTGTGCAGTTGTTTGTCCCTAAATATTTTTCATATTTGCTTCATCTCGGTACGAAAGCTAACTGTAAGTTTATAAAGAGGGAAATTATTCTTTCAGTAATTTTTGACGCCCCCACCTCCAAGTGAGTTCTTAAGCTCTCGCTCAACTTTGTTACAAGCTGAAGGCCTGTCAAGTCGCTACGCGGGTTGTTGTTGTTCATGTGGACATTCACTTTGAGGTCCTACTTGTGACATATTTATGTCACACTGCTGTTGCCATAGTGTGCACTTCCTGTGGGTGTGGTAGTACAGTATAAAAAGGAATCTCTGTTATGTCTCTGTGACATATATGATGAGAAGCACACTGAATAAAGAAGTGTTGTTCCATTCAAGTCTCGGCCTTACATGTACTTAGATCAGGGAAGTACATCACAAAAGTGAGAGTGATTGTGCCACAGTCATTGCGTGCTAAAATGCTTGCGCAACTGCATGCAGGTCACAGTGGTATTGTTAAAATGAAAGAAATGGCGAGAAGTTATTTTTGGTGGCCAGGATTAGATAAACAGATCGAGGAGACGGTAAAAAGTTGTTCATCTTGCCAGAAGATTCACAACAATCCACCTTCAGCCCCACTTCATCCTTGGGATTTTCCTCAGGACCCTTGGCACCACATTCATATTGACTTTGCGGGGCCTTTTGAAAATCGAATGTTTCTGGTTGCTATCGATGCCCATAGTAAGTGGCCAGAGGTAGCTATCATGAAATCAACCACATCGGAAAAGGCAATTGAGAAGTTAGGGGAGATGTTTAGTCATTTCGGAGCCCCTGCACAACTCGTGTCAGACAATGGGCCCCAATTTGTGTCAAAAGAAATTGTTGAATTCCTGCAAGCCAATGGGGTTCAACACATTAAGTCGGCTCCCTATCACCCGGCAACCAATGGCTTGGCAGAGAGGTTTGTGCAGACCCTCAAACATGCTCTCAAAGCATCACAAGGGCAAAGTACACTCCATCAGAGACTACACGAATTTCTCCTCAAATACCGAACATCTGTGCATGCAACTACCAAAGTATCGCCTGCGAGCCTCATGTTTTCTCGAGAGATACGAACTGGCATGCATCTTCTGAAACCACCAACCCTGAGCGAGATTGTTCAAATGGATCAACGGAAGCAAGTCAAGTACAGAGACCTGCATTCCAAGAACCGAGTTTTTGCACCTGGTGACTCTGTTCTGGCCTGGAGTTACCAGAGTAAGGAAAAGTGGGCCCCTGCCACCATCATTGCTCAAACTGGGCCTGTTTCCTACACCGTTCAGACAGCTGATGGTGTTTGGCGTCGCCATGTGGATCAAATGTTGGGAATATCAGACACTACTCCAGAACTATCTATTGATTGTGATGATGCTAGCAGTGTAATTATACCAGAAATGTCTAGCTTACCGGATGTGCCAAAAATACCAGAAATGTCTAGCTTACCGGATGTGTCAAACCCAAACAATCCCGCTGTAATGGTGTCTAATTCAACCAATGCACAAACGGAACCTGAAACGGTATCGGAACCTGTTTCCACAAGTGGGAAATCGGAAGTGACTGTTGAACGTCGTTATCCTGCACGCGACAGGCGACCGCCTGATAGATTGGATTTATAAGTAATAAGTAATGAGGGGAAAACAGGAGGTATTTTTGTGTTTATTTCTGGGACATGTTATGTAAGGGGGGAGGAGATGTGACACTACTCTTACGTCATTCATGAACTAATGTTCATGAAACTTGGTAGCTATGTAGCATGGGCCAATATCTATTGATCCTTGGAACCTGATATCCGATTTTTTTGTATCAGAGCGTAGGTGTAGGGAGGCACCATGGTGGAAAAGTGTTGAGCACGTCCTCCTCCTAGTTCTGAGATCAATGGTTCAATCCCGACTCTGGCTCTCCTTTGCGGCATTTGCATGTTCTTCCTGTGCCTGTGTGGGTTTTGTCCGGGTACCCCGGCTTCCTCCCACATCCCAAATACTTGCATGGTAGGCTGTCTGAATACTCTAAATTCCCCATAGGTGTGAGTGTGAATGGATGTTTGTCTATATGTGCCATGCAGTTAACTGGCATTCAGTTCAGGCTTAGCCCGTAGTTAACTGGGATAGGCTCTAGCACCCCGCAACCCTCGTGGGGATAGAGGGTTTTTCGATTGTTTTGATCTCAAGGCTGATTAATTAGAATAAATAAAATATATATATACATTTTTTGGTCTGAGGGCTGCAAATCCTATCTCTTTAATAGTCTATTGGACAGTATTTTCTCCCCTGGAAATTAGATGATTAGTATGCTTGTTATCTTGGTTTTCAGACAATCATGAGTGTGATTAATTAGATGATTAGTATGCTTCTTATCTTGGTTTTCAGATAATCATGAGTGTGATTAATTGCAACGTGAAAACCATGGTGAAGGTAGGATCCTGTTTTCTCAGTGGAACCTCCATAGTTAAATGTTCCAAAGTGATACATTTTGGAATTAAGCAGAATCTTCTGGGGGGAAAAATATGTTTAATTTCCCCCCGACTATTTCATGATTGAATCAGGAACATTGAATATGTTCGTTTTGTTTTTTATTTTAAATTCAATTTTTAAATTAACATTAAAAGAAAATTCACTTCATATAGAATGCCATTTGTGGTGGTGGCCCTTGCCCAGACTCCCCTCTCCTTTTACTTTTGTAACCACCATACCATTAAATGGGAACATTGTTTTGCAAATAACCTCCTGTTCCCTCAACATTACATTTGTATATTATATTTGATGTAGTATTATACAGTCTTAAATTTCTATTCATACTTACTAAATATGATGTTAAACATATGCTTTACTGTACTGTACAGTAAATAAAATATGTATCATGAAACTATAGGTCATATTTATTTATTAACTTGACATTAATAACTTTGGCGGTTCCACATCTAATTATTTATTTATTGTTATATAACACTCTGCATTACCCAGAAATATATTTTTCTGTTTTTCTTTTACAACAGATGTGCAAAATAATCCTCCCAGGCATGGAAAACAGGTTTCCTTCATTTGACGTAACAAAATTATTATTAAACAACAATTATTACAAGTAGTTAATAACACTGATAAATGTCGCTGGGTTTTACTCCACGTGAATTCACCTCTGTGATCCGACCCAATGATAATGATAACAATTTGGATTGGTATTCATATAACAACATGCTTATAATTTAGTGGAAATTTACACAAGACAAAAGCCGAGAGAAACTGGCTTCTCTAATATGATGCTTTATTCTAACATGACAGATGACCGACTTATATATTTTTAACAGTTTTATTGAACTCTTTCGATGATGATGATAGATGTCCAATTATGTGGCTCTTTCCATCCTTTCAATTTAGTTTGTCCATTTGCTGCCATCCAGTTCAAATCTATTGGTCGTCTACTGCAGACAATGGCAGCCAATTAGTTACTGGGAATTTTATACATTTTAACCATTTTTTCGCATACGTAAATATAACTGGTTTTATTTGCAGTTGTTGTTTTTGCTAAAAAAAAAAAAAAAAAAAAAAAAAAAAAAAAAAAAAAAAAAGCAACCCGATAATATTTTTAAAGGAAATAATAATAATGGCTTACTTTTGTTACTGTTAGTCAGCTTTGATAAAATTCACTAAACCACAGAGACACATTATCACTTGAAGTCTTGTGAAAATACACACCAATTTACTTGCGTTGTTGAATGTGCCAAAGAGACACATTATCACTTGAAGTCTTGTGAAAATACATACCAATTTACTTGCGTTGTTGAATGTGCCAATTTCTGAAATTATAGCAGGATAGTACAAAGTATAAACAACTGTTCAACATGAACTGATTGCAGTAGTTTTTTTTATGCTGCTGTGACCACATGTTTCAGGGTGTGTTTTGAGTTTGTGTGTGTGTGGTATGTAGGAGAAAAGGGGTGATACTAAATATTGCATCTGGTGTTGCCTCCATTCCGTTCCCAATGTACTCACTGTACGCTGCATCTAAAGTGAGTATCCGCTTTCCATCACATTTTTGGCTTCTAAAATGTTAATTAAATTAACTTATCACCTTTTCAGATCTTTGTGGAGAGGTTTTCTCAAGGTCTTCAGGCAGAATACAAAGATAAAGGTGTTATTATACAGGTACTAAGATCATCTAATCTCTTTAGGCAGCATGATACAAAATTTAAAAAAATAAAAAACATAGGAAAACATCATAGGAATGCCTAAAAAAAAAAAAAAAAAAAAAAAAAAAAAAAAAAAAGCAATCCCATCATTTTTTTAACACAGTTGTTGTTATTTGGCTAACATCACAACATCCAACCCAGGGGTAGGTAACCTGCAGCTCCAGAGCCTCACGAGGCTCTTTGAACTCTCTATTGCGGCTGTTTTATATTGAATAAACTAATATTTGATTAAAATCTGGTGCATGCTTCCCTTTTGTAGGCATATCAAGGCAGGCTGGCCGTTGCGAGAGTTTATCAACAGAACACTCAGGCAGGTCATGATTACACCAACAATGTAAAGTCGTGGTTACCATTTGGAAGCTGTACCTACAAGTCTTTGCACCACTTGTGTGTACACCTTCCGAGTACCATTCACAGGTGCAAAGACTTGTGGGCACACCTTCTAAGTAGCAATCATGACTTGACATAGTAGATGAATTCATTACATGCGTGAGTGTTTTGCGAATAACTGTTAAAAAGTGAGCACTTATTCTGCTTCCTAAAATGAAATTAAACTACATTGTAATGTCTAAAATGCACCAAAACCCTTTTATATATATGTACAGTATATATACATATGTACAGTCAGTGTTGTTAATCTTACTGAAAAAAAGTAATTAATTATAGTTACAAATTACTTCTCCCAAAAAGTAATTGCGTTAGTAACTCAATTACCTGAATGTAAGAGTAATTAGTTACTTGGCAAAGTAATTGGTGATAATTACTTCTTTTTTTTTTCCCTCAAAAAAAAAAAAAAAAAAAATTGGCCACACTATGTGAAGTTTTTTGTGAAGGTTTTTGGTACAATTGGCCCGAGCCCAATTCTTTACCCTAATTTACCCTTTACCCTGAATCAACTGTTAAAAGTTGTCAAAATTGCTCCCATTATTGCATTTGTTCCCTTCTCTCTACTTTCGACATATGAAAGTTTTAAAACTGTTTCATCATTTAAAGATAGATTCAAGTCAAGATTTTGCCGATTTAGAAGTATTTTAGATAAAAAGTTACTTAGGTTCGCTAGGAAGGTTCTCTACAACAGAGCCGTCCTAAAAAGTCTACTGCTTTAAGATGGCGGCTGTCTACTAACGCATTTAGTGCCATCATAGTATATATTTAAATATATATATATACAGTGCCTTGCAAAAGTATTCGGCCCCCTTGAATCTTGCAACCTTTCGCCACATTTCAGGCTTCAAACATAAAGATATGAAATTTAATTTTTTTGTTAAGAAACAACAACAAGTGGGACACAATCGTGAAGTGGAACAACATTTATTGGATAATTTAAACTTTTTTAACAAATAAAAAACTGAAAAGTGGGGCGTGCAATATTATTCGGCCCCTTTACTTTCAGTGCAGCAAACTCACTCCAGAAGTTCAGTGAGGATCTCTGAATGATCCAATGTTGTCCTAAATGACCGATGATGATAAATAGAATCCACCTGTGTGTAATCAAGTCTCCGTATAAATGCACCTGCTCTGTGATAGTCTCAGGGTTCTGTTTAAAGTGCAGAGAGCATTATGAAAACCAAGGAACACACCAGGCAGGTCCGAGATACTGTTGTGGAGAAGTTTAAAGCCGGATTTGGATACAAAAAGATTTCCCAAGCTTTAAACATCTCAAGGAGCACTGTGCAAGCCATCGTATTGAAATGGAAGGAGCATCAGATCACTGCAAATCTACCAAGACCCGGCCGTCCTTCCAAACTTTCTTCTCAAACAAGGAGAAAACTGATCAGAGATGCAGCCAAGAGGCCCATGATCACTCTGGATGAACTGCAGAGATCTACAGCTGAGGTGGGAGAGTCTGTCCATAGGACAACAATCAGTCGTACACTGCACAAATCTGGCCTTTATGGAAGAGTGGCAAGAAGACAGCCATTTCTCAAAGATATCCATAAAAAGTCTCGTTTAAAGTTTGCCACAAGCCACCTGGGAGACACACCAAACATGTGGAAGAAGGTGCTCTGGTCAGATGAAACCAAAATTGAACTTTTTGGCCACAATGCAAAACAATATGTTTGGCGTAAAAGCAACACAGCTCATCACCCTGAACACACCATCCCCACTGTCAAACATGGTGGTGGCAGCATCATGGTTTGGGCCTGCTTTTCTTCAGCAGGGACAGGGAAGATGGTTAAAATTGACGGGAAGATGGATGCAGTCAAATACAGGAACATTCTGGAAGAAAACCTGTTGGTATCTGCGCAAGACCTGAGACTGGGACGGAGATTTATCGTCCAACAGGACAATGATCCAAAACATAAAGCCAAATCTACAATGGAATGGTTCAAAAATAAACGTATCCAGGTGTTAGAATGGCCAAGTCAAAGTCCAGACCTGAATCCAATCGAGAATCTGTGGAAAGAGCTGAAGACTGCTGTTCACAAACACTCTCCATCCAACCTCACTGAGCTCGAGCTGTTTTGCAAGGAAGAATGGGCAAGAATGTCAGTCTCTCGATGTGTAAAACTGATAGAAACATACCCCAAGCGACTTGCAGCTGTAACTGGAGCAAAAGGTGGCGCTACAAAGTATTAACGCAAGGGGGCCGAATAATATTGCACGCCCCACTTTTCAGTTTTTTATTTGTTAAAAAAGTTTAAATTATCCAATAAATTTTGTTCCACTTCACGATTGTGTCCCACTTGTTGTTGATTCTTGACAAAAAATTAAAATTTTATATCTTTATGTTTGAAGCCTGAAATGTGGCGAAAGGTTGCAAGGTTCAAGGGGGCCGAATACTTTTGCAAGGCACTGTATATATATAAATATATATATATATATTTTTTTAAAATAAATTTAAACAGCAAAATCCTATTTGGAGGTGAGAGCACGCAAGAGCAGAATTAAAGACGCCACGATTTTAGCAAGATATTATCGCGTACTTACCTCTTTTCGATCCAAAAACTCCATGTAGCACGTGTCAGCAAGCGTCAAGACACAGCTGTGAATGGCCAGAGGCGCATTTTTGGGGTATTTCATGGGTGAAAAATGGTAATAAAACAAGGGTCGCGATGCAGAAATCGCAGACGTCAAGGAATGGTCGAGATTTTCTTTTTTATATATTTACCCTTTTAAATGTTGTTTTTCAATTTTTCTTTGTTTGGATCTTTTATTTATCATCTAACACAGGGGTCCCCAACCTATTCCACTAAGGCACACTGTGGGTGCAGGATTTCATTCTTACCAAACAAGATGACAACACTTTTTCCCCAATCTGGTGTTTTACAAGTGCAATCAGTTGATTGCAGTCAGGTGTGGCTTGTTTTAGCAGAAGCCTCATTGGTTCAACTGTCTCTGCTGGATCGGCTGGAACAAAAACCAGGACCCACAGTGTGCCTTGAGGACTGGGTTGAAAACCCCTGAATTCTAACATATCGGGGAAAATACGACGGTAACAAAAAAAAAATACAATTAAATGATAGTTATGAGGTAGATATCCGTGACTTTTTTTTATAGACGCCATTTTTTTCATTGTGACGTAATTTGTTTAAAAGTTTAAAATATGCGAGTGAATAATTTTTTTAAAGTATTTTTTTCAACGAAATATTGTACATCGATTAATGATTCTAAGCTAAAATCAACTATTTTTAATTTGTACGTTTTACCCCCGAAACCCCCCCGTTTACAGACGTCGTGCAACCGCTTTTGTTTCAACCCAGCCCTAAAACGAATGTAATTAATTATATTTATTATTCAAAATGTCTGTCATTTTTAGCTTAGAATCATCAATTGATGTTTAATATTTTGTTATCAAAAAAAAAAAAAAACTTAAAAAAATTATTCACTCTCATATTTTAAACTTTTAAACAAATGATGTCACAATGAAAAAAATGGTGTCAGTATAAAAAGTCACGGATATCTACCTCATAACTATCGCTTAATTGTTTTTTTTGTTTGTTTTTTTTTTTGTTACTGTCGCATTTTCTCCGATATGTTAGATGATAAATAATCGATCCAAACAAAGAAAAACTGGAAAAAAAAACATTTAAAAGGGTAAGTATATGAAAAAGAACATCGCGACCCTTGTTATATGACCATGTTCCACCCATAAAAATCCCCCAAAAATCCAGCTATGGCCATTCATAGCCGTGTCTTGACACTCGGCGATACATGCTACATGGAGTTTTTGGATTGAAACAAGGCAAGTATGCAAAAACATCTCGTTAAAGTCGTTGCGTCTGTAATTTTGCTCACGCTTGCTCTCACCTACAGATAGGGTTTTGCTGTTTAATTAAAAAAATTTTTTTTTTTTTTAATTCCTACCGTTCAAAATTTGTCTTCCCACAGAAAACTGAGATTTTAAGCTTTTTAATGATGTATCACAAATGCATATTGGACAATTTTGAAATCGGGCCAAATTGGGGGTCTCACAGCGGAATTTCAAGTAATAGGAGTGTTTTCCGCCATAAATATATTGAACTGACACAATAATTTCAAATTGTCAATAAGTGAATGTGACTCTAAGTGTTGTTTTCTGTGGAATCTATGAGAAATGGATCTTTGAGTATTAAACGTTGTCAACCGCTGATCCAATTATGACCACGTTTGGTTTATGTTTTTTGTTAAATGATTCCAAATTCAGCAATACCTTAAAATGATCTCCCACCCAACTTTTAAGTTCACAAAATGCATAGGGACGGCTTCACATTTACCTCATGTTTTTTTATTTATTTATTTTTTATTTTATTTTTTTGCTTTCTCAGGCAGTGGCACCCTTCGGGGTGTCCACTCGTATGGTGGGCTACCAGCAAATAAATGCATTCATGCTGTCTCCACGAGACTTTGTAAGGAGCTCGCTGCAGTATATCCGAGCTGGGGACAAAACATACGGCAGCATCTGTCACATGTTCCTGGTAAGGAAGACTCACTCTTGCGAGTTAAATTCAAGAGCTCCTCACAAATAGATAATCATTTATAATTTTCACTATTAATTGATATCCATCTACAACACTTTTATTTTTATTGTTGTTGTTGACAATTTGTTTGATTTGGGGGGGGGTCGTGGTAAAGCTGTGAAATAGCAAAATGTGGAAAAAAGTGTCGTGAATACTTTCTGGATGCAGTGTACATAAAATTAATTTGTGTATTGTTAATGTGTGCACACACAGGGCTGGTTACTACTCTGTATCCCACTCAAGATTCTCCACACTGAGGCTGTATTTCAAGGCCTGCAGAACTATGTGGAAAGACAGCAAGCAGAAAAGAGATGCAGCTCTGTAATAAGGGACGCTTAAAGGAAGATGACTGCAATAACAACGCCATGTAGTTTGTGGTTCATGTGTTGCACAATGTCAAAAATCAGACCCAGTCAGTGATTGTTGTAGGTTTAAAAAATGTTTCCCATTTGAAATTATTTCAAACTGTTGCAGCTTTCAGCTTGTCCCACAAGAGGTCACCATGGTGCGCACATTTTAACAGTTGACACACATTTTACACAGGTTGTCATTCCTGATCCATCCTCATTATTAATCTGGAATTAGGACCTGTCAACTGTAAAACGTGAAAAAATTAATTATTTGAATCCTTGTTAATTGTAAGGAAAATGTATTAATGAACATTCTTTTAAACTGGAATAAACCGAAGTTCCTTACTAAGAAAGCTAGCACGCTGGTTTTTGACCCAGCAAGACTCGAACCAAAACACAACAAATCCATCAGAACTGTGCTGGCACAGAAACCATCATGTGCTGGATTTATTGGTAAGGTAATGAGAAAAAAACAATTAAATAGAATAAAAAAGTACTTTGCATTTGAAGAAATCTGACAAGATTACCTACACATTTTCATGCTTTTCATCAACTGCTAAGCTTTCAGTTGCTTGCTATTTTACATGAGTATCATATTGGTAGCATTAATTGTGGTTAACTCATTGGCTGCCATTGACTGCAATAGACATTAAATCCATTTGGACTGAAAGGGCTGTCAAGAA
This sequence comes from Corythoichthys intestinalis, assembly GCF_030265065.1. Lineage (NCBI taxonomy): Eukaryota > Metazoa > Chordata > Actinopteri > Syngnathiformes > Syngnathidae > Corythoichthys > Corythoichthys intestinalis. The sequence continues at coordinate 19,731,790 of NC_080397.1, read as the reverse complement.
CTTTCATTTCCAGCCCTCACAATTTAACAAGCTTGGAGGCCCATCGCCATCAATGCACTGAAACATTAACATTCACATCCAACCTTCTGACTTCTAATTCATTAAACGTATATCACTGCCAATGACGACTAGAGTTATAACTGAACCCTTGAATATTAAAAACGCACGAGAAATTGACACCCTTTAGTCTGCTACAGATACCACTAGATCAGGGGTCGGGAACCTATGTCTCGCAAGCCATATATGGCTCTTTTGATGAGCACATATGGCTCTCTGCCAAACCGTCATCTTAAATGTGGACCCCGCTGGCTTGCTTGATATGACCTAGCTACAGTGTATCACAAACGTGACTACACCCCTCGCATTTCTGCACATATTTAAGTATATCTTTTCATGGGACAACAGTGACAAAATGACACTTTGACACGATGAAAAGTAGTCTGTGTGCAGCTTATATAATAGAGTTGCTTTATTTTCCCCTCAAAATAACTCAAAATATAGCCATTAATAGCCAAACCCCTGGCAACAAAAGTGAGTAGCCTACACCACATGGGAACTACGTACATCCCTAAATGTCCAAATTGAGTACTGCTTGTCATTTTCCGTCCAAAATGTCATATGACTCGTTACAGGAGTGCTGTCAGCATTGCTGCAGAGATTAAAGGGGTGGCGGTGGGGGGGGGGGGGGGGGTTATGTCATTCCCACCACCATGCTTGACTGTAGGCATGACACACTTATCTTTGTACTCCTCACCTGGTCGCCGCCACACATGCTTGAGACCATCGGAACCAAACAAATTATTCTTCGTCTCATCAGACCATAGGACATGGTTCCAGTAATCCATGTGCTTTGTTGACATGTCTTCAGCAAACTGTTTGTGGGCTTTCTAGTGTACCATCTTCAGAAGAGACTTCCTCGTGGGGCGACAGCCATGCACACCAATTTGATGTTGAGTACGGCGCATGGTCTGAGCACTAACAGGCTGACCCCCCACCTCTTCAATCTCTGCAGCAATGCTGACAGCACTCCTCTAACGAGTCATATGACATTTTGGAGGGAAAATGACAAGCAGTACTCAATTTGGACATTTAGTGATGTACGTAGTTCCCATGTGGTGTAGGCTACTCACTTTTGTTGCCAGGGGTTTAGATATTAATGGCTATATTTTGATTTGTTTTGAGGGGAAAATAAATTAACTCCATTATATAAGCTGCACACAGACTACTTTTCATTGTGTCATTCTGTCACTGTTGTCCCATGAAAAGATATACTGAAATATGTGCAGAAATGCGAGGGGTGCACTCACTTTTGTGATGCACTGTTTGATGAGCTGATGGCGCATTCGCACATTAATCTTGGACACTTCAAATCTGCGTCGCAATAATATGCTACAAGTCGGGTGGCGCGTTAAGTCACCACTCGGTCAGCCCCTCCTGACTCGATGCCGAGCGAACTGGAGTATATAATTAATACATAGGGGAAAATTCCAGGGGTTATACGCGGGGCCACACCATGTTTCTATTTGTTACTTGCTTTGTGGTGAGTGCACAACTGCAAGTAATGATGTTAGACTGTCGTTTTCTCAAGACTTATTTTGATCGCAACTCAGTGACTGCTCGTAAAAGCAGAGGGTGAACACCCTCTGCATCCCGTGTAATGCATTCAAATGCGTTCATGAAAGAAACAGTGCATATAAAACTGACTTGGACAAGCTGGCAAAAGAACATAGAATATACAGTGTGTGTTTATATACATGCATACACATAGACATACACTGTATGGCTCTTGTGGAATCACATTATAAAATATGTTGGGTTTTGGCGCTCTCTGTCTAAAAGGTGCCGACCCCTGCACTAGATGGTACCAAAAGCAATACTTTGACCGAAGAACAGACGACAACAACCAATAATGGATGAATTTCCGAATGCCACATTCCGAATACGCGAGTATTTCATATCAAATCGAGCAGGCAGATAATTTCCTATATTACATATTCATGACTATGCCAATTTCTGGTTTTAATGTTAACAAACGAGTCTGGCTACTTCAAATTATGTTGGAAATGCATACATTGAGTGTTTGTGAGGAATCTACGTTTGCTTAATGTTGTTGAATACCATGGTCATATATACTCTACAGTATACTGTAGCTATGGCTTGATTGTTTTATACTTCATGGTCTAATGTACTACTGAATGTCCAATGTGTGCTGCAATATTTAATAGGGTCAGTACAGGTTACCAAAGGAGTGACCTTGAATAACACATATTAAAGTTCAGGACGGGATTTGCTGTAGACTTTTAGAAGAAGAATTTAAATTTCTATTGATTAGTGAAGACATCATCTATTCATGCAAAGTTAAGAAAATTTGAATTGGTCAGCAACAACAAAACAAAACTGTGAGTCAATATTGAAAGGCAACATTACAGAGAGGTAATTAATCTCACGTCCTTTGTGTTTTCCTTTTTGACCGCTGAAGTATTTATCACTTCCAAGCAGAGCAAATAAGATAGCAATCATTGTATACTTTATATAAATCGGATGTGTTTTTTAACATATAATTATTAAACCAGTAATTTTCTTGAACAACTTTTAATGCTCTATGTACAGTGTCAGAGACCAGAACATCCAATTAGCCAATTTGTGTGTACGATTCCTTTTGGTTGTTCTTCAATCCATGCCAGCAACATGTATTGACATGCAGATTAATCAAATGTTCTTCTACTCTATGGCAGAAAAATAAACATGTTGCCATTCTTACCATTCACAATAGCTTTGTATTCAAGTAAACAAGCACAGATTTTACACCGAGTAAACACATTTATTATGCATTGTAGAATTTTTGGCATATTTGTGTTTTTGTTTACTGAGATTTGTCAAATGTAACGTGCCTTGGCTTAATAGATTTTAGGAAAACACTGTCAAGCGATTAAATTAAGCTTCTGCAAATTGTCATTTATTGCTATTGAGGAAATACTTTTGATGGGGTTTTTCCAGGTGTGCTTGTTTGCGCAACACACAATTGAAATCATAGGTTGTTTACCTTCATACAAAAGAACCGGGAAAGTTGACAGTTTCCTCACCTCAGGTGATCTGGGATTTGTGCGACCTAGTAATTTAGTGTGTTTTCATTGCACTGAAAAGGACTTTGATCGTAATCATAGCACTTGCCTTTTCATATTGAATAAAAGAAAGTGAAATATTTGTACTGTGCAAGGCTCCACTGGGGGAGAGCTGTTCCGATTAATCGGCCATCAATCTTTATCGGCTGCCTTCTTTGTGATCATTGATCACCAATCCATGCCTTTTTATTGCTAATCACAATACATCAATAACTAGCAAACAAGCCTTTAAGTCTGCATTCAAGGGTGCTACGCCCTCATCCTACTCCCCTCCATCACACTGCAAAGGTGCAATGGTAGCTACTGCGTCTGCAGGCATGCGTTCAGGGTTACTAATGTAGAAAGAGAGTTTCGAAACTCCCATAGGGATCCTTTACACGATTTTATTTCTGGGTACTTCCAGGTAATGGAGCCTCGAATAGTTCCAAACATCATTTCGACAAGGACGGACCCCAATGAGATAGTCAAACAAGTACTTACAACCCCTAGCAAAAAGTATGGAATCACCAGTCTCGGACGAGCACTCACTCAGACATTTTATCATGTAAAACAAACTCAGCTAAAAAACTTGAAAAAAATAATTAGTTCAAATGTGCAACTCTTTAGCATTCAGAAACACTAAAACACATGAATAAAAAACATTGTGGTGGTCAGTAAATGTTACTTTTATAGAGCAAGTGCAGGGAAATATACTAGTCCTTCTCAAAAAATTAGCATTCTGTGATAAAGTTCATTATTTTCTGTAATGTACTGATAAGCATTACTTTCATATATTTTGGATTCATTACACACAACTGAAGTAGTTCAAGCCTTTTATTGTTATAATATTGATGATTTTGGCAAAAAAGTCAAGATAAAACAAAAATCCCTGGCTCAAAAAAAATTTGCATATTTCATCCGACCAACACAAAAAACTGTTTTTTTAATACAAAAAAAGTCAACCTTCAATAAATTATATCAGCTATGCACTCAATACTTGATCAGTAATCCTTTCTCAGAAATGACTGCTTCAATGCGGCATGGCATGAAGGCAATCAGCCTGTGGCACTGCTGAGGTGTTATGGGGGCCCAGGATGCTTCGATAGTGGCCTTATGCTCCTCCACAGTGTTGGGTCTGGTGTCTCTCAATTTCCTCTTCACACTATCCCACAGATTCTCTATGGGGTTCAGGTCAGGAGAGTTGGCAGGCCAATTGAACACAGTAACGCCATGGTCAGTAAACCATTCTCTCTGTACCAGTTATGTGTTTTTATAGTTGTTTTGTTTATCCGCAATTCTGCAGAAGCGTCGGAGAAGGCCGAACTAAGTTGGCTTAAAATATGATATTCTGGGCACTTTCAATGCAAATGGTCATGCAAACCTGGTAAAATGGCAATAATGTCATGAAAAATAATGTAAAAAAAAAAAAAAAAAAAAAAAAATCCAGTGCACCTTCTAGTCCTTCTAAAAAAATAGCATATTGTGATGAAGTTCATTATTTTCTGTAATGTACTGATAAACAGGAGACTTTCATATATTTTAGATTCATTACACACAACTGAAGTAGTTCAAGCCTTTTATTGTTTTGATATTGATGATTTTGGCAAAAAAGTCAAGAAAACCCAAAATTTCCTATTAAAAAAAACAATTAGCATATTTCATCCGACCAATACAAAAAAAAGTGTTTTTTGAACAAAAAAGTCAACCTTCAACTAATTATATCATTTATGCACTCAATACTTGGTCGAAATGACTGCTTCAATGCGGCGTGGCATGGAGGCAATCAGCCTGTGACACTACTGAGGTGTTATGGAGGCCCAGGATGCTTCGATAGCGGCCTTAAGCTCATCCACCGTGTTGGGGCTGGTGTCTCTCAACTTCCTCATTACAATATCCCACAGATATTCTATGGGGTTCAGGTCAGGTGAGTTGGCAGGCCAACTGAGCACAGTAACGCCATGGTGGGTAAACCATTTACCAGTGGTTTTGGCACTGTGAGCAGGTGCCAGGTCGTGCTGAAAAATGAAATCTTCATCTCCATAAAGCTTTTCAGCAGATGGAAGCATGAAGTGCTCCAAAATCTCCTGATAGCTACCTGTGGTGACCCTGCCCTTGATAAAACACAGTAGACCAACACCAGCAGCTGACATGGCACCCCAGACCATCACTGACTGTGGGTACTTGACACTGGACTTCAGGCATTTTGGCATTTCCTTCTCCCCAGTCTTTCTCCAAACTCTGGCACCTTGATTTTCAACTGACATGCAAAATTTGCTTTCATCTGAAAAATGTACTTTGGACCACTGAGCAACAGTCTAGTGCTGCTTCTCTGTAGCCCAGGTCAGGCGCTTCTGCCGCTGTTTCAGGTTCAAAAGTGGCTTGACCTGGGGAATGCAACACCTGTAGCCCATTTCCAGCACAAGCCTGTGTACGGTGGCTCTGGATGTTTCTACTCCAGACTCGGTCCACTGTTTCTGCAGGTCCCCCAAGGTCTGGAATCGGCCCTTTTACACAATCTCTCTCAGGGTGCGGTCACCTCTTCTGGTTGTGTAGCGTTTCCTGCCACACTTTTCCTTCCCACAGTCTTCCCACTGAGGTGCCTTGATACAGCACTCTGGGAACAGCCTATTCACTCAGAAATTTCTTTCTGTGTCTTAGCCTCTTGCTTCAGGGTGTCAATGATGGCCTTCTGGACAGCAGTCAGGTCAGCAGTCTTGCCCATTATTGCAGTTTTGAGTAATGAACCAGGCTGGGAGTATTTAAAAGCCTCAGGAATCTTTCGCGGGGGTTTTGAGTTACTTCGTTCATTCAGATGAGTAGGTTATTAGCTTCTTTAGAGTACCTTCTCATGATATGCAAATTTTTTGGGATAGGGGTTTTTGGTTTTTCTTGACTTTTTTTTTTGCCAAAATCATCAATATTAAAACAATAAAAGGCTTGAACCACTTCAGTTGTGTGTAATGAATCAAAAATATATGAAAGTCTAATGTTTATCAGTACATTACAGAAAATAATGAACTTTATCACAATATGCTAATTTTTTTTAGAAGGACCAGTATATGGAATCACTCCATTCTGAGGAAAAAATATGGAATCATGAGAAACAAACAAAGAAATAACAATTAAAACACATCTCTAGTATTTAGTAGCACCCCCTCTGGCCTTTATGACAGCTTGCAGTCTCTGATGAATGGACTTGATGAGTATTCTTCATCAATTTGGTGCCAACTCTTTTTGATTGCAGTAGCCAGATCACCCTTGCAGGTCGGAGCCTTGCTGTGGACCTTTTTTTTTTTTTTCAATTTCCACCACAGGTTTTCGATAGGGTTGAGATCTGGGCTATTTGCAGGCCATGACGTTGACTCGATGTGTCTTTCTCCAAGGAATGATTTAACAGTTTTAGCTCTGTGTCATGATTCATTATCATCTTGTAAAATGAAAAACATATTTTCAATTAGAGAGATATGAAAGCTGTCTAAAATTTCAATGTATACTTGTGCATTTATTAAATATTTTACCGGAGCCATCTCCCCAGTGCCTTTGCCTGAGAGTTAAAAAGATGACTGCCTGACATCAAAATTCCCTCAGTCCTTGATGATATGGGGCTGCATGTCAGGCAGACTTTTGAACTACAGTAATTCCTTTATTTATTTATTTATTTATTTTTTATTATTATTATTATTATTATGTTTTTTTTTTTAAGCTTTTTATCTGAGTTTGTTCTACATGATAAAATGTCTGAGTGAGTGCTCATCTGAGACTGGTGATTCCATACTTTTTGCTAGGGGTTGTATATACGGGATTTTATCCATTTTTATCATAGATGTCGCATTTGCCACTGTCAGTTCCTTCGAAAACCATTACAGCGCTGCTTGTGCTTGGAATTATTCAGGCCTAGGTGAATCACGTGGCCCCCCGCGGCAATTCTATATGGCTCTGGTGGCTACCACAGCCTGGATGCAGAGCTATACATACAGTCTACTTTTAGAGAGCTTAATAAAGGGAAGCATCTCAGCAGCTGTAAATTTCAGATGAATTCGTCTTGAAACTAGGTGTAATGATATGAGCAAATCGTATCTGCATGTTCGATTAGTAATGTCTGCTCACAGCCCACGGAAGTCAGAGCTTACACAGCGAGCTCGAGGCAGCTGATGGAAAGCCCGCGAGTGTACATTGAATGTTGATGACTCTCTTCTCCCACACATCTGTTAGTAAAAAATGTCAATTCTTTCACCATCATGTCTTATTTAAGAACCCCAAAAATACAAAGTAACACACTTGGTAGCTATGTAACATGGACAAATATCTATTGATCTTCAGAGCTCGATTTATTTTTATTTTTTGAATCAGGGCTGATTAACTAACTGCAAATTTACAGTATGTTTGTCCAAAGGTTACGAGTAGAGGGCATGCACGTGCTTCGAAGCAAAACAATCAAAGTTAATTACATGTGTGCCATTTTTCTGTTTTGAGGTCTGTTAGGCCTTATTAAAATTACAATTATAAAGAAAACGAACGCCATTTTACTGCGACATCTAGCGGCCTGGTACAATGAAATATTCTGCACCTCGCGCTGTATTCTGCGCACGTATTTGATTTCCACGGAAGACGTTGAAATCCGCAGTAAATCCTGAAATTGCGGATTCCTGCGGCGAGTACAAAAGACATGTACAAAATTGCTTTGGACATTCTGATCACTAACAATTATTGGAAATTTCGGAATCGTGTACTACCTTACATTATGTTGTGTAACTTTTATCTGAGAAGAACCTCCAATTGATCTCTTATTAATTTCCCTTCAGTGGTCACCACAGCGAATCAGTTGTCTCCATCTAACCCAGTCTTCTGCATCCTCTGCTCTCACACAAACTACCTTCATGTCCTCTTTAACTGCCTAAATAAAATCTCCTGTTTGGTCGTCTGATGGTACAAAAAAGGTGGGTGCTACTGAAATAAAGGATCATGTATGAGCACAAAATTGTCATTCAGAATGTCCTCAGCAAACTAGAGCGTCAAGGAAAGTTGTTTTTTTTTCATGGAAAGTGTGGGTGGTCACACCAGAGGACAGTGCACATGAGTGCATGCAAGAGTGTTGGAGGCAAGACAAGCGGGACTCAGAAAAGGTTATAATGCAAAAGGCGGGTTTACTTTCTTTGAGGATGCTGCCTGTGCGATAGCTCACCCCAGCCGGACGCGCCTTGCTTGTTGTCTCACTAAACACAACGGTCCAAAGATGATCCAACAAAAGCACACAGCAGCAGCAGCCCACCCAGGAGACGAGGTCAGCGGCCGTATTACACATTTAAGCCATGAGTTAAAACATGGAAGTCATTCTCATTGCGACTATCGTTTTGGACAATCTTATATCAACCCAGCTGTCACAATCATGAAATCTTTCACTGAAAATTGAATTGGTCCCCTAGCACTTATGTTGGACTGGTGAACACCCCTCAAAAAATAATGTTTATTCTTGCCTATATTCACCTTTCACGGGACACTCATTTAACTCATTGACTGCAATTGACGGCGCTAGGTGTCCAATCTATTTTGACTTGTCACAGCCAGAATTCAAAAAGTGGATTATAAAACGGACTGTCAATTTTCGGGAAAAATAAATTATTTCAAGTGTGCTTTATAGTCCAAAAACCACGGCGTTTGTTTTTAATGACCAAAAATTGTCTCCTGTCATATTAAGGGTTAATACTGTAGATTACCTACTCAATATACCAAAAAATACAGTCCCAAATGACAACTACAACCCTCCTTAAAATCATCAATGTCTTAGGGTATCACAATAAAAACTAGTGTTGCACCGATACCATTTTTTGGCCCCGATACCGATACCTGGCTGTGCAGTATCGGCCGATACCGATACCATACCGATACCACCCCGATTATATATATATTTTTTTTTTCTTAATTTTTTTTTCTTTTTTTCCAAAGAGCTACATAATTGGGTGTGAAATCATTGCTATCAAGGCTTTGTCAGGCTGTTGCTTACCTTTGCAAAATAGGAAAAAGTACACTAAACCCTAGTAGACAATAGTTGAATAAATCTTCCGCTCTCAAAGGCCAAAATAGTGCTAAATTTGTCAAATTAATAAAACATGTATAATACTAGCCCAACAGTAAGAAAGTAAAAATAAATTCATAATAATAAACTCTGAATGAACTGAATAAACTTTGTTCAACCTCTCAAAGTCCAAACAGTGCAACTTTCATGAAATTATTGTCACATTCTGCTGCTGGTTAGATTGTGTTTTGGGCGTGGGGGCGTGGCACTTGAATCCAATGCAGGCTCATCAACGCAGCATTTAAGCACGGGTGATCTCAGAGAAGGCTGCCGAGATATTTGCCTTGCTGATCGCTATTTGACATCTGGCACAATAATCTCGCAACATTTGCTTGTTATGCCCCTGCATTGGGTTTTTCTGTTAGTGTGCTGCTCTCGTTTGTAACCGCTGCCTATCGTCTTAGTTTGTCCGTCGACCTGCTGTCACGGACTCCTTTTGTTATTTCTACTGTCCCACGATCGCGTGTTATTTTTTGTTTGCAATCATTAAACCCTTTTATGTATCCCCCGCTTGTTGTCTGCTTCGAGGTTCAACCTTGTTTTCGCATTTGCGGACGCTAACAATTATAAGTAATAATAATTGACCACAGCATCCCGTCTCTCCTTTTTTTCGGGAGGTGGGAGTCCCTTATTTCTATTTCTGAAAGGTGGCAACAATACTTTGGAAACACTTCCCAAATTACTGCGGCATTTCTTTCAGTAAAAGACAATAAAAGTAAAGTAGACGAAGTGAACTGACCAGAGATTTTTGCTCCGGTCCAGCGGCCTTCTTCCTCTGGATAGCAGTCCTGCTCTTGCAGGCTCAAACTCGTTGTGTTCGTTCACGTTTCGTCTTCAAATGTTTTATCAAGTTCGAGGTATTGAAACTGGCTGATTTAACTCCACATCTCCAAACTTTCAGGCCGCAAATCTTGCATGCAGCCATTGATTTTAATCGACGGGATTTCTATTTGGAAATATTTCCCGACCGCCGCGGCGCCGCCATATTTCCTGGTTTGTTTTTCGTCCATATGAAAAAGCCCCCTTTTGATTGGTCAGGAGTGGCTATTGGCCCGCTCTCATTGGTCTGGAGCAGGCCAATAGCGATAGCTGCTTGGTGTTCACGTGTCATCACACAACACAGAGACAGAGTGTAGTGAGCGCCAGGAGGAGAAAAAGGCTGTGGTCAAATGTTATAATAATGGACCGGTAAATGGTATCGGCGCTGTCTTTGTTGGTACTCGCCGATACCGATACCACCATTTCGGGCCGGATCGCCCCCCCCGCCGATACTCGTATCGGTATCGGTGCATCTTTAATAAAAACACCAAATAAAAATAAATTGGTGAGTTTTCCAGCAGATCAATCATGTACAGTGGGGCAAATAAGTATTTATTTAACCACTAATTGTGCAAGTTCTTGAAAATATTAGAGAGGCCTGTAATTGTCAACATGGGTAAACCTGAACCATGGGAGACAATGTGGAAAAAAACCCTACCATGGTGGAAAATAAGTATTTGGTCTATACCAAAAGTTCATTTCATTACTTTGTTATGTACCCTTTGTTGGCAATAACGGAGGCCAAACGTTTTCTGTAACTCGTCACAAGCTTTCCACACACTGTTGCTGGTATTTTGGCCCTTACCTCCATGCAGATCTCCTCTACAGCAGTGATGTTTTGGGGCTGTCGTTGGGCAACACAGACTTTCAACTCCCTCCTCACCCCGTGGCGTCAAAATGATAACAAGAACGGGGAGCAAAAATCCCAGAACCACACGGAGGGACCTAGTGAATGACCTACAGAGAGCTGGGACCACAGTAACAAAGGCTACTATCAGTAATACAATGCGCTGCCAGGGACTCAAATCCTGCACTGCCAGACGTGTCCCCCTGCTGAAGAAAGTACACGTCCAGGCCCGTCTGCGGTTCGCTAGAGAGCATTTGGATGATCCAGAAGAGGACTGGGAGAATGTGTTATGGTCAGATGAAACCAAAATAAAACGTTTTGGTAGAAACACAGGTTCTCGTGTTTGGAGGAAAAAGAATACTGAATTTCACCATACCCACTGTGAAGCATGGGGGTGGAAACATCATGCTTTGGGGCTGTTTTTCTGCAAAGGGACCAGGACGACTCATCTGTGTAAAGGAAAGAATGAATGGGCCATGTATCGAGAGATTTTGAGTGAAAATCTCCTTCCATCAGCAAGGGCATTGAAGATGAGACGTGGCTAGGTCTTTCAGCATGACACTGATCCCAAACACACAGCCAGGGCAACAAAGGAGTGGCTTTGTAGAAGCATTTCAAGGTCCTGGAGTGGCCTCGCCAGTCTCCAGGTCTCAACCCCATCGAAAATCTGCGGAGGGAGTTGAAAGTCCGTGTTGCCCAACGACGGCCCCAAAACATCCCTGCTCTAGAGGAGCTCTGCATGGAAGAATGGGCCAAAATACCAGCAACAGTGTGTGAAAAGCTTGTGAAGAGTTACAGAAAACATTTGGCCTCCGTTACTGCCAACAAAGGGTACATAACGAAGTATTGAGATGAACTTTTGGTATTGACCAAATACTTATTTTCTACCATGATTTGCAAATAAATTCTTTAAAAATCAAACAATGTGATTTTCTGTTTTTTTCCCCCCACATTCTGTCTCTCATGGTTGAGGTTTAACCATGTTGACAACTACAGGCCTCTCTAATATTTTCAATTGGGAGAACTTGCACAATTAGTGGTTGACTAAATACTTATTTGCCCCACTGTATAACATTAACCCCTTCAGACCTAAGCATGCTGCTGAAAAAAATGTCGCGTTCGCGTCTCTAAACCAATAAATACACTGAATTTAGTTTCTATTGCCACTTCTGGGAGATGATTGGATGAAACTTTAACCATCAAAATAAAATCATGAGGTATGGTACGCCCTCTCTGCTATTTTGGCCTCTTTGAAAATTGCTGACCAAACGCAACTTCAAAGAAGTTAACGTAAAGTGCTCATTTCTCATTAAAAACACATTAACATTAGAAAAAACTGATAAAAGTATGAAATATCCCCGACCAAAATTTGAGTATAAAGCAATGCAAATATACATTTTTTTGCCCAGTAGAAAAATGTGGATCTGAAGGGGTTAAAAAAATACTTGCTGATATGATTATATGTGACTGCTGAATTGTCAACCAGTAAGTGTTTGCAGTCAAGTATTCTACAAAAAAATAAATAAGTTGAACCACCTTTGAGGGTTTCAGCCTTGGTGCTTCTTCCGTAACTATTTGAGAATGTGATGTGTTTTTGTGGTACAGAAAGATAAAATTGTAGTAATTCTCTGCTTCCAAGGATTAGAGGTCAGAGGTGATTCTAGCCATCCACCTTCTATAAAAAAAAAAAACAACTGTTGGGACAAGATGATGACGGAAAAGGATGACGAGGTACCAATTAGAAGAGGCAGGGAAAAAAGAAGGACTGCTTGGGAAAAATACTGCATCAGGCAGTTGCTCACATTTGCTGAGCTTTGCTTGTGTAAGCCCACTTCAAGGCAAAAGGCCTTGCAAACACAAACAGTGCAGGGCCTGCAGTTGGAGTGCAAGGCAGCTACTTGCTCAGCGAGACCTCTGCACGCTAAACAATAGATCAAGTTATGCACAGTCCCGTGGCAGAGCAACATCCAGCCTTTCTTCCATACATTCATTTCTGCTTCCTTAATATTTACCTCCATGAGAAAACACCATTCTGTTCCAAATGGACCTCCTCCAACTTAGTGAATGATCACTGCCAGAACTCCTGGTTCAAATGGATTGGCAATCAATCGCCGTGGACGGCAGTCGCAGGGCCGTTCCTGACCAATTTGGTACCCTAGGCAACATATTTGTTGGTGCCCCCCCCCCCCCCCCCCTATTTTCACCACATATATTTAAACACTCCCACTGAAAAAGCACATTATCTCTTTGCAATTTATTATATAAAAAAGACAACAATGAACAAGTGCCGAAATTAAATGAAAAATGCTCTAATAACTATTCAAAAGCACCAATAAAAACACTTCAAAAACAAATGATTAAAATGAATTACAATTGTTATTACAATATGATTAACACCCACCCACACAAACTTAAACAAAGACACACAGAACACTTTAAACTGAAACTTTTTTTTTTCACCTTGACCTATAACCTTACTCACCTGGTCTTCGCTGATGCAAAAGCATCTATTGTACTTTTATATGACGGTTGTTTTGGAAGGTGCACTTCTTTCCTGGACTTGGTGGGCTTGGACTTGGTGCTGATGTGGATAAGTTCACTGTAAAAGATGGCCTAGGATGTACAGGGGGGGAAGGAAAATATTTAAGAAGAGCATCTACAAAGAGAAGAAAGTGGAATGTTACATTATATTAGTCAAATATCTGTTGATTGTGAAACCAGCATGATATAACCATAACAGCGCCTAAATTCTTGCAGCCTACTGTACCTGTCTATTGGATCCGGCCACTATCTTTGATTGGCGTAGTTAAAATAAATTCTTGTAGCACTGCAACTACACAGGACTATCCAATAATAATGAATTAAATAATAAATGATAGCAAAAAATAAATACAGTGCCTTGCAAAAGTATTCGGCCCCCTTGAACCTTGCAACCTTTCGCCACATTTCAGGCTTCAAACATAAAGATATAAAATTTTAATTTTTGTCAAGAATCAACAACAAGTTGGACACAATCGTGAAGTGGAAAAAAAATTATTGGATAATTTAAACTTTTTTAACAAATAAAAAACTGAAAAGTGGGGCGTGCAATATTATTCGGCCCCCTTGCGTTAATACTTTGTAGCGCCACCTTTTGCTCCAATTACAGCTGCAAGTCGCTTGGGGTATGTTTCTATCAGTTTTGCACATCGAGAGACTGACATTCTTGCCCATTCTTCCTTGCAAAACAGCTCGAGCTCAGTGAGGTTGGATGGAGAGTGTTTGTGAACAGCAGTCTTCAGCTCTTTCCACAGATTCTCGATTGGATTCAGGTCTGGACTTTGACTTGGCCATTCTAACACCTGGATACGTTTATTTTTTAACCATTCCACTGTAGATTTGGCTTTATGTTTTGGATCATTGTCCTGTTGGAAGATAAATCTCCGTCCCAGTCTCAGGTCTTGTGCAGATAACAACAGGTTTTCTTCCAGAATGTTCCTGTATTTGGCTGCATCCATCTTCCCGTCAATTTTAACCATCTTCCCTGTCCCTGCTGAAGAAAAGCAGGCCCAAACCATGATGCTGCCACCACGTTTGACAGTGGGGATGGTGTGTTCAGGGTGATGAGCTGTGTTGCTTTTACGCCAAACATATCGTTTTGCATTGTGGCCAAAAAGTGCAATTTTGGTTTCATCTGACCAGAGCACCTTCTTCCACATGTTTGGTGTGTCTCCCAGGTGGCTTGTGGCAAACTTTAAACGAGACTTTTTATGGATATCTTTGAGAAATGGCTTTCTTCTTGCCACTCTTCCATAAAGGCCAGATTTGTGCAGTGTACGACTGATTGTTGTCCTATGGACAGACTCTCCCACCTCAGCTGTAGATCTCTGCAGTTCATCCAGAGTGATCATGGGCCTCTTGGCTGCATCTCTGATCAGTTTTCTCCTTGTTTGAGAAGAAAGTTTGGAAGGACGGCCGGGTCTTGGTAGATTTGCAGTGGTCTGATGCTCCTTCCATTTCAATATGATGGCTTGCACAGTGCTCCTTGAGATGTTTAAAGCTTGGGAAATCTTTTTGTATCCAAATCTGGCTTTAAACTTCTCCACAACAGTATCTCGGACCTGCCTAGTGTGTTCCTTGGTTTTCATAATGCTCTCTGCACTTTAAACAGAACCCTGAGACTATCACAGAGCAGGTGCATTTATACGGAGACTTGATTACACACAGGTGGATTCTATTTATCATCATCGGTCATTTAGGACAACATTGGATCATTCAGTGATCCTCACTGAACTTCTGGAGTGAGTTTGCTGCACTGAAAGTAAAGGGGCCGAACAATATTGCACGCCCCACTTTTCAGTTTATTTGTTAAAAAAGTTTAAATTATCCAATAAATGTTGTTCCACTTCACGACTGTGTCCCACTTGTTGTTGATTCTTGACAAAAAAATTAAATTTCATATCTTTATGTTTGAAGCCTGAAATGTGGCGAAAGGTTGCAAGATTCAAGGGGGCCGAATACTTTTGCAAGGCACTGTAAATAAATTGAAATTTTTTTACATGAACGTGATCGCCATTTTAATGAATTAATTACACATTTAATAACAAATGTTTGCTTTTAAATCTGTGGCACTTTTAGTCCCCCATACCACAGAACTTTAAAATTATTAATTGCATATTTAATGGTGTATTTAATTAACCTTGGCACTTTTAGGCAAGGCAAATTTATTTGAAAAGCACAACTTGACACGAGGTAAGAGTGGTTCACATCACATGAAAATAAGCAAGACAATCTTAGTCTCCTATACACTTTGTCCAAATTTCTCTAAAATGTGAGGGAGAGTAAATTTAACTGAAACTAATCCACAGTTGGCTGAATACTGAAAATATTTCTAAAACAAAAGCCTGGCTAATGATACAGTATAATTTTTGCTTTAGCAGTATGTCATTTAAACTCTATATACTGTGAATAACCGCTAGCTTGCAGTTGCGCTACGTATAAGTGCTTATGCTGTTGAAAAAAATCATCACAACAAACCTCTGTTTTTCTTCACGTTTATGCTGTCTTCTTCTTTTTCTTCTGACCCAGAGGGCTTTTGTCTTTTCATGAAGTTGACTTGTCACCGTAACGTCGCTCAATTGCGGAGGCGGTCTGTGGTGAAATTATCGCATCACAGGAAAATGTGAAACGGGCAGAAGGCACACTAGAAAAATGATTTAATTAATACTGTATTTAAAGACTTATTTCGAATGGTTTTGTTGTTCTTTTGTTTTATTGTTTTGTATAATTTTTTGAATACTGCTATCATCAAATATTATTTGAAATTTTTTCTTGACGCCCTTTTGGACGCTGCTGCGCCGTTAGGCATTTGCCTAGCTCGCCTTATGAGCTGCACGGGTCTGTGGCAGTGAATAAGTTCATCAAAAGCAGTGTCCATCACCTCTGCTTTAAAGGTGGCCTCAACTTTAAGTTTTTGAAATTGTTATTTAATAATCTCTGGTGCCATTTTACCATGACATTTTGCTTTGAAAGTACCGAGAATGACCTTTTCTTAGCCCCTCTGAAAAATCCTTTTTCTCATTAACATGCAGCTGACTGGAGCTAGTTCAGGGTTTCTACGGGTATTGTCAAATCTCATTTAATGCTTTTTAATGCCCATTTAACTAATTTAATGCCCATGCCCAACTGTAGATAGTTCCACACACATAAATTGTAAGTAGAGTTTTCCGATAATGACTTTTTAACAAATAACCAATACGCCAATATTGTCCAACTCCAAAAATCAGATACCAATATATGCAGTTGTAGACTGAACATACAGGGTGTTCCAAAATGTTTCACCCCATTTCGTAGGGCAATAATTTTGACAATTTTCATTGGAATGACCTCAAATTTTCACAGCCTGTGTAGAAACGTTTCAAGTTTTTGTGTGTAACGGCATTTCTATCTATTCAGGTTAAAAAATGACGTCATTTCTTAACCTGAATAGATAGAAATGCCGTTCACTTCAAAAGAAAAGGCATTTTGCGTGTTAGAGTGTGCTCAGACTCTGTCACTGAAGACAGTGCAGCGTGCCTTCTTCACAAATTTTGCAAAAAAGGCACCAACTAAACAACCAAAGAGAGAATTACAGCTGCACTGGAAACTGTTATCGAAGACATGCTACAGCGAGTTTTGCACGAGCTCGAATACCAACTCGATGTCTGTCATAGAACCAACAAATATTTTGTACTAATCTTTGCAAATTTAAGCAATAAAATTATGACCTTCAACATAAAGTGTATTTAGTTTCATTAAGATCCATCAAGTAGTTTCCAAGATATGGGCATTTAGAATGGGGTCAAACATTTTGGAACACCCTGTATTATGGCTAATTGTACTGTTGTGCCACAACGGATACTTTAATAATGATAAATGTAATAACTTCAAGGTTTTCCAATAAGCATTCTGTGAAAAATAAAAACTTCAACCGAAGTTATGGAGAAAGCGCCTATATTGCACCACTGTTTGTTGTTCAAAACAAAGTAGTGCAAACATTAGTTTTTTAGATCAAGTGCAAGTGCCAATAAGGCACTGCCATTGTGCCACAGTGTTTCTGGCTCAAAATAACTAAGGCACACAGCTTCAGTACAGTGAATGAGGTATAAAATGAGTATATAATTACTTATTTTTCAAATCATTTATTTTTCATTGAATTTTTGCACCATGAATGCAAATGGTCTGCTCACAAAACAAATCTCAAGCAGCTAAGTTTGGAGACAATTAATGGTCAACAAGCATAACTGCTGTACTAAGCTGCGACCAGCCCTTGTACAATGGCAGAAGGCTTCTATATTCAATTTGAAGGCAACATGCATATTGGCCCAGAACCGATCATGAAAAACCAATGTCAATATTATCCAGTATCATTTTAAAATGCATTTATTGGCCAATATTATCGGGTAGCTGATGGTATAGGCTCTCTTATCCCGTAATGATCTTATGTTCTTTTATCTGATAGAACCAGACAACTGTAATAAATAATGTAAAAAAAAAAAAAAAAAGTTTTTTTTAACCGTCAAGTAAACATAATTTTTAATGCCTCGAACATTTAGTTTTAAGCTTTTTAAGGCTTGGATTTTGACAAAAACATTTAATGACCTTTAATGCTTTTTAATGACCTGTATAAACCCTGTAGTTCTGTTTGGCCGCCAGTGGAGTGTGAGTGTCGGTGCGATGCTCTTGGGTATTGGCATCGCGTGGTGACTGACACATCAGGGAGACACGGACTACAAGCTTCTTAAAAATGCCACCAAGTTACAGTATTTCACAACTATACATAAACAGAATATTCATTCACTTTACACTCCCGGCGTTAAATGTGTTGTGTTCATTTGTTCAGAGAGAATATCAATCATGTATATCAATATACTGTATTTCAATCATGATGCAAGCTTTCGCTATGACTTCATGTTTCCAAAATCCTTATTTCTACATAAATAAAACATTCACTCACTTGATGCCCACACACTCACATGGTGCGTAATGGTAATCTTCGTCGTACAGGTGTTGGGAGGCAACCCACAGGAGATGGAGTATGTTAAAGTCGCGTACCAGATGTGAAGGCTGACGTTTGCCAGCACACAAAAGCCAAGAAAAGTGCGTCTCAGTTAGCCAGGCGGCGAACAGCAGCGCAGAATTGGTCGCGGGAAAAGAAAGGAAGACAGGAACAGGTCGTGCGACCAAAGAATGTTACTAAACCACAGCAAATGCACATGTATGGGATTGCGGACCAGGCGTGGAGGCCTGCTCCTGACGGTGAGCAAGCAAGGAAATGTGCCTCTTGGCCGGCTAGATGGCGAAGGATGTTGTGATGTTGAGATGGCAGGGGAAAGAATGTCAAGTGAGAACCAGACGACGAGGTCAACTTTTAGGCACCGAACAAGACAGCAGAAGTGCCTCTCAGCCAGGGAAACAGCAAATAGCAGCGCACGAGGTGTGGCACTCACAGTGAAAAAAAGGTCACAAAGACAAAAACTGGTCAAGCAGTGATGGTATTGTACTAAACCACCGGAAATGCACATGTATAAATTCCATCATGCTTTATTTATATAAGCATGCTTAATTCAGCACATTATAGAAGAAGGAAGTCGTAACATTTCCAAAGTTCTTCTGAGTACTCAGCACTTCCGGATAGTGGACTATAAAGAAGAGCGAAGAAGGCAGGTACTTGCAAAATAGGCATGGTGTGACGTCACACCGTGACCAATTTTTAAACCTACGGTCTGCAGAATGATTTAACTTGCAAATGCGATTGCAATCAAAGAACAAACTACACCGATAAAGCGCATAAACCACGGCACACTTATGCATGAAACAATTCCGAATATTGGAAAATTAGTTGAAGGCCTCTTTAAGAGTATGTCTTGACGCACAAGTAGCATTTTGTCCTTTTGACATTGCCATTTGCCACCTTCATACCTCTGCTTTGGATGCCCCTTGAAAAGCTGGTTGTTTCCTCAGGGTCCTGAAATTGGCCATTAAACAACACAATAATGTAGATTGTTCCTCGAGGGAAACTTCTGGACTCCTGCTCAGCCTTCATTTCAGAAAGCATACCTTCAGGATGTGTTTGATCACTTTTGTATGTACTAGTATATAGCATTATTGTAACGTCTGGATGTAGAAACCTGAGCCAAACGGGTGGACTGAGTGGGTCAGGGGCCCCTGCGGGTCAATAAGGGCCACCAGTCATTTGCAGCATTTTTTTAAACAAATCAAATCAAACTAGGTGTCACCGTCTTGGCTTGTGCAAATAAACCCCGCAAGGCCGTGTCCACTTTGTAACACACTTACTGACACTGGGCTTATTTTGGCAGGAAATGTAAACAGACGTTTCACCTTTCCCTTGTCACACTAATGGAGGAACTTGGGCGGAAGAAATGAAGCCTCGCAGCTGTGGGGATCCCTCTGCAAGGAATACAATTAACACAAGTTATCACGAACTGGAGACAACTTCCCATAACACTCAAGGTGGCTGCCTCAGTGACCTCACGGTTCCTTCCTCACCTATGAAATTATGTGTGTGTGTTTGTATCACCTTTTTCCCAAGGCAAACTTGAGTTGTTAAGATGGTGAGAACTTTCCCCCCCCCCTTAATTACCGGTACATTAAAAAAAAAATCAAAAAAAGCAATGTCTCCCAGTTGATCGACTCGAGTTAGAATGTTACAATAAATGAATTTACTGAATAAGTCAAATACTGCATAGTTGACAACTTTATGTTGAGTTAAATGAATTGCCATCAGTGACAGTTTGAGCACAATAGAGAAGTATATGTGTGTGTGTATACATATATATATATATATATATATATATATATATATATATATATATACACAGTGAGGAGCAGAAGTATTTGCACCCCTTATGATTTTGCAAGTTAATCTAAAAAATCTAAATCTAAATAATCAAATCTAAATAATCTAAAAAAAAAAAAATCCAGAAATCATATTGGATGATTTTTTAAAAATAATTTATTTGTAATTTAAGTATCATAAGTATGTTTCCCTGAGAATCAGCAATAATTATGACACTCAAAGAATTGTCTACCTTAAAAAAAAAAAAAGTCTACCTTTACCCCATAAGTAACCACACACCCACCACCCGTTTGAGCTCAACATTGTCACCCGTGCACCCCACAGTCGGTCATAATCCAACTGCTACCATGGGCAAGACCAGAGAGCTTTTGAAAGACACCAGAGAAAAAAATTTTGATCTCCACAAAGCTGGAAAAGGCTATGAGACCATTGGAAAGCAGCTCGGTGAGAATAAATCAACAGTTGCAGCAATTGTTAGAAAATCAAACGGGCTAAACATGACTGATAATCTATCTCAGACTGGGGCTCCATGTAAAATCTCTCCTCGTGGGGCATCACGATGAGAAAAGTGAGGGCTCAGCCTAGAACTACACGGCAGGGTTAGGGTGCAATAACTTCAGCTCCTCACTGTATATTTATTGTCAATGTAGCCTATATGTTTGTTTTTGTCTGTCAAATGTTAAAATAGTTCTGTAACATTTTGACTTAATATGTTACCCATAAACATTGCATGTACAGCTAACTTTTTGGCTGTTTTTGACTCAGACAGACGTCCAATCCATTTGAACTGTCAATACTGCCTACCACCGAGTCAAAATGGATTGGACGTCAATCACCGTCAACAGCAGCCATGCTTACCCCTGCACTCCATTTAACCGCAATTATCTATTGGGAAAATCGATTTGCTGGGCCAACTGACCCCCATGTGCTTCCAACTAATATCAGTCTGTGGCTGAGACATTGATTGTCCAAATCCCAGCTATTACACTTGAATTTGCCGCCAAATGAAACAAACCAAAGAAAGGAATCGCAAATGGGATTAAAAAAAAAAAAAAATACAGAGAAATGTGGAAGGGTTGTCATGCATGCAAGCAGCATTTTCTTCTCATTTCTCCTGTGGCTGTCATGTAAACAGGTGTTACAGTTAACACAGCCGCGTTTGTACCACCCAGCATGCAAAGATATTCCAGGCGGCCGCGTCCTGCTGAGGCACGCACCTTCACTCTTGTTTACTGATAACTACCAGCTCTTTGTCGTGACAGCTAAACAAACTAAAAGGCAGCTTCACTAATCTCGGTGGTGTGGCCGAAATACGGCAAACAGCTCTGAGTGGGAACTGAATGCACTGGAATCAAGCAACACTAAAGCCAAAACAGGCAAAGCAAAAGTTAATATAACTCTGCTTACCTATTGGCTTGTCAGAATAGCAGGGAAGTTGCATATGTGGAGGATTTGGGTGATTCTGTTCGATTGTTTCACAGTACAGGCTGCTCACTCTAAAGTGACTCTGCATCTTCACCCAGCTGGAGTTTGCAAATCCTTTTACAACAGGGTGTAGTTGAGTTCAGCTGTTGGTCTGTAGTGGAAGTGGGAAGTGAGAACTGTTGGCCCACAGAAACTTTGAAAAAAAAATGAACGTTTACTGGTTACTGTAATGGCTCATGCTCACAGATGGTAGGCATCTCCTGGCACTCCACCTGACATCTCAAACACACGAAGAAAGTTGAAACATCTTTACATTTTTGTTTTTTAAGGAGGAGGAAAAAATGGTGAGGCGTTAGGACAACTTAAATATACATGCTTTCGATTGGCGTGATAAGACAGCAGAACAGAGGTACGTGACATCCAAAAAGAGTAGGAAATAACTAGTGTTTAATCATGTAGACATCTCATTTATTTTCTTTATGAGTCAGTATTTTCATTTCTTTGGCAGCAAATATTAAAACATAAAATAATTCTAAAAAATAAAATAAAATAAAAAATGTAAAAAAAAAACTTAAAAATTGTAACCTTTAGCAAAATGAAACAAAACTTAAAACACTTCATACAATGTACACCAAAAAGGATGTACCAAAGAGATTGCATTTTCATCTGAAAAGGGGCTCTGAGGGCCACAAAGGCTTTGTCTTTCAACCTTAGCTCTACTAAAGGCAATGATTTACATTTAAACACAGATTAAATTTAAAATGAATGAATGAGCATAGAACAGCATAGTAACTTTCTACTGTATATGACGTGTTCATTGTGCTCAAATAAAAACAATAAACTGACTACATTCTGAAATACATGCTTTTGTTGACTGTTATTTCTTCCACAGAAACTTGTCATTGGTCTTCCAGAGATTTTTGCTGTCCTCCTCCACAAAATGAGTTCGAGCTGCCAAATTGGTGTTGATGCAAAGCCTCCGCACCTCGTCCAAATCAGTAAGCTTGTTAATGCTTTCTTCATTGTCCTCATTCAAAATGTCCCAGAAGTCTTTGCGACCTCCTCTCGATGTTGGACGTTGTGTAACATGACGGTCACAGGGACCTGAGTGAATGTCAAGGTCGTTTCTGGATAGAGGTGGAGAAGTCAGGTCTGAGCTGGATGTCTTTTTGGGCGAACCCTTGGATTTGGGTTTTAATAAGTCATCAAGAATGGAGGTGTCACCTAAGAGTTCTGTAAGAAGGGAAGTCTGTTTTGTGGGGGGAACCTCCTGGGAATGACGTTGAACATTTGTGGTTGATTTTTGCTCCATGTTTATGGGTGTATCCACCGCCTTCTGGGGGTCCGAACAACTACTGCTGCTAGCCTGACACCCACCAAGTCCATCAATACTAGCCTTCTTTGTACTCCTATGATCTCTCGTATGGCTGACCGCCTCCTCACGGTCCTCAGGCTCTAAACTTGGAATAACACTTGGAACATTCTTCTGTGATTTCCGTTTCTTCTTCTCGGGTTCTGAACACTTCTGATTAGACTTGCGCCTTATGGTTCCATTGTTTTTGGAGGACGGGGTCTGATCCCCGGCAGCTGGTAGGAAGTTGCTGGTGACGAAGCTGCCGAGCTCAGGGGCGCCGAGTGAGGCATAATAGCACCGCAGCCATGCCAGCCTCTGAGTTGAGTCACTTGTCAGAACCTCGGTGGCAAACTGGTTGGCTGAGGGGAAATTCAACTTGGACGCCATCTCCTGCAACTGCTGCCTACACAACAACACACATACACAATTGAGACAGAAGTTTTTAACATTAACAAATCTAATCTGGCTAACTATTCGACACAACGCAACAGTGTAACCTCGACTCTCCAACGTTTTAAGACATTTTGAGACTGTTATGTGTGATATCGGCAAGTTGCCTCGTTTGACCTAGTTTTAGCCAACATTAAAGAATGAACATTTTCTGAAAAAACAAATTTAACGACAATACAACAAACAGTAAAACACAAATCAAGGTTTTGGATTGGCCTAGCCAGTCTCCCGACCTCAACCCATTCGAAGACATGTGGAGGGAGTTGAAACTCTTTGCTGCCAAGCGATGGCCCACAACAACACAATACTAGAAAAGCTCTATGCAGAGGAGTGGGTCAAAATACCAACTAAAGTGTGTAGACTTGGTCTAAACTACACGAACTGTTTGACCACTCACAGCCGACCAAGGCTACATTACAAATTACTGAAAGTAACTTTTGCTGTCTGACCAATACTGGCCACCAGTTTCCACAAATAAATTGTTTACAAAACATACAATGTAATTTCCTGGGTTATTATTTTCAATACTGAGTCCCCTGCTTGATGTGATGAAAATTCAGAGGTGGGTAGTAACGCGTTACGTTTACTTGAGTAAGATTTTGAGAAAAAGAACCCCTACTCTCTGCAACTTTGGGCTAAAATAGTCGTTGCATTTTTCCTCTTTAGTCTAGATATTAGATTTGACTTTATTTTTGCCATAGACGCCCACAGTGGCTCTACCAGTTTCCCCAATAAGATATCACAACAATAATTATTTCACTCCATTATACCAATCAGACGTAATGATATACAGTCACATGACCGCACACAAGCTTGCAGTCTGTTCAATCATGTGGCTTCTTTGTAGAAGACTGTAAAAAACTGTAAAAAAATAAACTATTTCACATAGAGCGCTACAGTCAACGTTTTCCGAAAGACCAGATTTCAACCACTCGCTCTCTGTTTTTATTTTGCACCGATAGAAAAACCGGACATATGATCGTTTTAATTTCATGGTCGGAAATGTTTTCTCACTAGAAGGCACTCATATTTTTTGGATAGGAGATGTTTCATTTCTGTAGATTTTTCTTATTGGAATTCTGTATTGTTTGTGTATTTTTTGGCTTGATTCAGTCATGTAATAGGTTGAAGTACAATATAATAATAAAAGTCAATATAGATCAGCGCTTGGTGCATGTGATCTTGGGGAAACATACTTTTTTGCCGTACTAGAATAGAGTTCTTGCACAACCACTCAGTAGGTGGCAGTGGTGCTTTCATTTTCAGAGTGTGCGCAGTATTTTTGAACCAAACAAGACCACACAGCAAAGAACACTGGCGATATGAAGAGCTCGATGAGGATATATGACGAAGCGTATGTAGTGTTTGGCTTTTGGCTTTGACTGTTAATACAGTAGGAGACAAGGAAAGACCAGTCTGTTTATTGTGTCTAAAAATGTTTGTAGCTGAAAGCGGGAAGCCAAATTAATTAAGATATCACTTAAAGACATTAGACCCCGATCACAATGATAAGCCACTTGATTTCAGTGAAAACGTGCAGAATATTGCCAACAATCCTCCCTCTTTTTCAGTGTTACACCAACGAGCACAGTTTGCATGCTCGGTGCCAAATAACCCCACACCACAGCAAAGGAGCTGAAACTGCCTCTTGCAAAAATAAAAACGGTCCTCCTGTCCAATGACACTGTTGTTTTTGTTTTATTTTTGGTTTTTCGGTCAAATTGTTTGGCATATTGTCTTCGTAAGTTACTGTTGCTAATCAATTAGAATGTATTATTATTGATTTTTTTTTAATTCTATTTTTCAGTATCAAATGGTCAAAAAATATACCTTGAGTATATTTTTACAGTTTGGATGTGATTTTTTTTTTTTTAATTGAGGCAAATTGATGCACTTTAAGTCATTTCTGTTATAAACAAAATGATGTTAATAAAGTCATACTTTATTCTAAGTTGTCTATATTAATTTTTTCCTTTAATATAAAAAAGTACACAATGTTATGCAGAGGTGTACTTATAATAATAATTTTAAAGACAAATGATACTATTTAAAGTGGTGGCAGTTGGGGGGGCGAATTTTTTTACGTCTTCCTGGGGGGGGGGGGGGGGGTGAAATAGAAAATAATTGAGAAGCACTGATATCAATGATATTGTAACTGTAAGCAGTTACTTATTACCTGAGTATTCTTTTCAACGAATACTTTTTCATGTGTACTTAAGTACATTTTTTAGATGACTACTTTTACTTTGACTTGAGTAATATTTTGCGGTAACAATATTCTCTAGTCAAAGTTTTGGCTACTGTACCCACCTCTGTGAAAATTCCAAACCTTTCAATCTTTTTAAATGGGTGAACTTGTACATTTTTATGATGCCCAATACTCTCAGCTGTCAGCTGAGGCAGTGTACAATCAATTGGAAATGTTTTTAGGTCAGCCCGCATTATATTGTATTCAATTTTGACAGCTCCACTACTGTATGGTCTGAACAAACACCATATGCTACTTTTATTGTCTAATTTAAAAAACCACAAGTCAAACATTATTAATCAGAAATTTTGTGGGCACATCAAGCATAATCCAAAATGAATACTCTACATAGTCAAGCATATTCGCATTTCATTCCTCCAGCACTCCAAGGCACTTGGACCCAGGGGGAAAAAAACAATTCAAAGTGTGGCAGTAACAAGCGGTCTTAGTTAATAGAACTTGTGGCTTTCACTGGAAAAACAATAAATAAAAAACTGATGGCAGTAAAACCACTACATGGATTTGAATAATTAAACAGCACAGGGAATCAATACGGTGTGTTGTATGTCTTTTCACACCCTGGTGTGCCTCTGGGCAGAGATGGCTTCTTCCACCTGGGGAATGATATCACAGCCAAAGAAGGCATAGGTGTGTGTATGCGGGAGGAGGTGCATGTTTACGAGTGTATTTTGGAGAGATGTCTACATTAAGTGTTTTGTAGGAAGTTTGTGCAGATCCGTCGTAAATTCCCTCAAGGCAATTTTCCCCCTCCTGATCGTCAGGTTTGAACACAACTGTGTAATGTTTGGCAGGATGATGGGAAATGGGTAGTGGGGCGAGCTCAGGGGTGGTCTTGTGTTAACGCACGCCACTTCTTGAGGCCCAGATGGGGGCGTCAGATATTCAATCTGCGGTGAGTTTTGGCCGATTTCCCGACACTACCAGGAATTTTCCTTTGCTGGAAAATCTACCCTTTCCAGCACTTGCCTGCAAGGATACAAACCTTTCCCACAACTTCTATCTATTCCCTGAAAGATTCCTTTTTAAGTACCTGCGCAAGGCGAGAGGTGTCTCCCCCAAGATGATGGTGTTACATCTGGTGTGCTGCACAATGCTTTTGGTGAAAGTGACAGTGTGATGTTTAGGAAGCTCTTGGATGTCAGGAGCGTGGCAGGACTGGCGGTGCGATGGTCTTTCTGGCAAGGTCTGTACATATATGACATAAAAAACAAACAAAAATGAAATACAGTGAACCCAAATTTACCGTGTTCAAGACCCAACTGCAATGGGTGTATATCTGCAATATCCTGGGACAAGGGGTGGGTGATATATCACTATAAATATTATATTGATATACAACCACAATTGCAATGAAGTTGGGCAGCTGTGTTAAACAATAATCAAAACAGAATACAATGATTCATAAATCGCATTCAACCTACTGTATATTTCATTGAATACACTACAAAGACCAGATATTAATATTCAAATATTCTGATAAACTGTTGTTTTTATTAAGTACAGTGATCCCTCGCTACTTCACGCTTCAAACTTTGCGCCCTCAGTTCATCACTGATTTTTTTCCTCAATTAAAAAAGCAACAGATGAGCTGTCCCGAGCCGATCACGTAGTCTCACTCTCGCTCCATCCCTCTCCCTGCTCTTTGTTGGTCAGGCAGTGAGCGCACTGGAGTTGCTTATTGAAGTTAAAATGATTGACAGACGTTGATGTTTGATCTTACCAGAGAAGCGAACTTCAAAGCGATGCATGTGTCAATCAACGTTTAACTTGTTAAACAGTTGCTGTGGCAACTCATTGTGTGTAAGTGAGCAGCTTGAGCGGATTTGAGTGGGCTCACTTAATGAAGTATTTAATAAAGCCAAGCATTTTTCTGCTTTATTGTTTAAAAATAATTCGGTGGGACAGTAACATGTTTAAAACTTAACATAATTATTCAATTTGAAGTGCTTCAAAACCATTTCTTCAAAGTTTTTATTTTTTTAAATTAAATTAATTACAATATACTATGGTGCAAAATTTCTGATTCTTAGATTATTCACGATTCGGCCGTGGAAGATTCGAGAACGATTCACAAACATCCAAATTCCGATTATTGAAATATGCCAAGTAAAGCAGAAGTACGACACACTAGGCGCGCCGCGCGGTCTTTGGTACGTAATTAGGGACGGAGCGAGAGTAGCTACACATCATGCTTCTCATTACCCGGCCCCTCGGGTAACGCCAATGCTCAACTCATGGCTCTAGCTCAACTCATGCCACGAGATAAAAAACAACAACAACATACCTGACTGCTGCCGAAAAGCTGCTACAAGCCACATTATGTTACGGTAGATATAATTTATATAGGACTAGATGCATTATAGCTTCGGTATCGTTACCAGCACATCTACAAAAAATTAGATGCGGGCGTTAGTAACGGCCGCCATCTTAAAGCAGTACACTTCCCTGCAAGGCTGTTGTTGCGAACCTTCCAAGCGAACCTAATTAACTTTTTATCTAAAATACTCCTAAATCGGTAAAATATTGACTTGAATCTATCTTTAAAATAGTTTTAAAACTTTTACATGTTGAAAGTAGACAAAAGAGAAATTATGGAATAACAGGAGCAATTTTAACAACTTTAACGGTTGATTCACAACATTAAATTAATTGAAAGTAGTTTAAAGCTGCTGATATAGAATGGGGACTGGAGTTTTTTATTTACTGTTATTTTTGGATATTTGTTTACTGCTATATGTTAACTTGATACTGAAATAGTAGTTTGGTTTAGCCTGAGAGGATTTTTGAACAATTTTGGAACTAATGTACAAAACAAATTTTAAAAAAAACAAAAAAAAAAAACGAGTGGGGTGCATCAATAATCGTTTTATGATCGAATCGGAGCCTCTGAATCGTAATCGTAATCGAATCGTTAGGTGCCCAAAGATTCCCAGCTCTAATGGACACTACCTAATGAAAAATCCCACATGGTACACTACAGTTCAAAAGTTTGGGGTCGCTTAGACCCCAAATTTTCGAAAGGTAGCGTATATATCTTTCTAATGCTAAATCTGATAAATCCATTGGGGAAGGGGGGGTGATACTTTGTGGTTTTTCACTTATTGCGGCGGGTTCCGGTTCCCATTAACCGAGAAAAACCAGGGATCACTGTGATCATTAGCGTAGAGGTCAATGGCTGAAATAAGTTCCAAAAGAGTTGGGATAGGGTCATGTTTCCCCTGTGTTACACATCACATTTTTTTTTCTTTCTTTTCACATGATCATGTTTCAATGCCATTGACTGAAACTGACATCCAATCAATTTTGACTGGAGGCTTGGCAGCAATCATTCGCTGCCACCCCTCCCAGTCATGGATTGCACGTGTGGATAGTTACTTTTTGCAGGTGGGTCTGAAACATATCCCCCGTGATAGACGGGCTTTCACTCTGCAGTAGAGCTGAAACGAATACTCGAGCAACTCGAGTAACTCGAGTTTAAAAACTGATCCGAATAATTTTATTCACCTCGAGGAATCGTTTAATTTTGCCAGCTCTAAGCATCATGTTTTGCCTGGACTACTTTTAATGCGGGACAACGCGCTGACGTCATGTGCGTACAGGAAGAAGCAATAAAATAAAAAAAAACTTACTGCAGTCGACAGCCGCTACAAACTACGCCGACGTTGCTAAAAACTACGCCCGCATGATGCTAGTTTGGTAGCAGGTAACGTCCGATGTGTCTCATGAATATCGCATGCATTTAGGACTAGATGCAAAATGAAAGACTCGGCAGCGTCTGGGCAGCGTTAGTAAACAGCCACCATCTTTAAGCAGTACACTTCTCATCGCTAATAAATGCAACGTTACTGTCACTCGGTCACGTAACATTAGCTCTTCGGAGGGCTAGGTTTCTATTGATTATGACCACTGTCGATGCGTGGCTAAAGTGTCTTACATACAGGTTTTATATAATCTGTGAAAACACAGCGCTGTAGAGTGATGAGGGTGTAAAATTAAAACACAATAAAGCTAACTGTCAGTTTTGGCTCAGTAGTCATTGCTGAATAAAACACCAAGTAGCACAGGTCCCTAATGTGCTCCAATACAGCAGGTATCATACATTTATTTTGAACACTGCAAAAACTCAAAATCCTATCAGTACTTACAGTTTAGACTAACTTAAAACTTAACTAGAACTTAAAAATAGCTTGACACAATTGGAAATTATATTGAAACACATGGGAAGAACACATAGCTTTCAGGTGATGTGTGTTATCAAGCGTAATTACATTTTTAGGTAAGGAATATATATATATATTTTTATAAGATCTAGAAGTTTTTTGAGTGAAAGCAGTGAATTTTTTTTTTCTAGTCACATTTGAGATGTAATTGTTGGCTGTTTTCAACAATGTACATCGAAAATAAAGACATTGACTGAAAATGGTTCAACATTGGATTAAATGTCTTTTTTTCTTCATGTGTATTTATAATTGCTTTTTACCTAAAAAAAGATGTTTTATCCGATTACTCGATTAATCGATAGAATTTTCAGTCGATTACTCGATTACTAAAATATTCGATAGCTGCAGCCCTACTCTGCAGTGATTGTAAGTGTGCTGTGTACCTCACAATGGGTGAGCAGTTCATTTGCAGGGAGCTGAGAGTACATCTTGCGCTCAAACACATCCTTGGCTGCGGCTCTACTGATCAGCTCCTCAGCTTTGCTCCCACCCACCACACGCTGGTTGGAGTGGGTGTACGCCACCTCCTGTACCCCACCTTTGATTAGGAACGTATGTTATTCAAGGAAAATGCCACTCCTACACTTTTAATAGAACTTTAATAGAGTCTTACCTAAGACAGTGTCAATAGTGCCTCTGAATGTTGGAGATGTTTTGTTTTTCATTCCAGTGAATCGGGCACCTTCACATTCACCTCTGCTTGTTCCAGATACGTGAGCATCTTTTTGGGGCCCTGCTTTGACCTTATCGAAGCTTGTGGCATTCTCCTCCTCTGAAGTTGTGAATGACTCGATCTTCTCAGAGAAAATTGCTCCTTTAGTTATTTTTCTCTTTCTGTTACATATTATTTTCCCTCGTAGTTTGTGTCCTTGTCTATGGTTGGAATTCAAGGCATCACTCTTAGACCGTGTCTGCATGTCAAAGTCCAAGTCGTCCGACTCATCAGAAAATTGGTCAAAACGGTGGGATTTGGGAAGCTGCAGACGTTTGGAACTTTTGGCACTGTCTTCATCGCTTTCTTCTAAATTGGTCCTACATGATTTCTGTCGTAGTTTTCTATCTCCATTCATTAGGAATGTTCTTCCCTCTTCAGGGTAATCATTAATCCCAATGTAGGAGTTCTTGTGAGCCGAATTGTCTCTCTCTTGTGATTTCCTTTTCGAACACCCATCACTCCCTGAAGTGTTGTCCTCTTCAGTAGACTCCGGCATAGCTTTAAGCCTTTGAAGCAAAGTGGCAAAACCATGCTGCAGCAGATTGTTTGAACCAGACCCAGCGGAGGAATCTATTCTGTCTGTGCCATCCGCTCCACTGGGACTTCCACGTTCTTCCTCGACATCATCATCACTCCCGCTACTGAAGTCAACCAGCCCTTCTGGAACCTTGGATGCACCCAAGCTCTCCTTGGATGCATCTGCAGCTTCCTGTAATCACAAACACAACAACATAGGAATACGTTGGCACAGGAAAGGGTCATACACTATGAAAAAAACAGCCTATGAGAACATTCCTTGTAGATACAAAACAGATGTTGGTAATAGCAAATCATAATAAACCACAAAGTGACACAGGCTCCTATTAAGATGTAATGCGAGGAACCGACATGTCCAGAAGCTATAAACATTTGGAATTCATTTGGACCACCAACCATGATCCAATTTTTAGTACTCACTGGACAGAACTGTCCACATCGAAAGAGTTTGCACGCATACATGTGGAACCACATGTATTCTATAAGCTTGAGAATGTGTATGGTTCATATTATTTCCATAAATCTAAAAGATGTCAGGAGCAGCACCAACTAAAGATGATAGGACACATTTCAAAATAAAGGAACTGAAAACAGGGGAGCTCGATAAAATGGTTCTGGGTTAGTACATTAAGTATACAGGATGGTCACAATAATTAATAATAATTAATAATTTTCAAGCTACACAAAGCAAGAATTGACTTGGGGGGATACTCAAAATGCTCGAAAATACTCAACCTTTCAGACTATAAGCCACACCTACCAATTTTTATAAGAAAACTGTATTTCTCTATCTCTCTATGTTAGAGGACATTAAAAATCAGGGCCCATCACTGTCCATCTCGAACTAGATTAGGAAATCAGTTTTATTCCCGTTAAGGTCTTATGGTTTGTTATTTTATCGGTTCTCTTTTTTTTTTGCTTGCTTTTGCCATTAGTACTGATGTCATATGTACCTTTCTTTAAATAGTGAAAAGTCTTCTCATATGTCCCTTACTGATGCAATTGAAAAACTAACCCAAACAGTTAATGCAACCTGAGCGTTGTTGTGATGTCCCTAACACAAACTGATTTTTTTTTTTTTTTTAAATTAACAGTACAAAATACAAAATTACAGTAATACAAAACAACCAGTTCACGTAATATATACAGTATGTACTGTACATCATTTACAATTTTTACCTTTACACATTCAAGGGAACCACAGACATAAAGACTTGTGTTCTTAAAAGATAAATGTTAGTATGAGTTATAATAATTCAGCATTCAAACCCCTTTTAATGTTTTCGTTTTTATAAAATTTGAAAAATGAGTTTAACTAGTAGGTCGCCATTGTTGTTGACAACGCAATGCGGTGACGTCACTGGGCAGCGCTGTCGTACTTCCACAGTGTCACTTGTTAGTAGAGGTGTGCAAAATTTCCGATTCTTAGATTATTCGCGATTCGGCCGTGGAAGATTCGAGAACGATTCACAAACATCCAAATTCCGATTATTGAAATATGCCAAGTAAAGCGGAAGTACAACACACTCAGCGCGCCGCGCGGTCTTCGGAATGAAGAACGGAGCGAGAGTAGCTAAACATCATGCTTCTCATTACCCGGCCCCTTGGGTAATACCAATTCTCAACTCACGGCTCTAGCTCAACTCATGCCACGAGATTAAAAAAAAACAACAACAACATACCTGACTGCTGCCGAAAAGCTGCTACAAAGCACATCCACATAATGTTATGGTAGATATAATTTATATAGGACTAGATGCATTATAGATTCGGTAACCTTAGCAGCACATCTACAAAAAGCTAGATGCGGGCGTTAGTAAACGGCCGCCATCTTAAAGCAGTACACTTCCCTGCAAGGCTGTTGTAGCAAACCTTCCAAGCAAACCTAATTAACTTTTTAACTAAAATACTCCTAAATCGGTAAAATATTGACTTGAATCTATCTTTAAAATAGTTTTAAAACTTTCACATGTCGAAAGTAGACAAAAGGGAAATTATGGAATAATGGGAGCAATTTTAACAAATTTAACGGTTGATTCACAACATTAAATTAATTGAATGTAGTTTAAAGCTGCTGATACAGAATGGGGACTGGAGTTTTTTATTTACTGTTATTTTTGTATATTTGTTTACTGCTATATGTTAACTTGATACTGAAATAGTAGTTTGGTTTAGACTGAGAATATTTTTGAACAATTTTGGAACTAATGTACAAAACATTAAAAAAAAAAAAAAAAAAAAAAAAAAAAAAAAAAAAGGAGGGGGGGTGCATCAATAATCGTTTTATAATCGAATCGGAGCCTCTGAATCGTAATCGTAATCGAATCGTTAGGTGTCCAAAGATTCCCAGCTCTACTTGTTAGCTAAATAAACATGTCGTTGATTCTGCCCTTCAAATTTAAACCCTACCGGAAAAGTGAATATTTCACAGAACAAGCAGGAAAAGAAATTGATCGATTTGGATTCGAACCCAAGTTTCCCGTGCAACAGATGAGCAC
Source organism: Corythoichthys intestinalis (assembly GCF_030265065.1). Lineage (NCBI taxonomy): Eukaryota > Metazoa > Chordata > Actinopteri > Syngnathiformes > Syngnathidae > Corythoichthys > Corythoichthys intestinalis. The sequence goes on along the minus strand of NC_080397.1, from coordinate 19,698,145 downwards.
TTAGACCAGAGGACTACACTTCCACCTGACGTTAGAGTCATGATTTTCCTTAAAAAGCAATTGCAACCAAAATGCACTGTAAAACCTCAAAGGGAAACGCAACTGAAAAGAAAGTGCGGCTAGATTGACCACGGAATTAAAAAACGAGGCTGACTTCAGACAGCAAGAAGACAACAAGAACATAGGGACTGCGTATAAGGGTTTTTTGAACACACACAAAAACGCGATCGTGAAAAGGGAGACACAAAAAGGGTCCGTGACAGCAGGTTGGGATCAATAAAAACAAAAAAATTAAAAAACGGGGAAAAACTGCAGTGAGAGGCAGATAGACGGGAAAAAAAACAAGGCAATGATGCCACTAACAACGGAGGGATATACAAACTGTCAAATGGCAGCAAGTCAACACAAGCCGCTTAGGATCGGTTTAAAGACACTGCTGATGAGCTGGAATTGGATGAAGGTACGACGTTGGAAACTCATCCCACATCTTAGTAGTAAAACAATCTGAGCAGCAGCATAATGTGAAAAAAAATCATGCCAGTGGTCATACTAGCTTTGCCTGCTAGCTAACTTTTCTTCCAGTCCAGACCAACAGCATCATCACCCCCAGCGTGCATTGCACGCATAAAACATGGCGCCCTCCGTAAGTTGAAACTTACTAAATATTATAGATTTTTAAATCAATGGCAATAATATATGCGGTTCTCATAACATATTTTAGTAAAAGAGAACAATTGTGGCTTATCAGAGCCTACAAGTCTGCAGGCATGAAAATGGGTCAGGGGTTAAAAAGGTGTGAAGGGTGTGGAGGAAATATGTTCCTGTATGAAATATGTACACTGTACAATTAGGGCTGTCCCAAACGACTAATTTTCTCTCGATTAGTCAGCCGACTATTTTTACGATTAGTCGACTAATCTAATAATTTTTGTTTTCCTTTTTTTTTTTTTAAACTAATTTAGCAATTAAATTTTTGATGATGCTTATTAATTCACAAAAGCATTTTGGAACACTTAAAGTCTTTATTAAAGTACAAATAAACACGCAAATAACAACAATAGGTCACAAATAAACAGTGAGGTCAAATGCTGATAGCATTAACTAGTACAAAAGAATAGAATGTAAACAGATTCAGAACACTGACTTCGCCTTTCAAACATGATTCAAAATAATTCTTAAAAAATATATCTAGCATTAAAGTGCCTGTGACACGAAAAAGCATGTTTATTTCATAATACACGCGGTATTTTATGCCCCTGAATGATATGGGCCGCTTGGATGTGTGTGGAAGCGATCGCTATTTTTATTTAGTTTTTTGAATCCCGCGCCATGAAAATGAGTGACTTCTGGCTTCGGTCTTGCATTGAGGAAGAGGGCGCTGTGACGTGTACGGTAGAAGACGTCCTCTTCACGCTACAGTGTACTGTTGTGTATGAGAACGAAGGATTCAGCTGATTTTGCGGATTAATACGTTTATTTTTCGCATCATGCCAGCCAAACGGCTGCAGAAAAATCATTCTGTATGAGGGAGAGGCGTATGCGCCTTTTTGGAGTTTCAAAAGGTTCCCATTCACCGTGGATATTTACTGTGGGACCATTGGACTTACGAGGAAGTGAGTAAACATCTTGTTTTGTATTATGTCAAATACGAATACAGCGATTACAAAGTAAACACTACAAACTTTCTTTAAATGAAGGACTACTTACGTTTGATCATTGATAGGCATGTAAAAAGCTCTCCTAATGCTCATTAGCAGCAGCACGTTAGCTGCACAACAACTCCAGCCACCCTCCTCCGGGGAACGAACTGTAAATTGCTCTCCGCCGGGCGGTTTGCCGATCCGCAATGACAATCGACAACCAGGTCGTCATGTCAAATAATCCAGGGTAGTTATGTGTGATTTTCCGCTTCGAAGACTTTGAAACATCACTCGGTTCGGGTTAGCATGTCGGCTAGCTGTCACGCCTTCTGGTTTGTTTACATTCTCCGAAGCCGGGGAAGGGAAATGACATATGTCCGATTTAGGTGTCATAAAATATCGTTCGGGAGGTGCGACAGTAAAGGTGAAGTCGACAGTTTTGACCATTATGGAGTAATCTTGCCATGTCGTCCTGAATAAATGCATTTTTATTATTTCATATTCCATTCAGCACAAGACTGTTATTTGTCATGCCATTTATTTAGCAATTGCGGAAAATACTTGGATAAAAAGAATATCCTGTAAAAATATTGAAGTAAAGAGACAGAAACAATGACATTTTGCCGCTCTCTTCGTCGCGTTTTCCTCGTTGTGAATAGTTCCCCCTCGACGGGCTGACTGGTCCTTCTCAAGCCATTTATATAGCTATTGGGGAAAAATACTTGGATAAAAAGAATATCCTGTAAAAATATTGGAGTAGAGAGACTGAAACAATGACATTTTGCGGCTCTCTTCGTCGCATTTTCCTCGTTCTGAATAATTCCCCCTCAATGGGCTGAATAGTAAAACCGATGAGCCCAGTCTACCGCTGACGTCATCCACCTGTTGGGGACGCTAAAGCCCTATAATGGTAGGCGTGGCTAACCGGCAGATTAAAAGACTAATTTCTCGTCATCTGTGCTTTGCTAAATTGTTGTATATAGTCGAATCGTCTCAAAATATGATTCTAATTCACATAATAATGCCATTTAAGACTTTTTTTCTCGTGTCATATGCTCTTTAATATTATAGTATACTACAATATATAATAGTATTATAATCATTTTTCAAAAAGGGTTTAAAGTTCAAGTTAAAAATTTTAAAGCTATTCTTAGTCGAATCTGAACTAGAGCAGGGCGGTAAACCGACAATTTACCGGCACCGAAATTCTTCACGATGACCGACGTAATTTTGACCATGACGGTAAATTCGGTAATTTAATAAAACAAGAAAATATAGTCTTTCCATCCCGCTTTGACTCTGTGTTGTTCGGCAATGTTCATTCCCCTTTAAGAAAGCAGAAAGTGTGCTTACGTATGGAGTCACGTGGTTATCAGGAAGCCAAACAAACAAGAGCCCTGTGAGCAAACGTGATAGAGTGTGGCTTAAGGGAGGTTCGCCAAACTTTCACCCGACATTAAATAGACTCTTGGCGGCATCCAGACAGGCTTTCACCCGCTGTCTTCCCTTGTTCTCACGATTTCCAAAGAGGATGCTTTCAATGCTTTCTACTAGTAGCCAAGCCACAGGCTAACGCTCGTGGCTAACGCTAGCGGCTAACGCTACAAATAAATGTGATGGAGTCGGATAGCGGCTCTAACCTTGGCGAAACACCTGAACTTAATGAGTGGATAGGGCACGGACTGCATCTAGCAATTAGTATGTCACGTTATTGTGTATCTCTGTCTATGTGTGATTTCTGATGGCTGTTATGATAGTAAAGCATTCAGCATAAAGTACAATCCAACAGTGAAAATTTTAATATGACTGTTTAACCCTTTAACACCTAAGCCCTATTTTGGCCGAATTTGCATGCATTTGATGTTGCCTTTATATTTCAAAGAAAAAAATGTTCACAATGGGTCCCTTTTTTCAGGACACCTTGAACTTCATGTCCAAACTGTTGTTTTCTTCACTGACCAATTATAATCCACATTTTGGACCCAAAAAGACAAAAAAATGCCAAAATATTTTTTCAAAATTTGTAATGTTGGTGTCCCATTGACAACCAAACATGCTCGACCAACCGTTTTGAAGCTTGATAATATTTATTCAACTTTTTAGGATAAACATTCAATAGAAAAAAATAAGATTGAATAGTTTTATGTTTGACTATTCAACACAAACAGCGGGTATGGTCATAGGCGTTTTTGGCCTTTACACATACTATGGTCAAAACAGGTTATATACAGTGCAAAATAGTGAGAAAAAAAATTATATATATATCATCTAACACAAAAAAGGTTTGGAGGATATCTCTTTGTGAAGTTAGGTATTATACCCATCACCTTATATAAAGTATACGTACATGCAATCAAGCTTCTCGAACACACATCTATATAAAAATTGAGAAGATTCATAGTGAAGAAAAATATATATATAACATTGAAAAAAGTATTTTCAAAAATATTGACAAGTAGTTCAGTTCAATTCAGTTTTTTCAGGCATGCGGCCCGATAGTTTTTTTTTTTTTTTTTTTTGCGCACTCAATAAAGTTTGTTTTTGAACAGGTCACTGAGCTGCGTCACATACAACGTCACACAGCCTACTCTTCTGCCGTTTGAGCGCTGCTGTCACTTCTACTCGCCGAGACGCCGACTAATCCGAGGAAAACAACGACAAATGCAGCTCATTCTATTCCTTGAGTTGATGAAAAAATGCATTAGCTTGCGCTAAATTTAGTTTTCGATTCATTCTGCACGTTTCAAAGTCGCTCGCGCAATCCAACCGGTGTTCATGCCTCCTTTTCCTTAGTTGGCGCCTAGCTCGGCAATTTATTAAAAATGTTCACATTCGGTTCGTCCTTCTTGACATCACAACGGATCTTGGGATATGTAGTCTTTTGTGCTGCGTTCGGTTTTGAAAAAGGACCAGAAATGATGGAAATATGGAGATAGATACATGGTACATGCAGCGTTTTAATGCATATTTATGAGTGCAATAAAACTATAAAACTCAAATGACATTATCTCCCGTTTTTCATGGTCGATTGACTTCAGATAAAAACTGGCGTGGACATCAGCTTCCGCACTTTCAAATGAGACCAACCAGCGGCACGTGGGTGACGTAATTACAGCGTGACGAAGCTTCAAATACGACATGCATAAACGCGTCGCTGCCGACACGTTCGGTGTTAAAGGGTTAATGGCCCCAGCTATTTTTCTGTATGTGCTTAATTCTGTGTCATTAGATCAATGCAGCTTTAATGTGTCTGTGTGGGGGTTCATGTGTGCTTGCATGTATTAAAAAATGCACTGAGGGAAAAAAAAACTGAAACCTTGAAGTAAACACTTGTGTTAAGTAAATATGTCACAGCAGCAATTAACAATAAGTTGTCTTTTTGAAGTGTACTGTTCAAGCTGTAAGTCATTTGTATTACAATGACATGTTTGCACAGGCATATTGATTTTGACAATGTACATTGTTCAAGCCATACAAGCTGTTATAAATGTTCGTACTTGAATTCTTATTGTTTACAATCAGTTTTTGTATACTTAATGTTTAGACTGCATGTACGATTGTTAAACATATTAAATTGAAAGCTGGTAAATAAATCAACAAGAAACGGTTAATCTGTATTTCATGCATTGATTCAGATTTTCAAATTATATAACAGTCCGCTTGGGCAAATTTATGGTCATTTATCGTTATCGAGGTAAATCTGCTCAATTTACTGCGATACGTGCTTAAGACCATATCGCCCAGCCCTAATCTGAACTCACTCTGAAGTATGTTGGATTAACTCCAGAACTCGTTATTTATGTGACAAACATGACATGCTTTTATTTTGAAATGTTCACTGGAAGTACATTCGCTAAACCGCTAACAGTAAGCTTTACACTCTGCAAAAAAAAGCTCTTTTTGTCATTGTATGTGGTGTCAGTAATCAATTTACTTCATTTTTTTTTTTGCAAATGCTGTTAACCAGCGATTTTTCATGTTTGAAGTGTCACCTTTTAACCACAAGTTTGCGTTTTGGAGAAGACTGCCAATGTTTTATAGCAGGCTAAAGTAGGTTGCCTTTTTCACCATTAGCCTCAATGTAGCAATGCTAACGTTTACAGTGTTTAATATAGTTGTGTTTCCTTATTTTGTATGTCTGAACTTTAATTCTACGGTGTGTTGATGACCAATAAACAACTGAGAAAAGAACTGGAGTCTCATATGCCATCAACGCGCACATGTACACGCACGCACAAATCTATGCACGCACCCACGCGACGATAAAACGCAGCCTTGAAAATTACCGCCCTCATTTTTACTTTCCGTGCGATAAATGGACTCATTGCATATCGCGACAGGCTTAGCAACTTCAATAAAACATGTTAGTTAGATGGATTTACAATCTGCAGCTTGCAATTGTCTCCTGTCGTATTCCAAAATTACATCTGGGTGACGGCTATTTAGGTGTTCATTCACGGCCGCCCAGCATGCAGCCAAGTTTGGCATTGAAGAGACAGGACACAAGAGTGTAACCCTCCTTTTTCGTTGAAATAAGACACTGTTTTGGCCACTCTGGTACGCTTTTTTTGGCTTTGTGCTGCTTTCCCCGCTTGCATACCAGGCATCCGACATTAAAAAAATCTCTCGAACCACCCCCTCCAAAAAAATGTCTCCTCAGATCCACACAATTCACGTAAGTCACCCTTTTTGACTTCAAAACGGCGAATTTCACCGAAAGATGAGAGATTTTCATGCCTATGGCAGCCAATAAATCAATACATACAAAATGAATAAATACATTTTAAAACCCGATCTTTTTCACTCGGTTCAGATCTTCTTAAAATGACGTGATGAAGCCCGAGTTCCCATCACGTGATCGGACAGGTGACATCCGTAAATATCACTTTTTATTTCAATCTGATCAATCAGATAAACATATTTACATTTTTTCCCCTCTCATCCATATATACAGTTCTAAAAGTTGCAGATGTAGTTTGTGATCATTTCTCAAAAGAACCAGATGCGGTTTAGTCGGCTGGTTGACTGACACACAGGAAGGCCCCAGTATGAGGTATCCCCCTTTTTAGCATGGGAAAGTGAGGTTTGAGCAAGCCACTGGGGAGAGATGTGTGGGCAAGGGATGGGAAAGATGTGTGCTTCGTGTTTTGGTGCTCTAAGAAAAGCAGAGGGACTCACGCTAACGCAGTGCATCTTGCCTTCCTTCCCCATTGCCTCCGCGTTTGTGTGTGTGCTAGTTGTCATGACGCCCGCCTCCACTTGCCCTTCACGCTGGAATGAGGAGACAGACAAATAGGCATGCATTTGCAAAACATTTTTGTTGGATAACGAATCACTGTCAAGTAAAAAGACAAAAACATTTGTATATTTTCAAGATAAAAATCTCATGTATTCAAGTTTAAATTCATATTTTCTTGTTTTTAAAGGAGTAATTCCGACTAAATTTGTATTCTTCCGACGAAAGTTGTATATTTTTGGGAACAGTTTTGCATATGTGGAATGAAAACTCAGATAATATTGGAGGGGAATGTGAAATGTTTCAAAAAGTATAAATTCTTTGAGAAAAAGCTGCATATTTTTAGACAACTCATATATATTAGGGCTGTCAAACGATTAAAAATTTTTAATCGAATTAATTACAGCTTAAAAATTAATTAATCGTAATTAATCGCAATTCAAACCATCTATAAAATATGCCATATTTTTCTGTAAATTATTGTTGGAATGGAAAGATAAGACACAAGATGGATACATACATTCAACATGCAGTACATAAGGACTGTATTTGTTTATTATAACAATAAATCAACAAGATGGCATTAACATTATTAACATTAACATTCATCCATGGTTAGAAAGTCTTGTAGTTCTTAAAAGAAAAATGTTAGTACAAGTTATAGAAATTTTATATTAAAACCCCTCTTAATGTTTTCGTTTTAATTAAATTTGTAAAATTTTCAATCAAAAAATAAACTAGTAGCCCGCCATTGTTGATGTCAATAATTACTTACACAATGCTCATGGGTGCTGAAGCCTATAAAATCAGTCGCACCCAAGCGCCAGCAGAGGGCGGCAAAACTCCATATAACACAATTAACAAGCAGTTCACTGTACTGTCATTTAAATCTGTCTGAGCGGGGGGAGTGCGTTAATTGCGTCAAATAATTTAACGTGATTAATTTAAAAAATTAATTGACAGCCCAAATATATATGTTTTTTTAGAAAGATGGAACACATTTTTAAGACGGAAAGTTGCATATTTTCAATGTCAACATTGATACAACAGTATATTTAAAAATGTTAAAAGTTTAAGAGTAAAAGAATAAAATGTTTTTGTTTCAAGACAAAATTAAGGAAGACTTATCAGAGAAACCGTTTGGGTTGACTGTGTGCATTGTAAGGGTGAGCAGTGACCTGATAAAAGTTATTTTCCAGCATAGTTGAAATATAAAATAGTCGGTATTCTTTGAAGCAAGGGATAACCTGCTGATTAAAGGAGTTTTACTTAGTTCACACAGCAAGTCAATTCCGATTTCTTTACCCCGTTTTTCAACACTTATCTGATATCTTCATGCAGTATGAACAGTCCAATTCCTATGTTTTCAAATCCGATCTGGGCCTCTTTCATATGTGAATATAAATTGGATAAGTATCCGATGCCTGTGCACTACAAATGCTCATCAGTACACATATACAGTATGTCAGCAACAAGTGAAATACAACACCACTGTTCGACAACACAAACAAAATGTGCGAACGAGCAATGACAAACCAAAGCACAAAAATACCTTTTGCTTCTTGATACCGCAAAGCTATCAGGTTAAATAAAATGTGTGCTTCGGTAGCATTAAATCTTCAAAAGTTTCCACAAAAGCATGATGGCCGAGACCTCCCTTTCCGTAAACAGTGCACTGCGACACGTCACGGAGTAATTCGCTTATCTTTGTGCAATATAAGCTGCTACACAGAAAAATCTTTTTCTTTTTTTAAACAAAAAAACCTGAATTAAGCCAACTATTGCTTAATGTGGATACATAATTTTAAAATTCAATTGGTGACAGAATATGCCTATATAAAAAAACTTTACTTTTTCTTTAGTTTAGAAAATGTCATACTGTTCCGATCACATATTTTTGCACCCGAGTCCGAGTCATCTGATTTTGAGAATCTGGCGATACCGAGTCCCGATCCGACAGCGGGGAAATTTTTTTTGGTTTGTTCTTATACTGTACTTTTTACAGTACTTCCTCTTCCGCTGTTTCCGGGTGTTGTGGAGTATAAAATGTATATATTTTTTGTATCTTTTGGCAATGCCATTGTATCTCTGGATTATTTTGTCAATTTTTAGCCCTTAAAAAGTAAAAAAAAAAAAAAAAAAAAAGATATAAATTGGGCCTGAATGGAAAAAAATAACATTGCAATATCACAGTTACATTTTGCATTAGTTGCAACTAACTTTCTTCTTGAGGTTGACATGCTACCCAGTGTCCCACCGTGCAGCCTTCTTCATGTTAATAATGAATAAGAATAACATAAAAAATGCTTGACTTTATTAAATGCTTAATTGAGTGAGTCCAATCAAATTCACTCACGCTTTGACGCTCACGCTGCCGAGAAGAGCCTCTCACTTGAATGAGTTGCCACAAACTGGTGTGTAACAAACTAACCAATAATTGACACATTTGCACCTTTGATCGCAGAGCTAGTCTGAGTAGATAAAAGCTACAAACCTGTCAATCGTCGTTAACTTTAACTACCAAACACAAGCTGGTGACCAGGAAAAAAAAAAAAAAAAGTTTGGTCGCACTGCTTAGCTAGCAGGAGCGAGGTGAGGCTATACGAGAATGAAGCAAAAAAATATATATATATATATTTTTTATATTAAAAACCCAATCCCATTCCCCCAATTTTGATCCTTTGAAAAATGCCGTGATTGGCATATATATTGTACTTATATATAGCCACACAAAATCTTACCTCTAGTATCTTGCGTGTGAGGCATGTCCCTTGGGTCTGAAGCCTAAAGAGGTTATTGATCCCAAACAGCTCCCCCTTTTTGGTGCCCTGCACGGCATCAAAGTACCGCCTCGCACTCTCCATGCCAACAACTGAGCTTTGCAATTGCTGATTGTAAACAAAGAAAGGGTTGTCAGTGATTATTTAACTATCATCATTATGAAGTATTTTATTTGGTCTAACACAAAATTCTAACAACAAATTAAAATTGGAAGTAGCAATTAACAGGCCCTCAGAATTATTTTAATGAAATAGTTTTTTATTCTATAAGTACAGTTCAGAGGTAATTTTTCATTTCATTAAATTCACATTCAATCTTTAGGAACTGTTTGTTTATCAACATATATGTTGGTCATGTTTCCTCTATACTTAAACAGTGTTTAAATATCGAGGTTTTACAACAGGGTTTATGTACAAGAAAAAAGTTTTGTTCCAGAAAAAAATAGGGAGCTTCAAAAAGGCAAAAAAAAAAAAAAAAAAAAAATGTCGTGAGGAATCTCTTCAAGAGATCTTTTGCGGTGTCTAATGAAGCCGTAAACATTAAACCCACAAAAAACCGTGATAGTTTAAGACATTAAACATTTGTTTGATCGTTTGATAAACTATTGAGTATGGCCCGAGGCTGACTGTCCTTTGATATACTAGAAAGTAAAGATTCTCAATATCAGTGTTTCCCAACCTTTTTTGAGTCAACACATACCAGGTGCAGTACTTTCGAACAATTATAACAGTACTACCACCAAAAGGTTTATATACTGAACAAATATTAATGGTGATATTTTGAGAGCAAATTATTGTTAAATTGTCACTATACATTGTTGGTATAGTACAGTATGATGTAAGGATATTTGTCCTAGTAAATCATGGAAAAAAGAATAACAGGAAACGCTGTCCAGTGGCACGTTATGATTTCTGGCATTACATTAACTTCATAATTACAGTATCTGAGTACCTGTTTGTAGACTTGTCTGAGGTAGGTAATTTCCTCCACGGTCCCCAATGAGATGAGCCTGAAAACAGTCACGTCTCTGCACTGGCCAATACGATACGCTCTGAAGAGACGCACATAATAGAAATGACCACCGAACAGACGTTAAATAGTGGAACATTTGGATGAAGGAAAAAAAAAAACTTTGGAATATGATACAGACAAAGTGAAGACAAAAATGAAGACAGACAAACCTGTCAATAGCCTGGAGGTCATTGGCTGGGTTCCATGTTGGGTCGAATAATATCACAACATTGGCCCCTACAAAGTTAAGGCCTAGACCACCTGCCCTGGAAAGTATATATACTGTATTTATCAATTAGTCTTCATATCAGTCCTGGTACAGCCAGTGTTGTGCATGAACACGTTCATATTTTGAGCGAGCATGAACTGAACGCTTCATATTTTGGACTCATGAATGTTACTGTGAAGGTGCTCATTCTAGCGGTTGTGAGTGACGTTCATAACCTCGTTCATTATCAAGTACTGGTTTCGTGCAGCAAAGAACATACGCGACTATAGCCTATCAGTGATGTCAACTATTTTTTTATGCACCGTAACTCGTGCACATCACAGTACATGTCATCAAAAAATGCTTAACGGCATTGGGAAGACGCGTTGAGAGAGAACTTTCCTCCATGACCAAACCTAAGTAGATAATTCCTTTCTAAGGCTTTTTATTTTTGTACTTCTTGAGTGCCTCTGCTTTTTGAATTGTCGCTTTTTTGATCCCCACACCAAAGAGCACCAAAAGTGTACTTTGTACACCCAGCAGCACTCCATGCACCTCATGTTATACTGTGGATAATTCTTTATTTAGAGAAAGTTTTTGGTGTTTACTTTGGAATCGCTGCATTTGCAGCCATTTGCATGTGCAGAGCTAAAAGAACTACTAAAGTTATTTTTTTTTAAATCATGAACTTTAGTTCAAAATTATAAATTATGAACTATGAATTGAACAGTTCATTTTAACGTTTGCAAACTGCAATTTGAACTAGTTCATGTAGAAAATGAACTTGAGTCTCATTAAGCGAGCAAACATTCCAGAAAAGCCTTTCGCTTGGCGTGTGCGATTGCCTCAGCATCTCGACAGGTGACATGCAAGCGCTCTCTTGCTTTGTCTCCTTCAAGTGTCTGAGCGTTCCGTCAGGGCGCATATGAGCGTCTCACGTCAACTGAATCCCCCATCTGCCACCTCTTGCTCATCCCAGTTGTCTCCGGTGATAGAATTTTGTATCGAAGTGCATCCGAATGATTTGTGCTTACAAGTAAATCATTAACCATGTCCACCAAGAGAATGGCGACCAAAGACAGTAAGAAAAAGAAAATAATGCTTGGAATTTAAACGAAGCACAGAATAAGAAGATAAAATGAAAAGAGTGTGCATTTCAGCTATCTTTGTAAAGCGTTTTAGCGTTCGAGTCCTACAATCTGGTAAGTGCTTGTGTATAAATAACATTGTTTTTATACTTTTACATTTCCTTTTTAGATGTTTAGCCTTAAAAATGATGCCTTGACTTATAGTTTAGGGGTAACTTGAGGGGGTCGTGGGAAGTGTTGCACGCGTTATCTGGCATTAAATTTCCTATGGAGAAAATACATTAATGATACGAGCACATCCACATTACGAGCTTGGCCGTGGAACGCATCATGTTCCCATTATGATGGTCTCACTGTATAGTTGAGTCATTTTTGTCAAACGACAATCTGCAGAAATACAGTAGCGCACATTAGGCCTGAACGATATATCGTTTAAACATCGCCATCGCGATGTGCGCATGCGCAATAGTCCCATCGCAAGGACGTGCGATAGTTTTTTCATTTCATTTTTTTAAATCCACAAACGTTTGTTTTGAGGAAGGAGCGCGAAGGAGAGCGCACAGCCTCTCATCTCATTCCCTCCAACTCGCAGTCATCGGCCCCTCCCCTGCTACAGCGGAATGGAGGGAGGAGGGGCCGAACAGCAGAGCGGAGGGAGGAGGGGCCGTTTTCAAAGTGAAAGCAAGCAACACGTTGAATAGGGAAGACTGTCTCCAAAAGGAGTTTTGGAAGTATTTTGGCTATCGACAAGAATATAAGGAACAAAAAACAGCCCTGTTGACAGTGCCTCGCCATGGTTGCCTCAACAAGAAGTAATCCGTCGAACATGTGGGACCATTTAAAACGCAGGTATCTATGCATTCCTGCTACGAGCTTCCCATCAGAGGCTTTTTAGTACAGGTGGGAACATTGTTACGTGCCAGCGTTGTTGTCTCAAGCCTGCAATGGTGGATAAACTAGTAGTCTTGGCCAAAAACCTATGAGACCCAGTTGAGAATTGCTGAGCAAGGAAGGTGGACGATATGCAGACAAATACATAACACAGCTGCAGGAATGTCTTTTCTTCTTTTTATTCATGTGACAGCTAACAGGAAGGCAGGAAATTTGGGAGTTAAAATGGTTCTGTTATTCATCAGTTATTTGCTGTTATTCAGTTCAATTATTTACAAGTTCAATTGAGTTTCTGTTTCTTTTATATTTAAATTAATTGTAAATCGTATTTTTCAAATAACTATAGTACAGCTGCACATAAAGTTTTGATACTTAATATTTTTTAAATATTTTTACAATTTTGTTGCAGTTTTGCAGTTTTATATTGTTATATTTTGTGTAAACAACTCAGGGGACTAATGCACTTGCACTTTTATTTGACAGATTTAATATTTAAGTTCAAATATGTTGACAACTTTATTGTTTTACTGAGGTTTTTATTTATTGTTATAGTTTGTGAACAACTCTTATTTGTCATATTTAATATTTTTGTTCAACTATGTTTACAACTTTGTTGTTATTTTACAGAAGTTTTTATTTATTGTTATATTTTGTCAAAAACTTAGGGGACGAATGCACCTGCTCTTTTATTTGTCATTTAATGTATTTGCTGCTGTTGAAGTGTCAAATATTGTGTTCAATAAATTATCTATTTTGTGCAGACATTGCTTCCTGGATCCCTTCATAATAATACAGCAATCTTAATCATTCACAAATGAAACGGTATTATATGAATACACTGTGGTCACGGTGTGTCATGCAAAGTATTTCCAAACAGCTATTCAAGTCATCTAGTGAAAATTTCTTTAAAAAAAAAAAAAAAAAAAAAATATATATATATATATATATATATATATATATATATATATATATATATATATATATTTTTTTTTACTATCGCAATATAATATCGCAATATATTGCACACCTCAAAAAAAAAATAGTTTTTTCCAATATCGTTCAGGCCTAGCGCACATTATTTTTGAGTATTTACTGTGAGTATACACTGACATGGTGGACACCAAGCACAGGTTGATGTGAGCAGAGGTGTTGAACTCCTTGACAATGTGCACTCTCTCTTTAGCTTTGGTGGTCCCATCCAATCTGCTATAGTCATGCCCCTCAGCCATGAAGTAGCTCTCCAGAATGTCCAACACCTGCCAAGGACCAAATCAAAAGAAACCAATGGTAAAGCATCTGTGAATTTTCACTGCAATTCAAGCTCATCTAATTTAATTGAAAAGAGACAATTACAACACCCTGATGCAAGATAACATTCCCCTTATAAATACAATCCCAATTCCAATGAAGTTGGGACGTTGTGTTAAATATAAATAAAAACAGAATACAATGATTTGCAAATCATGTTCAACCTATAATTAATTGAATACAGTATGAAAACATGATATTTATAGTTTAAACTGATAAACTATAATTGATTCATAAAATCCACTTAGAACTTAATGGCCGCAACAAATCCTAAAAGAGCTGGGTGAGTCAAATTGAGGAATGCTCACAGATTAAGCTATAAATCAAGCAAAAATGGGAAAGAAATCCACCTACAAAGCTTCAACAATTTGTGTCTTCAGTTCCAAAACATTTACTGAGTGTCATTAAAAGAAAAGTTGATGTAACACAGTGCAAAACATGACCCTGTCCCAACTTTTTTGGAAAGGTTTGCAGCCATAAAATTCCAAGTTAACGGGTATTGAGTTTGAACATCAAATATTACGTCTTTATACAGTATTCATCTAAATTTAGGTTGAACATGATTTGCAAATCATTTATTCTGTTTTTATTTATGTTTAACACAAGGTCCCAACTTCTTTGGAATTTGAATTGACACCAAAGGAATCAAACCCTCTGAATCACAGTATAAATCAGTTCATTGAACTAAGAGTGTAATGACTACTTCAATACAAATTGTTGATTCTGCCTGTGTTCCTAATATCCAATTGGATTGATCTCTGCTCGTCAAGTCAACACGCTACATAGATTGATCTGAGCAAACTTTAAAAAGTGATCTGTGATCATTCCATTGTATGGCTACTAGGAATTACAGCATTGGATTTTAACATTTCATGTCTAATTGTGTATGTGTTTCAATTTCAACAAGCACACTTTCCTATCGCTTTACATTGTCTCTTGCCATACAGAGTGCTGTGACAATGCTATGGGCATGCACGGACTGTTACCCAGTTGAACTGTAGCTGCACTGCAAATAGAGGGGCTGCTTTGGCAAGGCAAGCCAAATTTATTTATATAGCACAATTCAACACAAGGCAATTCAAAGTGCTTATCATCACATGAAGATCATAAAAATCACATTTAAATCAATACAACGTAAAAACCAAGACAATCAAAATAGGAAATAAAATTTATACATAAAAATCGCATTTAATCACAAATAGAATAAAATAAATAAAAAATAAAACAAAAACTACTACTACTCATTAGAGGTGTGCAAAATTTCCGATTCTTAGATTATTCGCGATTCGGCCGTGGAAGATTCGAGAACGATTCACAAACATCCAAATTCCGATTATTGAAATATGCCAAGTAAAGCGGAAGTACAACACACTCAGCGCGCCGCGCGGTCTTCGGGACGGAACGGAGCGGGAGTAGCTAAACATTATGCTTCTCATTAACCGGCCCCTCGGGTAATGCCAACGCTCAACTCACGGCTCTAGCTCAACTCATGCCACGAGATAAAAAAACACAACAACATACTTGACTGCTGCCGAAAAGCTGCTACAAGTACAGCTAAGCTACATAATGTTACGGTAGATATCATTTATATAGGACTAGATGGATTATCGACTCGGTAGCGGTAGCAGCACATCTGCAAAAAGCTAGATGCGGGCGTTAGTAAACGGCCGCCATCTTAAAGCAGTAAACTTCCCTGCAATGCTGTTGTAGCGAACCTTCCAAGCAAACCTAATTAACTTTTTATCTAAAATACTCCTAAATCGGTAAAATATTGACTTGAATCTATCTTTAAAATAGTTTTAAAACTTTCACATGTCAAAAGTAGACAAAAGGGAAATTATGGAATAACGGGAGCAATTTTAACAACTTTAACGGTTGATTCACAACATTAAACTAATTGAATGTAGTTTAAAGCTGCTGATACTGAATGGGGACTGGAGTTTTTTTATTTAATGTTATTTTTGTATATATGTTTACTGCTATATGTTAACTTGATACTGAAATAGTAGTTTGGTTTAGCCTGCGAGTATTTTTGAACAATTTTGGAACTAATGTACAAAACTTTATTTAAAAAAAAAAAAAAAAAAAAAAAGGAGGGGGGTGCATCAATAATCGTTTTATAATCGAATCGGAGCCTCTGAATCATAATCGTAATCAAATCGTTAGGTGCCCAAAGATTCCCAGCTCTACTACTCATAATAATTGAAATCAGCAATGGAGATAAGCAAAAGAGGAATACAAAGCAAGTAGATTGAAATATATAGACAGTTATGGATATGCAGTGCTAAACAAAAGCGTTTTTAGCCCTGATTTAAAGGAGCTAGCAGTTTGAGCATACTTCAGACATTCAGGTAACTTGTTCCAGAGGTGAGGAGCATAATGACTAAATGCTGCCTCACCCTGCTTGGTTCTTGTTCTTGGAACATGCACGAGACCGGTTCCAGACGACCTTAGGGGTCTAGATGTCTCGTAGGAATCTAACAAATCAAGCATGTATTTTGGTCCAAGGCCATTAAGTGTTTTGTAGACGAGCAGTAGTATTTTATAGTCTATCCTTTGACTCACTGGAAGCCAGTATCGCGATTTCAAAACCGGTGTAATGTGGTCCAGCTTCCTTGTATTTGTGAGGACTCTGGCTGCAGCATTCTGTACTAGCTGCAGCTTCCTGACTGATTTTTTATCAAGACCCATAAATATACCGTTGCAATAGTCCAATCTGCTGAAAATGAATGCATGCATGCATAAGTTTTTCCATGTCTTGGTGAGTCAGAGTCACCTATTTTTTAGGTGGTAATAAGCAGATTTAGTGACGGACTTTAGATGGCTATCATATTTTAGGTCTGAGTCAATAATTACGCCAAGGTTTCTGACTTGATTTGTAGCTGTAAGTGACATTGTGCTAAGGTGCCTGCTTATCTTTGACCTTTCCTTTTTTGATTTCCTTTGATTGACGACGAATAGGTAGAGCATGTTCACACCCAGAACAGCACCTTCTTATATTTATTGTATGCGTTATGTAAATGGTCTGAAGGTAAATGGTTGGTTCGCTCCCGGCCGTTTTTCTGGATTTTGATTGATTTTGCAAGGCCCACAGAAAATTCTGTTGTATTGCTATATAAACATGGAACCCACCAAAAGAAAGTTTAGACTCTCTTCTTTCAGCAGAAAAAAAAGTAAATTGATATCTTTTCCCATTCTTTAGAAATCAGCATTAGAAAATAGCTTAGTTTGAGCAATTTTCCAATTTCTGGTGAAAAAAACTGAGAAAATGAGCTTTTTGTAAACGCATACATTTCAAACATAACTTTGACTTTAACCAAGCTATTTTTTGCATTAGTTACATCCCAAACATCTGAATAATGTTTGCCTTTTACAAAATACCATGAACAACCAGACAAATAGAGCTTTTGATAGCAAAGTAACAATTTATTCACACGTGACTACTGAGAGATGACGGTTTTTGCTGAGATGACGCCGTTGTTGCCACGTCAGCCATGTAAACTTTTCCCTCATCGTTGTCTGTCTCACAAAGATGGATTATTTTTGCATTTCTGCGGGGTCTGCTCGGCGAGCCGCTGCAATAGGGGTCTCGCTCGTTTTGCTCGGTCGTCCAGCGCCTGGCCTCCCAGGCGTCCTCTCGGTTATTTTGTTCAGTCGGAGCGTCGCCTGGCATCATGCCGCCAACGCTCCGACCATGCTGCCCGGCCTTCACTGCTGTTGAATCGGGTTGCCTTGTCTTACAAAATGCCCTACTGCCCTCCAGTTGCCAGTTTTATTGCTTTAAAATGGGTCTGGAGCGTTGTTCTTTGTTTCTCAGATAGAGCGGAAGCTATATATGCTTCTTATTAAAAAAAAAAAAAAATTAAACGCAAAAGATGTATAAATACGTTTTTGGGACAGTGAAGCATTTAAAAATATAATGTATTTATACGTTTCTGGGAGCAAATGAGTTAACAACTGTAAATAAAAAGTTCAGCATCAATATCAACAGCGCTTTCTTGATTGGGGCAAAAAGGCAGAAAATCTATTAGTTCTACTTCATATTATCATTCAGTGTCAGGTGACAGTGCATCTCATTTTCTTAAAAGTTCTAATTGATTTTGCTCATAAAGCCCCACGGCTTACCAACTAATCTTTGTCACGAGAGAAAGAGCAAGGTCTGCTGCTTGTGTTTTGTCTATAAATAAGGCATAAGGCTCCAATAGCAGCACCGATTAAGTGTCTGGTTAAAGTCTGAAAATTGAGTGGCTGTAAAAGGGAGCCACCATATAAGAACGTAAACGCCTCCGAAATACTCCGTAAAGATCACAAATCATCAAATTTTCAATTTCCTAACTTGTCAAATGAAAGATGGTACAAAAGCTGTGTATACATTTTTCGGGTGTGGCGAGGGTGAGTCAACATTTACTAAAATGTATTCACAGTGTGAGTCTACCTTAGTAGAACTCAATTCATTTGCTTCATAGTATTGAGTTTGTGTGTGTTTTGTTTTAGTTCTTCAACGTTATTCTTCTCTTTACCACAGACTTGAGAATAGAATAGAATAGAATAGAATAGAATAGAATAGAATAGAATAGAATAGAATAGAATAGAATAGAATAGAACGCCTTTATTGTCATTACACAAAGTGTCATGAGATTCAAAGCTGCCCCATGGAGTGCACACACACACAAAAAAATGGATTAAGAAGTATGTACACAATAGTTTCTTTTCTTTACAATAATTATTATTTTAACGTCATTAGGTCTTACTTGCTTCTTCAAAAGGAAAGCTTTCTATCCGTAGATCCCTTTAACAGAAAGAATGCTAATAATGTTTATGCCATCTTGTGGATTTATTGTTATAATAAACAAATACAGTACTTATGTACAGTATGTTGAATGTACTATATATCCTTCTTGTGTCTTATCTTTCGGTCCAACAATAATTCCAATTCCAACAATAATTTACAGAAAAATATGGCATATTTTAGAGATGGTTTGAATTGCTATTAAGTACAATTAATTAATTTTTAAGCAGTGATTAACTCGATTAAAAATTTTAATCGTTTGACAGCCCTAGTTCATATCTATAGAAATTGCGTAATTTAAGCATTTATTTACGAGAATTTTCACCTTAAAAAGCTTGTTGTTTTGTGACAGCCGCCATGATGGATTTTGTAAAAAAAAAAAAAAAAAAAAAAAAAGGAAGTTGCTATTTCTGGCAAAAATGTTTTATAATATGTTAATTATTGCTATTGATCATGAAATTATAGGCGATTATCTCTGCATTTGGTGATTTTTGTGCATCCAACATAAAATTTGAGAATTTTATAGCCATTTTAAGTTTTGTTATACTTACCTGTATATAAAAATAATTATTAATCAGGATTTTATTGTGGAACGACTTTGAATTTTTTGATGCCGCTGCTCATGAAGACTCATATATGCCTAAGGGAGGTGCCAGTTTTGGTTTCAGGTCGCTAGTGGCTTTGGTTTTGAAAATATTTGAATTTTAAATTTTTTAATATAGGCCTCCTACGGATCGGCCCCGAGTCCCGTCAACTGATAGTGAAGTCTATGAGCCCAGATTCAAACCCAGAACTTGCTCACCAGATTGACAGTCCTGGTATGCATTATTCAAAATACATTATTCCTCTTAATTTTAAATCATCACACATTAAAACACAAACCTTACCTTTGTTGACAGTGAAAAAAGAAGCACTTTGTCTTTCTTTTGTAGATAGAATCTGATTAGCTTCTGCAAAACCTGAGAAGGAAAAATAAACTGATTACCATACTGTACCAGGGTTTGGAAATTTTGGCATGACAGCCATAAAGGTTCGACATCGATTTAGTTCAGTTTTGATCGTGGATGATTCCATTCGTTATAGGATACAAAACGATACAATTTGATACCACATGGAAACAAAGCCTTAAGATTTTTTTCCAATGTAGACATCAATCATAAAGAAGCCAGTTATATTATAAAAGTCCATTCTTCAGGTAAAGAAAGACTCGCATGGCATGTTTTAAATGGGATCAGAAAATTAAAGAAATAAAAGATACAGGGGTCACAATGAAGAGAAATTATGGTCTGAATAGTGTCACGTTATACCATAACAAGTAAAAAGTGTACATTTTAAACGTGTTGGTCATGTACTTTCAGAATGTCAAGAAATATCTTGATTTATTCATTATTGCCGCTCGAGTGTGCAGTGTTTCGTCAGCAAGTCAAGCAAGCCACCACGACGATGTCAGAAACGCACTGGCTGACTTCAAAATAAAAGCCCAATAAATTACAGGTAACATGAAGCAGTATTTGGTTCAGATTTATTATTTTTAAATTGGTCAACAACTGCAGTCACACTGAATCCACTTTGCCATTTTGCAGGTACAACGGAGCGCTCGCAATGTTTTAAGAAAGAAAACAACGTGAAAAGCCGGAATTGTTGCGGTGGAATTGTTTTTTTTGTGTGTCACAACACCACTATATACGTAGTCTTCTATGAAGAGTTCACTGAGCACTGTCCCTGTGCCTCACCTTCATTTTGCCGCTGTACAGCGGGTCGGAGAGAGCCTCAAACGCTTCGTCTTTGCACCTCTGGACAAAGTCTGGAAACTTCTGGAACACCTTTTTACAAATGGCGTTCACACACCTTTCCTAGAGGAATAAATGAATTAAATTGCAAAAAATTGGTATGGTTGGGTTATTGTAAGTGAAATTCAAATCTGCATTCGGACACAATAACAGTTAAAGCGCTAACAACAATACAGTGAACACACATTTATTGCAGTGGCTATATTCTCTCAATTTCCAAAGTCCAGACATTACCCATCAACATCTTAAATGTGGATTGTGGGCAAATGTCTCACTTTTGGTGACAAGATTTTACAAATTGGTCAAACCTCTCAAGATACCATTTTTAATGAAAAGACAAGACTTATCTTGACTTTTGACAGCACAGCCTCCTCATCATGCTACCCAGAACAGTCTTTGTGGCATGCAACCGAAGAGGTAAAGTTGTCATCATTTTGGCCCAGGTAGTGCAATTTAACATGAGCTATATTTTGTGTTTGATTTTTTTTTTCATCTAATCAGGCCAGTAATTAAAAAAACTTTATCACGGTGAAACTGAGTCTCAGTGATAGAAAATGTACTTAAAAATAGTAAACGTTCCTGTGCTGCTTTAACATTGATGCATATTGTCTTGAATTTGTGACATTCCAGATCAAAGCAACCTCTATGCTTTTTATTCTTATTGTGTCTGTTGTCGTTTATTTGCATCATACATAAAATTATATGCATTTTATAATTATTTCCTTTTTTATTGATTATTTGATATTTTTTATTTATGTATTTTAAGTAACTTTCCCAAATTGATTTAGCATCAACTTGAAAGCAAACGCACATGTGAAAGATATTTTAGGTAAATTAGAATTGGGCTGCACGTGTAATATGTGTAACGTGCAACATACCAGTTGAACACTGCTTAAGTGATTAGGCTTTTGGAAAAGTCTCATTAGGATCAATGGGAATGCATGACAAATAATGTCAATATTGCCTTATGTACTGTATTTTCTTTGAGATGCAGCTATTCTTGCAAAGTGCTGAATAAGTAACATTGACTTGAAAATATACTACGTACTTGTTTCTTACTGGTGCCTGCGGTAGACTGAAGGAGTGCAACATGACTAGCAACCTTCCTCAGAACAGTCAGGTAAGTGAAGTACAGTTCCTTTGCAGGTACGCCTTCTGAGTTTGTCTGAAAAAGAGGAACTTGTTAAAAGCGTCATGTTGTGGAGATATGACTCTTTAACGCCTTGAACTAGTAGTTGGGTATTGGAGTAAATCAATTTAACAACAATCTTTTGTCGTATGCAATTTTCAGAGACTGTCAGTAAGTCATCCTGCACTTCTGACACACCGTTTCATAGCTCAGTAACAATACAATCCCCATACCCAGTTTCTCTGCATGTGATAGAATTAGTTGAAATACTATCATTCTGAGGTGGTAAAATAGACACACCCACAACCCCCATGATAGCAACACTCCTGCTATCTTATCAAAATTAAAAGAAAAACAGCTGAGTTATTTTTATTGTTGTTTTTAAAGGTAAGTTACTGAATTTCCACAAAATCCTGCTTATAATCAAATGGAAGACAATTATTAAAACCTTGTGGACACCATGTTATATGGCATGTAAAAGGCACATATCTCAGAGGTGAACTTACTTTATAACAGCACTTCCTTCGCGTGTTTCCACTTAGGCAATCACAGTTCTCTGAAGATCTCAGAAGCAACTGTACATCTTCAGTGTCCAGAACAGTTTGATAGACCATGCGCTGAAAGTCAGTCAGAGAGCAGTACACTACCTAGAGTGGGGATAAAACATAGCACTGCATTACAGCACCACTGGATCAATATCATTAAGTATACCGTCACCTACCCTGTCATCCTTCTTGGGAAGTTGATCCTTAATCAAGGTTTTGGTCCTTCGGAGAAAGTAGTAGGAAATCTTCCTCACTAGGTCACTGACAGTCTTCCTCGCTGTCGCTAAAGCTCGCTTTGTTGCACTGTGTCTCTGGCCTTGCTCAATTGGATCTGACACTTTATTCTTGAAATGACCCAAGCTGCCAAGACAGCCAGGGACTGCCCTGGGTGGATGGACAAACAAAAAAAGTAAAATATAGTTCCCAAAAGAAGCAAAACATGCAACAGGTTGAATCTGTTGATACTCACAGAATAGAGTTTTGACAAATTAGGAATTGGATGACTTTTTAATAATCAAATAACTACAGGTGGGAATCTTTGGGCACCTAACGATTCCATTAAAGTGCATGTGACACGAAAAAGCATGTTTATTTCATAATACACGTGGTATTTTATGCCCCTGAATGATATATACCGCTTGGATGTGTGTGGAAGCGATCGCTATTTTTATTTAGTTTTTTGATGCCATGAAAATGAGTGACTTCCGGCTTCAGTCTTGCATTGAGGAGGAGGGCGCTGTGACGTGTACGGTAGAAGACGTCCTCTTCACGCTACAGTGTACTGTTGTGTATGAGGACGAAGGATTCAGCTGATTTTGCGGATTAATACGTTTATTTTTCGCATCACGCCAGCCAAACGGCTGCAGAAAAATCATTCTGTATGAGGGAGAGGCGTATGCGCCTTTTTGGAGTTTCAAAAGGTTCCCATTCACCGTGGATATTTACTGTGGGACCATTGGACTTACGAGGAAGTGAGTAAACATCTTGTTTTGTATTATGTCAAATGCGAATACAGCGATTACAAAGTAAACACTACAAACTTCCTTTAAATAAAGGACTACTTACGTTTGATCATTGATAGGCATGTAAAAAGCTCTCCTCATGCTCATTAGCAGAACGTTAGCTGCACAACAACTCCAGCCACCCTCCTCTGGGGAACGAACTGTAAATTGCTCTCCGCCGGGCGGTTTGCTGATCCGCGAAGACAATCGACAACCGGGTCGTCATGTCAAATAATCCAGGCTAGTTATGTGTGATTTTCCGCTTCGAAGACTTTGAAACATCACTCGGTTCGGGTTAGCATGTCGGCTAGCTGTCACGCCTTCTGGTTTGTTTACATTCTCCGAAGCCGGGGAAGGGAAATGAGTGACATATGTCCAATTTAGGTGTCATAAAATATCGTTCGGGAGATGCGACAGTAAAGGTGAAGTCGACAGTTCTGACCATTATGGAGTAATTTTTCCAATGTCCGCCTTAAATAATGCATTTTTATTATTTCATATTCCATTCAGCACAAGACTGTTATTTGTCATGACCATGCCATTTATTTAGCAATTGGGGAAAATACTCGGATAAAAAGAATATCCTGTAAAAATATTGAAGTAAAGAGACAGAAACAATGACATTTTGCCGCTCTCTTCGTCGCGTTTTCCTCGTTGTGAATAGTTCCCCCTCGACGGGCTGACTGGTCCTTCTCAAGCCATTTATATAGCTATTGGGGAAAAATACTTGGATAAAAAGAATATCCTGTAAAAATATTGGAGCAGAGAGACTGAAACAATGACATTTTGCGGCACTCTTCGTCGCGTTTTCCTCGTTCTGAATAATTCCCCCTCAATGGGCTGAATAGTAAAACCGATGAGCCCAGTCTACCGCTTACGTCATCCACCTGTTGGGGACGCTAAAGCCCTATAATGGTAGGCGTGGCTAACCGGCAGATTAAAAGACTAATTTCTCGTCATCTGCGCTTTGCTAAATTGTTGTATATAGTCGAATCGTCTCAAAATATGATTCTATTTCACATAATAATGCAATTTCAGACTTTTTTTCTCGTGTCGTATGCTCTTTAAAACTATGATTAAAAGGCTATGATTCAATTATAAATCGATTATTGATGACGCTGACTGTCTTTTAGTTCCCTTTACTTGGCATATTTCAATAATCGGAATTTGGATGCTTGTGAATCATTCTCGAACCTTCCACGGCCGAATCGCGAATAATGTAAGAATTGAAAATTTTGCACACCTCTACAAATAACGTAAAAGAAAAAAACCTACCAGTCCATAACACACCACAACTCCTCAAGGTTGTTCTGAAGAATGGTGCCAGTTAGGCCAATTCTGATCTAAGAAAAAAGGCCAAATGAATACATAAATTCCCCCTCAACAAAATTAGGAACACTGGTTCATATGAACGCTACACATTGTGTTATATAAAAACAAGAACAAAATCTTACCTGACACTTGAGACCCTTCATGGCTTGAGTGATTTGAGAATTTGGATTCTTTATTTTGTGAGCTTCGTCTACAAACACAGCAGACCAGTTGATACTGTAGGAGAGGAAAAGGTCATGTGATGAATGCAAATAGTAATTGAATCTGCAAGCAGCGATAAAATGTGATCAATTTTAATGCCATGCTTTGCCTACGATAAATTTGTTGATAAGCGCATCTGGTGTCGGGGCAAATATTTTTCAAAATCTTTGACATTAACATTATACTTTGATGCCATGATGAGTAGGGCTGGGTATCAAGTGTCAATGGGATCCGGGACTAACACTACGATTCTCCCGGAACCGTTCGAATTTTTATATTTCGATTCCATGTTACGATAACCTGACCGCCGATCGGAAAAAAATAGCTGCCTAACACTACGAAGAAGAAGCCACATGAAGTGTGTGTTTGTGCATTACAATTTTATTTCAACCATGGACATGGGTGTGGCGTCACTCAAAAGCTCAACTTCAAAAAGAAAAATGACCAGTCAGCTCAGTGCAACATTTGTAATACAGCTATATAACGCAAAGGTGGTTGCACGACCAATATGATTAAACATCTCTGGCTTCATGGAATACAAGTGCCGAGTAGTGCATAGCTGAGTGCCGTGTATTTGACACGCTGCGAGGGTCCTCTAGCCAGTCAGAACCAGGTAAGTAAACCAATAAATTACGTCTGTCTTCTGTTGCCCTGGCGACCCGACCCCGGATTAAGCGGTAGATGATGGATGGAATAGTACAAGTATAAATCGTATTATTACGTCGGGCTAATGTAGCTATAGAAGCAGCTAAGTACTTTACGTGGCGCATTGCCGCCTCCATTAAAATCAACAGTATTAAAAGCATCTTTTGTTTTAGAATCAGTTTTACAAACAGGGAAACCCTTATTATTTTGCCTCATCTACATCAAATTATGATCAAAAGAAGAAATTATACTAATGCTTCGTCGTAGCTCCCAGCTAAGGTACATGTGTGTAAAGTGCATAGTGGCTCACAACTACCTTACCCCTAAGCAACATTTGCGACTTTTTCTCGATTTTTCATATTTATGCGTTCAAGCTCCATCTACACCTAGTGAACGTGTGTCCTCCACTGCAGAAGACACTGTCCAGAACGCTTACGCTTACTGCCTGAGAAGGCAGATATGATTATTTTCCTCAACAAAAACGGTTTCAGATTTTATACTGTACCTGCTGCTAATCTGGACTGGGTTTTACAAGTTTTTTTTTGTTTGTTTGATATTCTGCACCAGGTTAAACCCTTAGTGGGATCTCAATAACATCTAAAAATGCTTATTTTGAAAACGATGAATTGAATGCCTTTTAACACCTTCAAGATTTGCGAGTTCTTCAAATTCTTCCAACTGAAATTTGTGTTTTTGGGATATATAACATAGACTACCAGTCAAAAACTTGGGTCACATTTTAAAATTCAACACCACAGACAGGTACCCAAAATCCTACTACAGACCAAGCACATCAATGTAAACAACATAAATGCATTTAGAAAATGTGTCATTTGTGTCTTACTTGTGTTTCAAAGTCTTACTTATTAAACTGAGTCAAACAGAGGCGAAGAGTCTCATAGGTGGTGAGTGTGATCTCCACGCGGCCCTTCTTGACGCGAGCCAGCTCCTCCTGTTTCCTCAACCCGTGGACCACCGCGTACTGGAAGTGGCCCCAAGTGTCCAGTTCATCTTTCCAGTTATACAGCACTGACAGCGGGGCTACAATCAGGAAAAGCTACAACAGATCGCAAAAACACTCGTGCTGATGATATTTGCAGACAACCGTAATCCCCGCCACTGCAATCCTCCCTTTCTCGCATTATTGTTGTACTTAATGCAGTCTTCATCTGGATCAACGTCATTAAAAAAGTAATGCCTTTACAGTTATTCAAGCCATTTTATGCTCTTATTGTTGCACCCACTCTATTTGGCCTGCTACGCTTGGATGAGGTCTGACTCTGCAGAAAGTGAGGCTTGTTACTTTCAATGTCCTCCCAAGTTCCTTTTTTGTGCAATGCCGCTGCAAGGAAACCAAGGACCTGCAACGAAATCCAAACAAAATTGAGAAGAACGGGCTTCGCAATTTGACAGTTTAATCATGTTGAGCTATCGTATACATAAATTACAGATATGAAGGATTTCCATCATCACATTTAA